>NC_088812.1:9871623-10201623 GCF_011386835.1 Chrysemys picta bellii | reverse complement strand
TTCAGTGGTTCAAGCATTGGCCTGCTAAACCCAGGGTTGTGAGTTCAATCCTTGAGGGGACCATTTAGGGATCTGGGGCAAAATCAGTACTTGGTCCTGCTAGTGAAGGCAGGGGGCTGGACTCGATGACCTTTCAAGGTCCCTTCCAGTTCTAGGAGATAATAAATTAATGGAGATATCCTATTTATTTTATTAAAAGACATCTTTAAACTTTAGCATATCCCATTCTTTTGTCAGAAAAAAAGGGCTATCCAAAGCAACACCAGCAGTATATCCGTTTTTCTTGCTCTTGATTTTTTCTTTTTTTGATCAGCATCAGCATGATCCCATGAACAGGAGTGAGCTCAAGTGCAGAATTACTTTTGGGGTGGGGGCTGGGGGGAACTGACTAGGCTAGTCAATGAATTTTGACTGTGCAAAGCTTCCACAGAAGTTATGTGTGCAGATCATTCAAAACGGTCAAGGATTTTACTAAAAGAACAGGAGTACTTGTGGCACCTTAGAGACTAACAGATTTATTAGAGCATAAGCTTTCATGGACTACAGCCCACTTCGAAGATAAGCATCTTGAGTGACTGAGCCCACGTGAAGCTTTTTGCTTTGGCTAGATAGAAGTATATTGAAATGTCAAGAAATCTTGTTGACTCCCTGCTAACTCAAGCATTTTATGCACACATGCAGTGTTAACTCAAGCCCAGTTATATGAGTTAAGGGATCACATACCACAATGGTAATCAGTGAACAACAATCTAGAGCAGGGATCGGCAACCTTTCAGAAGTGGTGTGCCGAATCTTCATTTATTCACTCTAATTTAAGGTTTTGCATGCCAGTAATACATTAACGTTTTTAGAAGGTCTCTTTCTATAAGTCTATATTATAACACTAAACTATTGTTGTATATAAAGTGAATAAGGTTTTTAAAATGTTTAAGAAGCTTCATTTAAAATTAAATTAAAATGCAGAGCCCCCCGGACCGGTGGCCAGCACCCAGGCAGTGTGAGTGCCACTGAAAATCAGCTCGTGTGCCGCCTTTGGCATGCGTGCCATAGGTTGCCTACCCCTGATCTAGACCAGTGATACTCAGACTGTGGCTCTTGAGCTGCAAATGGCTCTTCAATGTGTCTCCTGCAGCTTTTTGCAGCACTTGATATTAAAATATTTACTTTTTAACCAATCAGGGTGCTTTTACTAGGTTATTAACAAATTGTACTTGAAAAAATACTTGGTCATTTAATCTGGGAATCATATCTATATATAAACTAAATATTTTCCTGTCATATTGTTTAAATATGAATATATAGTTACTATAGTAAATGAAACAATGAATTCATACTACTGGGGCTCTTTCGAGTAATGTTAATAGCTCATTTGGCTCCTGAACCACTGAGGTCTTAGGCATTGCACCATGTAGCGTTTGGAAGGCCTTCATAGATTCCAAGGCCAGAAGGGAGAGTTGCGATCATTGAATCTGACTTCATGTATAACATAGGCCATAGAATCAAAGGACTGGAAGGGACCTTGAAAAGTCATCTAGTCCAGTCCCCTGCACTCATTGCAGGACTAAGCATTATCTAGACCGTTCCTGACAGGTGTTTGTCTAACCTGCTCTTAAAAATCCCCAATGATGGAGATTCCACAACCTCCCCAGGCAATTTATTCCAGTGCTTAACCACTCTGACACTTAGGAAGTTTTTCCTAATGTTCAACCTAAACCGCCCTTGCTGCAATTTAAGCCCATTGCTTCTTGTCCTATCCTCAGATGTTAAGAAAAACAATTTTTCTCCCTCCTTCTTGTAACAACCTTCTATGTATTTGAAAGCTCATGTCCCCCCTCAATTTTCTCTTTTCCAGAGTAAACAAACCCAGTTTTTTCAATCTTCCCTCAAAGGTCATGTTTTCTATTTACTTGAGACGATTTCTCCAGTTTGTCCAGATCATTTTGAATTTTAATCCTATCCTCCAAAGCACTTGCAACCCCCTCCCAGCTTGGTATCATCCACAAACTTTATAAGCGTATTCTCTATGCCATTATCTAAATCACTGATGAGGATATTGAACAAAACCGGACTAAGAATGGATTCCTGTGGGACCACACTCGATATACCCTTCCAGCTTGACTGAACCACTGATAACTACTCGCTGGGAATGGTTTTCCAACCAGTTATGCGCCCACTTTATAGTAGCTCAATCTAGGTTGTATTTCCCAAGTTTGTTTATGAGAAGGTCATGCAAGACAGAATCAAAAGCCTTACTAAAGTCAAGGTATACCACATCTACTGCTTCCGCACTACACACAAGGCCCATTACCCTGTGAAAGAAAGCTATTAGGTTGGATTTGACACTATTTGTTCTTGACAAATCCATGTGGACTGTTACCTATCTTATTATCTTCTAGGTGTTTGCAAATCGATTGCTTAATTATTTAAATAAATAATTAATTATTTCTGGGTACTGAAGTTAAGCTGACTGGTCTGTGATTCCCTGGGTTGTCCTTATTTCCATTTTTATAGATTGGGATTATATTTACTAGGGTGTCAATTAATCACAGTTAACTCATGCGATTAACAAAAAAATTAACTGTGATTAAAAAAAATAATCTCGATTAATCGTGCTGTTAAACAATAGAATACCAATTGAAATTTATTAAATATTTTGGATGTTTTTCTACATTTTCAAATATATTGATTTCAATTACAACACAGAATACAAAGTGTACTGTTCCTTATATATACTTTATATTATTTTTATTACATATATTTGCACTGTAAAAATTATAAAATAAATAGTATTTTTCAATTCACCTCATACAAGTACTGTAGCGCAATCTCTATTGTGAAAGTGTAATTTACAAATGTAGAATTTTTTTGTTACATAACCACACAAAAACAAAACAATGTAAAACTTTAGAGACTACAAGTCCACTCAGTCCTATTTCAGCCAATAGCTAAGACTAACAAGTTTGTTTACATTTACGGGAGATACTGCTGCCTGCTTCTTATTTACAATGTCACCTGAAAGTGAGAACAGGCATTCGCATTGGACTTTTGTAGCCAGCGTTGCAAGGTATTTACGTGCCAGATAGGCTAAACATTCGTATGCCCCTTCGTGCTTCAGCCAACATTCCGGAGGACATGCTTCCATGTTGACGATGTTCATAAAAAAAAAATAGCGTATTAAATTTGTGACTGAACTCCTTAGGGGAGAATTTCATGTCCCCTGCTGTTTTACCCGCATTCTGCCATATATTTCATGTTATAGTAGTCTTGGATGATGACCCAGCACATGCTTGATTTACGAACACTGTCACTGCAGATCTAACCAAACACAAAGAAGGATGATGGAGTGTATCTCCACACAAGATCAGATGGGAAACACTTCAACCTGTCCCGACGTAAGTCAAAGACCAAAATCAAAAAGGCGCTTATCAGGGAACTTCTATTCACTGATGATGCTGCCCTCATAGCCCACAATGAAGATCTGGTATAAGAACTCATGAACCACCTTTCAAGTACCTGTCAGGAAAGGCTGCCATCACCTTCAGTAGACTAACTAAAAGAGCATGGAACAACTCAAAGCTTATCATCAAGACCAAAATGCTAGTGTACCAAGCTTGTGACCTCAGCACTCATGTATGGTGGGAAAACATGGACAACTTATACTCATCAGGCCAATGCTCAAACCACATCAGAAGTTTCAATCTACATTGTTTACGCTGCATACTCAAGCAAGACAAGGTGGGTGAGAATATCTTTTACTGGACCAACTTCTGTTGGTGGGAGAGAAGTTTCTGAGTTTACACAGAGCTCTTTCTGCACTGATGCCTGCAATCATCCACATTCATCTGAACATTTGACTACAATCACTACAGACAAAAGACATAACCAGTTTGTGAACAACAACAAAACCAATGAGGCTAAGATTAAGAAAACTTTGCAGGACAGAGTAAATGCCTATTCTGCACACATTCTAAATCTAGGTGAGATACTATCTATGCTCCTGATTGCACACAATGGTCTCCTGTAACCCCACAGACTTCAACATTTCTTTGCAAAAGTACAGGGATCCACCCACACAGGACCTTGATCTTACAACTGGATTTGTGATTAAGTTACTTTTCAACAGCCACTTTACAGCTGCCAAATACAAACAGAAAGATGGCAGCATATATTTGTCACATCTCAAGTAATAAGATGAAATACTTTTGCAGCTTGCCTACAAGTTTGTTTCAGACTAAATCAAGTGAATAAAGATCTGCGAAGAATGTAGACTGAGTGCTTCTCTATGCTTAAAAGGCTGCAACTGCGCCACTGCAGCGCTTCAGTGAAGTCATTACCAAAAACAATGGGAAGACTTCTACTGTCAGCATAGGTAATCCACCTTCCCAAGAAGCAGTAGTTATGTCAACGGGAGAAGCCCTCCCATCGACACAGTGCTGTTTACACCAGGAGTAAGGTCAGTATAACTGTGTCACTCAGGGATGTGGATTTTACTGGCCAGAAAAAATTCACTAGGAAATTGTTCAAAATACTGAAACCAGTAGTAATGGCATATGAATTTGTATAGAGAAGTTCGTGTTCCTTGGCTGAAGCTGTTGAAGTGTGGAGGAAGACAAACATTTTTTTATTGAAATGCAATTAATGATAAAATGCATGTTCAGCAAGTATTATGTGGTAGTCCTCATTATTTTCTAAAATATATGACCAGTTTCTGCATGTGCTGGTTCCACCCACAGCAGCAGAATCAACACCTGCACTTGACTATTTAGATTAATATGTTTATGATGGAAGTAGGTTTTCTGCCAACAATAGTTGAACTGCAAGCCAGCTGCCTCAATTTAAAAAAAAAAAAAGTCATGTTCGCCAATTGAGTATTGTAACAGCTATTCAGTAGTGATAATCTCCAGTATATACTCTGAGAAAAAGATATGATCATGAAAGTAGTGTCAATTAACTGCTAAGGGTTCTGCTGGCTTTGAATTAGTATTTTCATCATTTCACCAGGTGCACTTAAAGACTAGAAACTGCATTAGGACAACTTCAAAGTTGATTTTTGTTTTCAGCATTTTATTTCTGAATGACTTCAAGACCCCTCTGTGAATTTCAATAACTGGCCACAATAGCAACAATTCTGATTTTTGCTCATGAACTATAATTGTAAAATATTACATTACTGATGTTAACATATTTGCAAGCTTGTACATATAAAAAACCCACAATTTTGAAGTTTGTTAATATCTTGAAATACTAAGCTTTTCAATGTTAACAATGACAACTTTCATAGTGATGAAGATTTTATTCCACTTTGTATGAATATAAATTCTGAATAAAAACAGTATTAAGGCTCCATTCTGAAAGCACTTATGCTACTGAAATCAAACTAGTCATGCAGTGAAGTGCTTAAGTGTTTTATGATGGAATTTTCTTTTTTTGTTGTTTGCCTGAAGCAGTTGCATAAAATTCAAAGATATCCTATCGTAGTGACGCTGAACAGTTTAAAACCAGAATTTATAAAACTTAATTCATAATCAATTTAACCTAAAATTGCAAGCCATACCATAAATTTTCAAATTAAGTTGGGGCTTTACAAAGCTAATGTAAATCAATGATTTTTAAAGTCCCTCCACCATTTCATTCTATTTTTATGAAAAATGTTCTGTAAATACAAAAGAGAACCCAACATCCTAAGTAGCCTGCAGAATTAAGTTTACATACATGTATCTCATAGAACACTAACCATCTAGCCATACTGTAACAGTATCATACACAACCACTGGTGATCATTCATGATCTTGACTGTCTGGTAAATATTTGCCAGCTTAAGTCTTTCCATCCCAGGATAATATGCATCTCAAACAAAGATCTACAGCACATGCACTTCCTACATTTTCCAGCTATTTTCCCAGTCTCCAGTCAGTTTTTATAAAATGTGCAATAAGTCTGAACACCACAAATTTTAGATTAAAAACAATAGAAGCACTGCTAAACAAGAACTTCCCGGAAACAGTCTAAAAAAAAATTTTTTTTAACAAGGCTTATTGACAGTTAATTGATGTTTATCATTTATAACTATTTGTTTAAGTGACACCTAATTTTTGGCCATTTTTAGTTTTAAAATCACCTACCTATAAAGCACTATTTAGGTAAAGAACAATGTGCTCATCAGTAGTATTTAAAGGAAGATAAAGCTGTATCCTGACCCATTCTTGAGATCAATCCAGTTCCAGGACAGATCATAGTTTCACTTTACATGATTAACAAGCAGCAGGAAAAGAAAAAAGTTACTAAAAAATAAGCAAGCAAAATAGTCTTCACATTTTTATATAAACAGTTAATGGAACTATGAAAATATAGAAGTATTACTGAAATACTTTTGTTATAGCTATGAGAGAGGAATTTTAGCCACACTACCAATGGTGCAAGTAGATCTAACTTCTCTGGTTCTCTGTATTTGCCACCCCAAGCACGGCAGTCAGGCAGCTTTCGGCAGCACGCCTGCGGGAGGTCCGCTGGTAATGAGGATTCGGCGGCATGCCTGCAGGAGGTCCGCCAGTCCCACGCCTTTGGCGTACCTGCCTCCAAATTGCCCCCGAAGCCGCAGGACCAGCGGACCTCCCGCAGGCATATCGCTGAAGGCAACCTGACTGCTGCCCTCACAGTAACCGGCAGGTCGCCCCCCACGGCTTGCCGCCCCAGGCACATGCTTGGTGCGCTGCTGCCTGGAGCCGCCCCTGCTGTGGTTATATTTTAAGTAGAATTCACCAGTCAATCACAATGCAATGCATATTCACACAATACAGTCAGTAGGGACATGGTCACCTTCCTTTTCTTCTCATACTACCAACTCTCCTTCCCAAAACATGAACCAGCCTTCTTAATAGGAAGTTCTGTTTCTGAACAGACTGTTTACACTCAAGGAACATTCTATAATCTAGGCAACAATTTGGAAGGGGGGGGGGGAATCAGTCAGAGTGGGAGAAGCACTGCAGACAGGAAGAAAATATTAGCCACACAATTTCATATTAGCAGAAATCATACGGTCAGGGACGGTCTAGAATGATAATACTTAGTCCTGCCATGAGTGCAGGGGACTAGACAAGATGACCTCTTGAGGTCCCTTCCAGTCCTATGACTATGATTTATTTATTCATGGAATCAGGTGCTTTAGATGCAATCAACTATATTTTGAGGGGGTGGGGAGTTGTAGAACAATTTTGCATTTAAACTTTCTTCTAACTGGCTAACTTCAAATTATCTAGTTCACAATATATAAACAGCTGTGTCAACACATTTTTAGTCTAAATCAAACCACAGTACTGAATTTTTTTTAAATTCACTAGTGTTACTTGTAACATTTAAGATTAAAACCAGTAATTTAAGAAATTCTCTATACAGAATGTACCATCAAATACACAGCATAGTCAGTTCCGCTGTTTCTATCACTGTAAACAGTTTTCAGAGTGGTATCGGTGTTTGTATCAGCAAAAAGCACAGGAGTACTTGTGGCACCTTAGAGACTAACAAATTTATTTGGGCATAAGCTTTCGTGGGCTAAAACGCACTTCATCAGATGCATGCAGTGGAAAATTCATGGTGGGTGGGTGTCTTCCTACTGTATTTGCTACAACTTATTTGTTTGAATCTTTCACACCAAGAGAGAGAACATTTGTTTTTCTACACTGCAAAATGACAAAATCTGAAGAGCCAGTGTAGTAAGCAGCATCAGTTTATACTCTGAAGTGCACCAGAATTCAGGTTACTGCCCTTTCAAAAAAAAAAAAAAAAAAAAAAAGTCAAGGTTCATCAAAGGTACACATTGTTCAAAGTCTTCCTTCCAATCAGGCCCGTTTAAACCCGAATCAGCGCCTCAATCCCATTTACGGGACTCTGCTGGGGCCGCATTTGCTGGGCAATCTCAAAGAGGCCCTTCCGCCAGCGGCTGTTGGCCGGACAGTAACGTGCCCGCAGGCCGGGGCGAGCTGCACACACACACTCGGTTACAGTGAACAGGGTTTAACGCCGAGCCGCCTCCTGCTGCTGCACCAGCACCGCCGCTCCCTGCCCAGTGACCTGTCCCCGCAGAGACCGACCCGCCCGCCCAATCACCAGGACCCGCACGTGTCGGCGACGGGCCCAGCCACCCTGGCACGTCGGGGGCGGCCGGGCCTGAGCGCCAGGAGGAGCCGGGCCCGATCTATCCGCATCCACCCCGCGGTGGCGGCGGCGGCCCGGCCTAACGGCGCGGAGAGACGCGGCTGTCCCACGCCCCGCCGGCGATCTCGGGGGCCGCCTGCTCCGGGCTGGCGTGACCCACGAAGGAGCCGGGGCGGGTAGAGCCCGTGAGGGTGGGGTGCGTGACCGCCTCACTCACCGCAAGCCGCGGGGCCAGGCCGGGCCGCTGCCTCCACTCAAGAGCCACCGCTTCCTCCTCCGGCTAGATGACAAAATGGCGGCGGCAGGAAGTACCATCAGCTCCGCCGCCCCGCCCCAGGGCCCCTGCTCCCGTACACTGCGCAATCCGCGCACTGAGCTACCCGTCCCCCACCGGCCCCAGTGCAAGCGGCGCAACGGCCCCTCGCCCAGAGACACCCCTGTGCAGGCCGCGTACCAAAAAGCCTTCCCCCACTCACCAGAGGACAAACGCTCCTACGCAAACAGCGCGCCTCCTAAAAAAATAATACATCGGGCTACTCAGGTCGCTACGCACATAGCGCTAAAGTCCTATTCGCCTACCTCTCCAGGGAACAGCCGTCCTCAACGAAGAATCGCCCCCAACGTACGTAAACCGCGGTCCGCGCGCGGGGGGAAAAAAAGCACTATCTACGCAAATCGCGTAGCCCACCGACGGGGCCAAATCTCTCTCCCACGCAAACTCTGCACCCTATGCCCTGCGTTCGCTTTCCACCGCAATCGGCGCAACAGAGCCAGAGACGTCCCCTACGTAAATCACGTAGTATTCTGCAGGTTACCCAGCCGCCAAATGCGCAAAATGCGTAAACAGAAAAAGCCGATCCCCTTACCCGTTCTCATACACCACCCACGCAGACCGCTGGCTGCAGAATGCGGGCTACATGAACGGCACCACAGCGGCCTGGAGGACCTCTCCTGCTACGCACATAACGTAGCGTCCCTCTCTACGAGGAAAGCGGGTCGGAATACACCGTTTGAGCAGCAGGCCTCAGCCTGAGACAGACGCCCCAGCGAAGATTGCGTAGTCTCCCTAACGCAGCGGCCGCATTACGCAATGCGGGTTACGCTAGCAGGGCAACGTAACCAAGGATGGTGAATACCGACACCCCCACCTCCGCTCGACCGCGCCCCCCAGTCGAGAGCCGCTTCCCTCGCGCGCGCGAACTCCGCTCTCACCTGAGGGGCGGGCCGCGCGCTCTCCACCCTCCCGCCGGACCGGGTGCCGTGGGGCCCGGAGGGGGGGTGGCGTCTCCTCCGCGTCGCACCGGGGGGCTGGGTGGGGGGGCCTCCGCGGGGCAGATAAAGACCGAGGGGCAGCGGGAGGGACCGATAGCGGCTCCGCACTGACCTCACCGCGCAACGCTCTGCGTCGCGGCGCAACAGACCACGCAACCGACGCATCCCGCGCAGGCTACGGGCGTCCCCGCCCCTTCCTAAGCCCCGCCCTCTCCATTCCCTACGCCCCGCCCCTCGAGCGCAAGGGCTGAGGTGGAGCCGAGAGCGGAGGCGGCGCGTGGGAGAGAGGTCGGGTCGTTCCGCGCCCGGGCAGCCGCTGCAAGGGGGGGGCACTGCACTGCACTGGGGAGGAAGGACGCGCTTGGGTCCCCAGCTAGTGGGGGGCTCTGCAGTGGCGGGGGCATGCATGGTGCGGGGGAAGGGGGAGCTCTGCAGCAGGCGGGGACGGCCCGGAGGGAGGGAGCCTCGGTAGCCCGCTGGTCATTGCAAGGAGGGGAGAGGCGGCTCCCTGCAGGGGCGTGGGCACTGCCTGGGGAGGCGGTTTCTGCACGTTGATGGGCATTGTGCAGGTAGGGGGCATGTCCCGGCAGCAAGGTGTATGCTGCACGAAGAGATGAGGGGAGATCGCTCCTGGGAATAGCGCATCATCCGCTGCATGGGGAGAAGAGCCTCTCCTGAAAACTGCTGGTTGAATCATTTGCTCTGGAGAATGGTTAGTCCTTCCACTTCCTGGTCGGCCCCAGTGTCTGTTGACTCTGAAGTCTGGTAATGCAAATGTCCATGTTAGCTGTTTTACTGCGGATCATTTTAGCAGAAAGATCCGTCTCCTCTGGCACTGTGGGTGTGACCCCCTACAAGTATCATGTAATGCCACTTCATTGATTTGTATGTAGCACTCTCCAGATTGCTGCAGCCACTGGTAGCCAGCGCTTACTCGCACCTCTCAAGGTATGTCTACACCAGAGCTGGACAATGTAATTTCCAGCTCAGGGAGACATATTTGCACTAGCACTGACTGAGCAGTGTAGACCTGGTGGCAATAGGGGCTAGGTGTCCTGAGGATGTACCTACAAGTTCAGTCAGGATTGTACTTGAGGAAGCTAGCTTCTTGTGCTGCCAGGGTGTAGGCATACTGTCAGCCAGAGCCCTGGGCTGAGCATGGGGTGGCACCTCACTTCCCCATCAGGAGCCCCAGCAGTCACTGTGACTCAGGCAGACCATGCTGCCCAGATGCAAAGCGGGAGAGCACCTACTCCTGGTGTTGCCAATTTTGGTTGGATGTATTCCTGGAGGCTTCATCACATGACAAAATCTTTAATTAACTATTAATCTTTAATTCCTTGAGACTCCATGACAATCCTGGAGGGTTAGCAACCTTACCCACTCCTTATCCACTAAGGTGCCACAAGTACGCCTGTTCTTTTTACCCACTCCTGTTTCTCATGCCCAGGCGCAGCATGCCCTCTGCTGGCCAATGTGGAGATGGCCATTGCCCCATCTGCTGCCTAAAGCAGGCCTGCAGGTGTGGTTGAGATCTACACTGAGGGCACAACATGAGCTCCCTTTCCTCCTCCCCATTATACATCCACTCTCAAGCTGGCTACAATCTGGTCCCTAACATCTTGGCTCCAATAACTGATTTGAAGGACTCCAGCTGTTTGGTCTGATTCCCTAAAATGATCCATGATCTTTCACAGGATCAGCTATGCCCCTGATTTTCAAGTGCAAATATAGTCATGCCACTGGGAAGGTCGGTCCTGTCTGGGCTCAAGTTCTGTGCCTGTGTTCAGGAGGAAGAAATGGAGACACTGCGATGTGTTTGCCATTCTGAGCAGGAGACCTTTAATATGTGGCCTCTTCTAGCTGTCCACAGCTGTCTGCTGGCCATGTGTGGTGGGAGCAGGGAGAGAAGTGTGAAATCTCTACCATAGCATTAACTGTGGCTCACAGATCCCAAGCAGGAGGCAGAGGAGGGGTTAAACTCCAAAAGGAGCTGCAGGCAATGAGGAAATTCACCCCTTGAGCTCCCTGGGTAACCTCAATTCTGGCATTTTCAAACTTCTGAATGGTTGACTTCCCTGCATTATCATTCTTGTAATAGGCTATATTGATTACTATATTGTCTGTATAACTATGGGACCCCAATCTTAAATTAAGGTTTCAGAGTAGCAGCCGTGTTAGTCTGTATCCGCAAAAAGAACAGGAGTACCTGTGGCACCTTAGAGACTAACAAATTTATTTGAGCATAAGCTTTCGTGGGCTACAGCCCACTTCATCGGATTCATAGAATGGAATCATTCTAAGGTGCCACACGTACTCCCAATCTTAAATTAACACTCAGCAGAGGACTGGATGCCTCAAGGGAGAGACTTTCTCCAGAAGATCACCAGTCTGAGTCCTTCCTAGTTCAATAGGGCCTAAAAAAATTTTCCATTTGCACATGTCCAGAGAACAGGCACCTCAGCTGGACGGACCCAGAAATTCCCAGAACAAGGTTAGGTAATTATCTGGCATGCTTAGTATCTGTTTCTGAGGCTGTGTAGGAAGTTTTCATTATTGGCAACCCACCCGGGAGGCCATACCCTACGCACCCTCTGAGAGCTGAGCCAACCAGAAATAGGGTGGCCAAGCATCTGGTTTTCAACTGGAATGCACGGTCGAAAAGGGACCCTGGCAGCTCTGGTCAGCACTGCTGACTAGGCTGCTAAAAGTTCGGTTGGCCACAGCAGAGGGCTTCCAGAAGCGCCTGGCATGTCTCTCTGGTTCCTAGGTACAGGGGTGGCCAGGGGGGTCTCCGCATGCTGCCCCTGCCAGTGGTGCAGGTGCTACCCAAGAACTAGCTCTGCAGCTCCCAACGGCAGGGAACCACGGGCAGTGGGCGCTGCGGGGGTGGCGCCTGCGGAGCCCCCTGGCTGCCCCTGCGCCTAGGAGCCAAAGAGACATGACGCCGCTTCCTGGGAGCCTCCTGAAGTCCGCACGGCCTAGGGTGACCAGACAGCAACTGTGAAAAATCGGGACAGGGGGTGGGGGGGTAATAGGAGCCTATATAAGAAAAAGACCCAAAAATTGGGACTGTCCCTATAAAATCGGGATATCTGGTCACCCTAGCGCTGCTCAGAGCCTGCACCCCATCTACTGGTACCTGAACTCCCTGTTTACATATATACATATAGAGAGCACTTTTGTAACAGGCGAGTTCTGGGGGGTGGAGGTCTCCCAAACCAAGAAGCAGAGGACAAGGGGCTTCCCCCCTTACTTCAGGGCTCCATCTTGTTGACAAATAAAGGGGTTCTGAAGTTAATGATGAAAATTGTGGAAACGCCCCATGGGTCATGACCCACTGGTCTCAAACTCATGTCCATAGGAGCAGCCACACTCCAAGCCTCCACCTAGCAGCCTGCTGACAATGACTTACCTGGGACCCATGAAGCCCAGCCCCCATGTGCGGCTCCATCTTCGAGGTCTGATTGGCGGAGCCCCAGAGCAGCTGAATGGCCGACTGCCCCTGCTTAAGCCAGCAGCAGGAACACGAAGCTGTCTGAACAACCGGGTTTCACCCTGCTCTGGGCTGTGCACTTTGTGCTTCCCACCCATGCTGCTTGATATCCTAGCTTGACTCCTGGCATCTGACTTGAGGTTCCTGGCCTCCAGCTTGTTTCCTGTCTCTGAGCCCCCGGTAGCTTGACCTGGCCTGACTCTGGTTCCCGACTTGTGGTTCTGATCTCCAGTTTGTCTCCTGCTACTGACCTCCCGAAATCCTGACCCAGTTGGCTCTTGACTCCTGTCTCCTGACTGCAGACTTTGACTCTGACTACAAGGTCTGACTGCCCATGACCAAGCCATGACACCCTGACAGTGGGATTGGTAGTTGGCTCAAACCAGAGACAATTTTAAAAGGCAGGATAATCCAGTGTCTCAGGAATTGTGTTTGAAAACTAGATGCAACAAAGCTGATGGAGAAGCACCCTTGGTGCTGGGGATATTCCTACCACTGGCCTGTAAACCACACACGGGATATTTCAAAGTGAAAAGAGGCTCTAGGATCTGGCGCAATGACGTCTCCTGCTGTGTTCGCCATCCAAACACCCTTTGGTCCAGGGGAATGTGCGTGGGCCTGTTTTCCAGGTGAGGGAACCAAAGGACAGGGAATATAAGTGACTGGGAAAAGGTTATAGAGGAAATATGGGGCAGAACTGGGAGCAGAGATCTTCTCTCCATTCACTACCCAAAACTTTGGTTAACAAAGAGTTATGGTTGGCTGGCAGTGCCTTGTACCCATCTAGAATGTTGAGTGCAACTAGATTTAAATCTCTGAAAACCAGAAAATAAAGAGGTAAGATGCATAGCAGCCCTCACCCAACCTTAACTCTGCTCCTGGAGCTTGCAAAAGCCACTGAGGCTATACTGTAAGTATGGTTCAGCCAGGACTGCCCCGTAATGAGCAGACATGAGGAATGTCTAAGGGCTTGTCTTCTCTTCAGAGTTAAGGCAAGCTAAATTCAAGTGTTGCCTGTTGTGATTATTGGACCTACAAACTTACCATGAGCTCAATTGTAAAAAGTATGTGAAAGTTCATAAAAGTTACAATACCCATTGTTTACAATGACGAATATTCTAATAGGTGCAAGAAAACCCAACAGAGAAACTGTGGTAGTCCAAACAACCAGGGCTTACTGATATAATTCAAGGACTATACCAGATCATACTTAGTAAACAAGAAAATATGGAAACAAAGGTACCTATGCCAAGTTTGGCCTCACAGAAACGCATTTAAATGATGGACAGATTAATGAGGATAAACTCTGCCTCCTACTTTTACTCCTTTTTGGGGTTCCTAAAATGAGACTTTGGGGAAAAAATAGTTTTCTTCCCTCAGCTCATCCCCCAGTCTGCCAGCATTGCAACTCATCTCGCTTCCTCAAGCTTAAGTCAGACAGAGCAGACCAGGCTAAGGACTTCCTGGGGGACGGAGGGAGGAAGCCGGCTGGCCTTGCTCTTGTTGCAGGAACTTTGTTTTCACCTGTGAGTGCGGAAAGTCACCACACAATCACGACAGCCCATCAGTGGGACTGTCCACCAGCCCTGCAAAGGCATGTAAGATCCTGTATTATTTTCCCTTCCCTTGTTGTGTTGATTTCTTTCCTCCCTCTTTTGTCCTGTCCCCTCTCTCATTCTCTCCGTTTTTTGTTTTAATGTAGTGAGATGAGATGAGCACAACGGGGCCTTGTCTAAGGAGCAAGAATCCAAATAGATGATGTCCCTAATCAGAGCATGAACAGGGATCAAGCAGAAAGTGCTAAGCTTGACCTGCCAGCCAAAGCATCCATTCATGATTGACCAGTATTCCAAAGATATGTGTCAAATCTGTATTCCCACCTTTCTCCCTCTCTCTCCTCCACCTTGAGCCTGTCTGCCTATCTTAGAAACAGGAGAAGTAAATACTCTTTACAAGGCAGGACTGGAAGTAAAATTAACTCTTTTAATCAACGAAAGGTGGTTCTCTCTCATTTTGTCTCCCAAACGAGAGAGACTTTAAAGGATTTGATTGTTTCAGTTTCAATATAAATGCTTGTTTTCATTTCTTGTTCATTCTTGTGTTTGATCAATATGCTTTCAGTTTTAGAATGAATGCTTTTGGGTGTTTGCCGAGTAAACTAAGGTCTCTGTAGAACTCCCCCACCCCCAAATCTATTTATTACCGTGTGATGTTGGACAGTGAAAGAGTTTATAGTCATCTTAACTCTTTAGACCTTCAAGATCAATACAATATCCCCCAACTCAAGTCCCTTCCTTATACAAAACATCTTATGGGTGGTGCTGCTTTTAACTCCAGTTGGCTGCCCAGTCAGGGATGTGGGCTACACTGTTTGAGTTAGCACAGCTTGTCAGCTGCTAACACAGCCCCTCTGTGCAACTCAAGTATTGTTTCATAGTGTGACTGTATTTACTTGAGCTGGGCTAACTCCAGAGGAGTTAACTCAGGTGGAGATAATGGCAGTTTACTCTTCTGTGAAGACATTTACCATATGTGCTGTGGTGTGCCCCATATAATTATATTCTTTCATTCAGCTGCTTGCATGCCCACTGCTTTGCACTGTCTGAGGGGCAGCTCTATGGACTGGATCAGGAATTACTTACAGTGGGTTGCTACAGCTTCCAATGTGATAGGATGGAGGGGCCTCTGTAATCGGAAGGATCGTGCAGCCTTGTTTCTGTGATGAGTTATGTGGATTCTGCAGGTAGAGGAACACTATGGTCTATTGTTGCCATGGGGATTTCTAGCAGTCTGGTATCAGACATGACAGTGCTACAAGGCAGAGAGAAGTGCAGGTGGTGTTCCAGAGGAAATCCATAGGCCTAGGGTGTGAGGCAGTGCCGCTCATACTTAGCTATTCATTAACCTAGTTCTTGGGCAGTCAATAAAACAGTTACTAACCTGTTCTGTAACTGTTGTTCCTTGAGACGTTGCACATGTCCGTTCCACTTCAGGTTTGTGTGCACCCTGTGCATCAGAGTCAGAGATTTTTCCTTTAGTGGTACCCATCGCAGTGACACACACGCACCATCTGCAGCCTTGTGCTGCTGTGCTGTATATAAAGGGTGGAGCCACCCCCAACCCCATTCAGTTCCTTCCTATTGGACAGACTCCAATATAAAGGGGAAGGATGGCAGGTCCTGGAATGTACATGTGCAGCACATCTCAAAGAACAACAGTTACAGAACAGGCTAGGAACCATTCTTCAAGTGATTGCACTGTCCATTCCACTTGAGTTTGACTCAAATAGTTCAATCCAAAGATGGGTGAAGGACTACTCATCTGAACTTGGCATTGTTTCTGGAGTGCTGAGATATAACGAATCATGAAGATGTGTACCAATGATTAAGTTGCAGTCTGTTATAGGCACTTGGGATAGAAAAGCTGCCAAAGTTGCTTGAGATCTTGTTGAGTGTGCCGTCACCCTTCCTGGCAGGGTTACATTGGTAATGTCATACCACATATGTATAGAGAAGGAAATCCATGAACGGACCCTCTGAGTAGAAACTGGAAGGCCCTTCATCCTGTCTGAAACTGCTATGAACCATTCAGATGACAATCTACACAATCTGGTTCTATCCAAGTAAAAAGCTAATGCTTTTCTGACAGCCAAGGTAAGGAGTCAGAGTAGCAGCCGTGTTAGTCTGTATCCGCAAAAAGAAGAACAGGAGTACTTGTGGCACCTTAGAGACTAACAAATTTATTAGAGCATAAGCTTTCGTGGACTACAGCCCACTTCTTCGGATGCATATAGAATGGAACATATATTGAGGAGATATATATACACACATACAGAGAGCATAAACAGGTGGGAGTTGTCTTTTGCCAATTGGCCTCTCAGAGTTGGTAAGACAACTCCCACCTGTTTATGCTCTCTGTATGTGTGTATATATATCTCCTCAATATATGTTCCATTCTATATGCATCCGAAGAAGTGGGCTGTAGTCCACGAAAGCTTATGCTCTAATAAATTTGTTAGTCTCTAAGGTGCCACAAGTACTCCTGTTCTTCTTTTTAAGGTAAGGAGTCTTTCTCCACCTTTATAAGAATAAGACTTTAGGAAAGAAAGTTGGTAAACTTATCACTTGATTGAGGTGGAATTTAGACATTGCTTTAGTCAGAAACTTTGGCTGAGGATGTTAGTAAACTTCGCTCTTTAGAAAAGACTGTGTAAGAAGGGTACCAATACTTGTATTTTCCTCCACTTTTCTCACAGTGGTAATAGATACAAAAATGCTACTTTCATGGATAGATGAAGTAAAGATCAGGTAGCCAACAATTCATAGGGTGGAGCCCTCAAATCAAATCCCAGGAAGAGAGAGGATTTGCCATTTGGGGATATAACCTGTCCAGACATTGGAATGAGCATGTCCAATGGGTGATGAGCCAGGGAGTATACTTACTTTAACCAGCCCTATAACTTTCTGAAATGAAGTCTGACATGCCAGATGACATGTGCAGGAGGTCATGTGTCCCAGAAGTCTGAGGCAGTTCCTTACAGCAGAGATGATGGTGTTTGCCACAGTAATCTTATGGGCTTTAATAGGGCTTCATTTATGGGTAGAGCCACGTGGGAAGGGTGTGTTGACCCGAGTGTAGTAAGATGAGACCCTGAAACATAAAATCTTGTATCAGAGGCCCAGTACGAGGCCTGAACTAGAGTAATAGTCAAGTCATTGTTAAGCAAAGCTGGGCTGTGAGCCAGAGGCAGGTCCCACTCACAGAAGTTGGCAAGAAGAGGGCGGCAAGAAGAGGGCTGCTAGAAATACGTATTAATCACTAATAAAATTAACATGGGCCAAGATGGCACCAGAACAATTGGGTACAAACACATCCCGCACATCCCACACAGATAACAAAGAACAGGTAGACCTAGCCTAAAGACAATATGAAAGGACAATATGATAGATAGACAATATGAAAGGACAATATGATGAATAGACAATATGAAAGGACAATACGATAGACAGTATGACGGATAGTTTGTTCAAACCAACCTGTGTCAAGAGAAAGGCAACCCCCTCATAGAGGGGCTGTACCTCAGTACGTTCAATGATGCATAACCTGTTTGTACCTGTGTATAAAAATACATCCCTGAGTGGATGTCTTTGTCCAGCCTAAGGGGCAGTGGAAAGTCCCGCCACTGACAGAGCTGTGTCCATTGACAGGCGGCACAAATTCGTAGTATGTCTTGTAGAGTCTATAGGAAACTATTACTGTGCTTCGTTTGACAATAAACCTGGCCGGAGGCCTTCATACCTTACTAGAGTCTGTGGTCATTGGGGGTTTTCTCGGGGTCTGCTGTGTCAGCGATCTGCAGAGCCGGGGCAGCACACAGAGGGAACACGCACGCAGCCGACTGATATCAACATTGAACAGAGCAGAGCACCACACCGGTAGCTCTGACGACACCCAGTATATCCACTAGCCTATGGGAATTCTCTGGCACTACCTCAACCTAGATTTCCAGAGAGGAAGCAACCTCTCTGGAACTCCTGAAGAGGTGGGGACGCCCCAGACCACTGCCTCATCAGGTGATAAGGAATAGGAATGGAAAGGAGATTGAACTGGAATCTCCTGTGACTCCCCAGGTGGAGGCTGTGCTTATGCAAGGCTGGCTCCTGCTTAGTAGTGGGGATTGTGACACTGTACCCCATATTCTCAGTAGTGATATTAGTATGATATAATTGTATCAGAATTATGATTGTATTTTATGCAAGAGAAGGCATGTGAGGTGTCATTGGAAAGGTTATGGCTTGCTGAATATGATTATCCTATTTGTATGCATGTATCATTTTTGTATCTGAAGTTATGAATATTGACTATGTATTGGGGGGAGGGATAGCTCAGTGGTTTGAGCATTGGCCTGCTAAACCCAGGGTTGTGAGGTCAATCCTTGAGGGGGCATTTAGGGATCGGGGGGGGGGGGAACTGTCAGGGACTGTACTTGGTCCTGCTAGTGAAGGCAGGGGACTGGACTGGACTCAATGACCTTTCAAGGTCCCTTCCAGTTCTTTGAGATAGATAACATAACATATGGAGATATACCTATTTCACATGTAGCTATTCCACTAAGCAAAATGCTCTCAGTCTAGATGGCTGGCTGGGAAGGGCCCATTCAGGTTAATGAGCCGTTAGGAAGAAACAATAGGCCTTAGGAGAAGCTTATCTCCCACCTGGGGAGCCTTCCTGTGAACGCTCCAAACATCCAGTGGGGGATGGCCGCTGTGACTCTACAGGGACATGTGACCAGGTCATCTGGTGCTGGACTCCATCTTGGGATGTCAGTATTTTTCCAATGACTGGTGTGGGAACCAAGCTTTGAAATAGGATTTCCACCATATGCAAAAGCTATATAAGGCAGGGGAGTGATATCATCTTGGTTCTTCACTGACTCCCCACCCAAGAAGATTCCTGGAAACACCTGAGGAACAAAGACTGAACTGGGGGAAGTGCTGGACTCGGGCTAAAGGGATTTCTAGCCTGTGAATGGAACACCTGGGGATTCCAAGCTGTAAGCAAGTGCAGCTTTCCCCTTAAAAATCTGCATCACTTAGGGTGAGGATCTGCTATTCATATCCAATCTATGTCGTATATTAAGCTTAGATTGTGGTTTTTTTTTTGTTTATTTGCTAGGTAATCTGCTTTGATCTGTTTGCTATCCCTTATAATCACTTCAAATCTCTTTTATAGTTAATAAATTTGTTTTTGCTTTATCTAAAACCAGTGTGTGGGAATCATGACTCAGGGGGAGAAAGCTGTTGCATATTCCTCTCCACATTGAGGGAGGGGGTGAATTTGATGAGCTTACGCTGTACAGTTCCCTGTGCAGTGCAAGACGGTATAATTTTGGGTGTATACTCCAGAGGGGAGGTGTGTCTTAGGAACTGGGAGGTGCCCTAGCTGAAGCCTTCGCATGCAGGGGCTGGTTAAAGAGCCTGCCTGCATGTAACCGCAGCTGGGTGTGTCCCTACCTGCATTCATGCTGGTGAAAGTGCAGACTAGAGAGGGCTTTGCAGCTTGTCACAGCAGTACAGTGTAAAAGGGAGCCTGGGCTGGTGGTTCAGGGAGGCTCAGTGGTATCCCAGTTCCCTGGGGGGAACCCGTCACGGGGGTAGTGTCCTGAGATTCTTCATGTGGACTATCCACATTGTCTGCTCAGGGATCTGCAGGGCAGAGGAACTGGGGAGGATCTGGTATGTCTGGGGTAACACCAGGGATTACAATATGGCCGCTGTGAGTAAGGGGGTGGGGAGAAGTCTGGAAGTGGGAGGAACTGTCACTACCTCCCTCCCCACCTGGAATAGCTAGTTGGGTGCACAGATTACACTGGACCAAAAGGAGCAAAGTTGTTTACTTCCCTATCTTCTCCCAAAAGAGAAGGAGCTGAGGAAGAATTGTGGCTATGAGGCATATTCCTGGCCAGGCTTCCTTTCAGGGTAACTGCAGCTTGGTGGCTCAGTGTAACCTTGAATACAGCAGGGCCTCACTCCTGATGCCAAACAAACACTATTTTTCATCACTCATCACTTTCCCTTCAGGAAAAAAAGGTTTGTGTTTCTATATCTGTTAGTAACCCCAATCTGACCAGCTTCAGTGCAAGTCCTTATACATACAGCACTTTACCAATTTAGCTTTTCGTGCTAAACTAATTATACACTATTATTCTCAAGCGACAGCTGTTACATATGCCTTACAAACAATGTTGCCACTGATAAATATGAATATGTCCTGTTGAGCTTTACTAATTTCATAGATTCCAAGGCCAGAAGGGACCATTGTGATCATCTAGTCTGACCTGAATAACACAGGCCAGAGATGTCAGGCTGACAGGCCTATAATTACCCAATTCATGCCATTTACCCTTTTTAAAAATTGGCACAACATAAGGTTTCCTCCAGTCTTCCAGAACTTCCCCAGTGCTCCAAGACTTGTTGAAAATCAACTTCCCCAGTGAGCTCCTCAGCCAGCTCTTTTCAACCTCTTGGATGCAAGTTATCTGGACCCTCCTGATTTAAAAATGGCTGACTTTTGTAGCTTCTGTTTAACATCCTCTGAGACACTAGTGGAATGGCAAGACTGAGATGACGACATCATCTGGTTTTTTTTTCCTTAACCTAGAACAGAAACATTGAGTGAACAGCTCTGCCTTTTCTGTATTATTATTGATAATTCTACCTTTTCCATCTAATGATGGACCAATACCAATGTCAGGATTCTTTTTGTTTGTAATATATATTAAAAACCTCCTTGTTGTTTTCCTTAACTCTGCTGGCCATAGATTTCTGTGACCCTTGCTTCCCTTATCCATTCTCCACAGTTCCTAGCTTCTGATTTATATTCATTACCGTCACCTTCCCCTTTCTTCCATTTGTTATATTTTATTTTTTACAGCTGCCTTCATTTCCTCTCTAAACCAGGTTACATTTTTTTTTTTTTAAACTAGCACAGCTTTCTTCCTCAATTGTGGGATTTGTGGCTTTGGGGGCATCTAGTAAGGTGTTCTTAAATGATTCCCCATTAATCAAATATTTCCTCATAGCTGATTTGGTTCATAATTGTTTTTAGCTTTTTGAAATTGGCCCTATTAAAGCACCAACTATACTGGTTTGGCCTTTATTCTGTATGCACGTCATGGTGCATGAAATGGGTCACAGCTGAAAATGCCAATCTCAGGTCAGACTGTCAGAAAACAGGGCAGACACACCTAAACTGATGGTATACGCTAAATTAAATCAAATTATAGATTTAATCAAGCCATCAACAACTGTGTGCTCCTGGATCTCTATACTAGATTACCAAGGAACCACAGCCAGTCCCCTTAGACATTCCAGCCTATAGTACCACCCAGACAAACTGGACTTAATGATAAAAGGTTATTAAAACCAAAAATAATCACGCATTAGGTTCCTCCAGACCCAAAAGGCCAGTCACTTACTCTAGGTCAAGTATACTCCAGATCTCACCAAAGACAACACTGAAGCCAGTTTCTCTAGTAAACTAACTAAAGATTTATTAGCTAAGAAAAGGAAATTAGAGTTATTGAGTAGTTAAAGCAGGCGAATCACATCACAGGTGAATCGATGTTTGTAAGGCCAATGTGACAGCAGGGGTGTAGTAATTTGCTGATTTCCAATAGTCTCTCAGGGTTACCCAGAATGGCTCTAGGGATCTCCATCCAATGGCTCCGAATTCCACCCTGTCAGAATTCATCAGGCTAGAGAGGCAGGATCATTCCCTTGAATCAGTATTTATAGATTCTGTTCACTTAAGCCAAGCTGACAAGCATCCCACATGGGTTTTGAGAGTAGCAGCTGTCAATTGAGCTGTGAATGGCCATTGTTGAACACAAAACAACCCTTGCTTTGAAGTTAACATTCTACTTCCTATGCATCCACAAGTTATCCACTTACAGTGTTAAACATATACACAATTCCTGGCTATTCATTACAATAGGGATGGATAAGTGGGAACAATGCAAGTATCCTTCATTAGTATGCATGAAGTTCTGCACACTAAGGGTATGTCTACACTACAAAATTAGGTTGATTTTATAGAAGTTGATTTTTATAAATCGATTTTATACAGTCGATTGTGTATGTCCCCACTAAGCGCATTAAGTCAGCAGAGTGCATCCTCACTACCGTGGCTAGCATTGACTTACGGAGCGGTGCACTGTGGGTATCCCACAGTTCCCGCAGTCTCCGCTGCCCATTGGAATTCTGGGCTAAGCTCTCAATGCCTGATGGGGCAAAAACATTGTTGCGGGTGGTTTTGGGTACATGTCGTCAGTCGCCCCTCCACCTATGAAAGCAACGACAGCCAATCCTTTTGCACCTTTTTTCCTGGGTTACCTGTGCAGATGCCATACCACAGCAAGCATGGAGCGCGCTCAGCTCACCATCACTGCTGCTGTGAAGAGAGGCTTTGAAAACCAGTTTCATGACTGGCCAGGCTTCGGTGTGACAGTTGTGACCAAACAGGAAATGAAATTCAAAAGTTCCCGGGGCTTTTCCTGTGTACCTGGCTAGTGCGTCGGAGTTCAAAGTGCTGTTCAGAGCGGTCACAATTGAGTACTCTGGAATAGCTCACGGAAGCCAATACCGTCGATTTGCATCCGCACTACCCCAAATTCGACCCACCAAAGTCAATTTTAGCACTACTCACTCGCCGGGGAGAAGTACAGAAGTCGATTTTAAGAGTCCTTTAGGTCACCGGAACGGGGTTGGTTCATTTTTAAATCGACCTAACGCGGCTAAATTCAACCTAACCTCGTAGTGTAGACCAGGCCTAAGTAAATTCTTATCCTTATACTAACACACCTTTTGATCTAAGGTTACTTATTGCAGGGCATGCATAATAGCAAATAACAGCATATAGTCCATCTTAACAATACAGTTACATTTTACAAGTGAATTTGTTTGAACACACCATGCTCTTTTAACATTCCTTTGGTTTCTATTAGCATGCAAGTGAATTAACCTGCTGGCAACCTGTGAGATAGCATCACAGCACATTCTAAATATGGTCAAGTCATGATCGCTTGTACCTAAGGTACCATTAATTTTTAGTTCTGTGATCATTTCCTCTTCTGTTAGGACAAGGTCTAATAAAGAATATTGTATCATTTGATATTTATTAGCTGTATCTTTTATCATAAAATAATTAGATCCTGAAATCAGAATAAGAAAAAATATACATTAAAAAAACCACAAGTAGTCATGGATCAGAATGAAGGATACTGTTGTACTGGGCTGAAATCTGTCTTATTTAGAGTTAATAAGAACAACAAGTTTCTGTTTATGTGCACAGTCTTAAGATTTATGATTTTCTCATTTTCTTTAGTTTTACAGTGTTGCCAACTCTCACACTTTCATCATGAGTTTTGTGCTATGTGGTATTTTTCTTCAAACCCCAGCTCCTGGAATCAGTTGATTTATTGAGAATCTCTGCTTTTATTTTTAAAGTAATTTTCTAAGCTATTGTGGCTGCAGAGAATAGCCTGAAAACATGACCCACGTGCACCCTAAAGGCTCAAAACTCAGACACCAAAATACCCCACATTTATTATTTTTTGAAAGATCTCATTATTCTGAAGCCAGTCTCAGGATTTTGGTGGGGGTCTGACTCATGATTTTTTTTAACTCTTGGGGTTAGTAGTGGTGATGGAACAGCTGACTCCATTGCTGTCACTTTAGCAACCCTAACTGTTGTGGTTATATACACACAGTTTATTGTGTGGGATCATAATGCATATACTGCATAGATGTGGAGCAGCTCTTCATAGGATAATGATCAGAGACGTGCCATTGACATTACAGAGCTGCCCAGTCCAGAGCTGGCTCAGAGCTATTAAACCCCACTCAAGGGAACATACCCAGCTCCGATGTGCCGTTTGTCCTGAATGTCTGCTCCTGCAGTCATGGCAAAACAACCCTTCCTCAAAGGAAAGCTGTTATATAACAATGTATAAAAAGGGACGTGTTATGACCTGCAAGTGCATGGGCAAAAAAACTACAAAGACACATTCCTAGGTCAACTGACACTAATAATAGTAGGCCCTTGCCTTCCTGATGTGAGCAGCTACCAGTTACCACCCCAAGAACCTGCCACCAGATTTTACCAGCTGTCCAAGGACTTGTGCTAAACCACATATTGCAGACCCAAAGGCCTCAAAGAGCAGGGTTGACTGGGACCCAGGAATATAGAGGGTAAAATTCTTCCCCTATGCAGAGGGGCTAGCACCAGACCTAGGCCCCACTTACGTCCTGCTTCAGCCCAGTGGTGAAGTGCCTGGGCCTAGAGGGAGAGAACTGAGGCCTCAGCCTTGTGCTGCCTCTTCTGCACAGAGATGAGTTTCACTGCACGGGTTTGATCCTATAAACGCTTCTGTAAGAGCGTTTTGATCTGAAGAAGTGGGCTGTAGTCCACGAAAGCTTATGCTCTAATAAATTTGTTAGTCTCTAAGGTGCCACAAGTACTCCTGTTCTTCTTTTTGCGGATACAGACTAACACGGCTGCTACTCTGAATTCTGTAAGAGAGTAATTGTGGGATTAGCTCCAGCTAACTCAATTGGATTACTCACTACTCCTTGCTTTAAGTATTTTCAGAATTGGGGCCCTAAAGATTAATTTAATAAGGAAATTAGCATAAATAAATAGCAGTGTTGCCAACTCTTTGTGTTTTATCACAAGTCTTGTGAGAGTTGATGTTTTTACTTAAAGTCCCATGTGATGGGAGTAATCTGCCCCCTCAGGAATTTCCCATCTTCCCACCAGTGGTCACCAGGTCGGTGATGAAGTGGGGCTGGCAGTTTCCCTGCCTGGCTCCGCGTGGCTTCCTGAAGTGTCCGGTATGTTCCTGCAGCCCCCAGGTGCACAAGCGGTCACGGAGGCTCTGCAAGCTGCCCCCACATCTCTACTTAGGAGCCGCGGGGACATACCAGCTGCTTGCACCCCCAACCCCATGCCCCGGCCCTGAGCCCCCTCCTGCACCCAAACTCCCTCCCAGAGCCTGCATTCCTGCCTGCACCCTAATGCCCTGCTTCAGCCTGGAGCCCCCTCCCGCACTTCAAACCCCTCAGCTCCAGCCCTGCACCCCCTCCCGGCCCCCAACCCCCTGCCCAGTGAAAATGAGTGAGTGAGCAAGGGTGGGGGAGAGTGATGGAGGGAGGGGGGAATGGAGTGAGCAGGGGGCAGGGCCTCAGAGAAGGGGTGGGGAAGAGGGTGTCCAATTTTCTGCAATCAGAAAGTTGGCAACCCTAATTGTGGGGCACTGACATCTTGGAGCCCCACCACACGGGGTTGACAGCCAGCGCTGCACTGCCTGGGGCTCCCCAGCAGGAGGGGCTCTGGCTGTCTGCCCTGGGTGGCAGGGCTCCATCTGTTGGTTGCCAGGGTTGACAGCTGGAACAGTCGTCACAATGTCGACACTGCATCGACCCAACTACTTTGACTTAAGCACTAGGCCTCTTGTGGAGGTTGAGTTGTTAGGTCAGCGTAGTGGGTGACTTACATTGGCAGGAGAAACATTATAGTGTTGATGCTTACAGAGTTAGGCTGACATAAGGCATCTTACATGGACCTTACTCTGTAGTGTAGACCAGGCCTAAGTCTTGCAGAATCTTTCTGCAGAACATATCAAAGCTAAGGCCTTTCCTGTCCATCCCCACCCCTAAAACCCTATCAGGCTCCTATCATCTTGCATCTTGATTACTGCAACACCCCTCTCTCTGGCCTTGACAAATGCAGTCTTCCCCTGCTAATATTCCATTCTCAATGCCATAAAGATGATTTTCCCAGTCTGTCACTTTGACCATGTCACCCCCTCCCTGCATCCCTCCATGGGCTCCCCTTTCTCTATTACATCAAACATAAGCTGTTTGTCTACTCTTCACATTACAGGTCCTGCGCAGTCAATCCCCACCCTTGCTAAAATCTCTCACGCGCTAGCAAGGTGTCAATGCTCACGCCTCTGATCAGCTCCTGATGCAGCCTCCATCAACCACTTGTTACATTGTCAAACAAGTGCCTTCATGCTTTCTCCCCTGCTGCCCCTCACTCCTGAGAGGTGCTCCCCATAAACATCCCCAAGGTCACCACAGTGTCTTCCTTCAAATCCCTCCTTAAACCTCTCCTTTGCAGTGATGACTACAAAAAGCTTGACAGCGGTTACGCTGCTGGTGTGTTGAGACCACTGCTGGTTATGCCGACCTTTATTTGTATCCAGCTGCCTGTCTCCATCTATTGTCTCTTGTCTTGTATATAGATTGCAAACTCTGGAGGCAGGGAATGTCTTTTTCTGTGTTTGTACAACACCTAGCACAGTGCGGTCCTGGGCCAGGACTGGGGCTCTGGGCACTGTGGTAACACCAACAATAGCTGATTTGAGATAAGTCCATTGTAAAACATTTTAAATATCTGCCCAGTGGATTTTACCACAGTAAGTAAATCCTCATCAAAACTCATCTGAGTCAAACTGCTTCAAAAATTGTGTGTGTAGACAAATGCTAATCCCTGCATGCCCCCTCTGAGGGGGTTAGCACTATCCCCAGAAACTGGAATCTAACCCCTACTGCTTCCTGATCAGGGAATGGGGCTTGAGGCCCTTCTTCTCCTTGGCTGGGGAAAGGGAGCCACGGTCAGTCTGAGAACCACAGCTGGAAATCAGTCCCCAATGCTCTCCCAGCAGGCTTGTGTGGCCTGGAGTGCTTACATACAATACACTACACTAAGCAGTTGCATGCTCCTTGCAATGCCCATGCCGTAGTAGTGCAGGAGGGAGGAATGGATTCTGCCCAGAAGCACTGGGGGCCCAGGCTTTGCTCAGGCACAAATAAAACATGGCATGTGAAATGCAAATACTGTGTTTCTGCTAAGTTACATTCCTGCATGTTACCATGCCCCTGGTTGTGTTAAGTTACATTCCTGCATGTTACCATGCCCCTGGTTGTGTGTCCATGCCCTGGGCAGGTGGGTACTTAAGTGTGCCCTCTGCCCTAGGGCAGTGCCCCCAGGCGGTTGGGTATAGAACAGCACCCCTCCCCGCAGTGTTGGTGTCCCATGGCATGTAGGTATCTTATCTATCCTGGCATTTATTGATTACAGAATTAAGTGAGGCTACAGTTGATATATGCAGCACCCATCCATGCAAAAGATCCTCCTCCATTGATCCCCTCACCGTGAGAGCTTCCGATTGCTCTGCTCAGAGGTGTCCCTTGCAAAGATGTTAGTACTGTTCAGCAGCAGCCAGTGCGGATGAGCTAAGCCTGCTGGGGGTAGATGCTGCCGCCTAAAGGAAAGGGAAAATACTGTATTACAGCAGTCAAAGTTCAAACTGGGCTCCCTGGACTGGGTTACCTGGAGCAGACAGATGAGCAGCAGGAAGTTTGCCCTGTTATATCAGCACGACCCTGCCAGTTACATTTTATTACTATTATTTGTATTACAGTAGAGCCTAGGAGCCCTAGGCATGAGTCAGGAGACCCATTGTGTTAGATGCTGTATAAATTCATAGAATCATAGAATATCAGGGTTAGAAGGGACCTTAGAAGGTCATCTAGTTCAACCCACTGCTCAAAGCAGGACCAAGCCCCAACTAAATCATCCCAGCCAGGGCTTCGTCAAGACTGACCTTAAAAACCTCTAAGGATGGAGATTCCACCATCTCCCTAGGTAACACATTCCAGTGCTTCACCACCCTCCTAGTGAAATAGTGTTTCCTAATATCCAACCTAGACCTCCTCCATTGCAACTTGAGACAATTGCTCCTTGTTCTGTCAGCTGCCACCACTGAGAACAGCCGAGCTCCATCCTCTTTGGAACCCCCCTTCAGGTACTTGAAGGCTGCTATCAAATCTCCCCTCACTCTTCTCTTCTGCAGACTAAATAACCCCAGTTCCCTCAGCCTCTCCTCATAAGTCATGTGCCCCAGCACCCTAATCATTTTCGTTGCCCTCCGCTGGACTCTCTCCAATTTGTCCACATCCTTTCTGTAGTGGGGGGGCCTCAAAACTGGATGCAATACTCCAGATGTGGCCTCACCAGTGCCGAATAGAGGGAAATAATCACTTCCCTCGATCTGCTGGCAATGCTCCCACTAATGTAGCCCAATATGCTGTGAGCATTCTTGGCAACAAGGGCACACTGCTGGCTCATATCCAGCTTCTCATTCACTGTAATCCCCAGGTCCTTTTCTGCAGAACTGCTGCTTAGCCAGTCGGTCCCCAGCCTGTAGCAGTGCATGGGATTCTTCCATCCCAAGTGCAGGACTCCGTACTTGTCCTTGTTGAACCTCATCGGATTTCTTTTGGCCCAATCCTCTAATTTGTCTAGGTCACTCTGGACCCTATCCCTACCCTCCAGCGAATCTACCTCTTCCCCCAGCTTAGTGTTATCCGCGAACTTGCTGAGGGTGCCATCTATCCCATCATCCAGATTATTAATAAAGATGTTGAACAAAACCAGCCCCAGGACCGACCTCTAGGGCAAGCCGTTTGATACCAGCTGCCAAACTAGACATCGAGCCATTGATCACTATCTGTTGAGTCCAACAATCTAGCCAGCTTTCTATCCACCTTATAGTCCATTCATCCAATCCATACTTTTTTAACTTGCTGGCAAGAACACTGTGGGAGACCGTATCAAAAGCTCTGCTAAAGTCAAGGTATATCACATCTACCGCTTTCCCCATATCCACAGAGCCAGTTATCTCATCATAGAAGGCAATCAGGTTGGTCAGACATGACTTGCCCTTGGTGAATCCATTTGACTGTTCCTGATCACCTTCCTCTCCTCCAAGTGCTTTAAAATGGTTTCCTTGTGGACCTGCTCCTTGATTTTTCCAGGGACGGAGGTGAGGCTGACCAGTCTGTAGTCCCCCGGGTTCTCCTTCTTCCCTTTTTTAAAGATGGGCACTATATTTGCCTTTTTCCAGTCATCCGGGACCTCCCCCGATCACCAGGAGTTTTCAAAGATAATGGCCAATGGCTCTGCAATCACATCAGCCAATTCCCTCAGCACCCTTGGATGCATTAGATCTGGACCCATGGACTTGTGCCTGTTCAGCTTTTCTAAATAGTCCTTAACCTGGTCTTTCACCACTGAGGGCTGCTCACCTCCTCCCCATACTGTGTGGCCCAGGCGAGCAGTGTGGGAGCTGCCCTTGCCTGTGAAGATCAAGGCAAAAAAAGCATTGACTACTTCAGTTCTTTCCACATCATCTATCACTAGGTTGCCTCCCCCATTCATTAAGAGTCCCACACTTTCCCTGACCTTTTTCTTGTTGCTAACTGTAGAAACCCTTTTTGTTACCCTTCACATCCCTTGCTAGCTGGAATTCCTGTTGTGTTTTGGCCTTCATGCTCTCTGAGCGGTTCTGTCCTTGTTATATCACTAAGTCTCATATTAATTTAAGTGAAAGTCTTCAAGTTAGAGCAGGTGAATATTCCGGAGAACTTCCCATCTGATGCAGAATTTGGGACCTTGGATGAGCATTTAGACCCCCACCAGCCACAGAATTCAATGTGCTTGGAATCTGGTCACATTGTCTGAAGATTGGGGAAATTAATCCATTTCCTTTGGGTTGTGCAATTCAAACTCTGCTCCAGTGAAGACAATGAGTCTACATAAGTGTTAGAGTCTGGTTGATTCATAGATTTATAGGGCAAGAAGGAACCACTGTGATCAGCCAGTCTGATCTCCTGCACAGCTCAGGCCATCACTTCTAGCTGAACTGGAGCATTTCCTTGAGAAAGAGACAGTCAATCATGATTTAAAGACTCCAGCTGACCGAAGAATCACCACATCCCTGGGTCAGTTGTTCCAGTGGTTAATTACTCTAGCTGTGAAATAAACATTGGCATTTTTCTTTCCACTTCAGATATGTCTCGCTTCACCTTCAGTTAAAAGAGGTCAGATGGTCTAGGCCATAGTGCATTAGCCTGGGGCTGAAGAGACCCAGATTTCCTTCCCTGCTCTGCCCCTGGCTTCCTGTGTGACCATAGGCAAGCAACAGATTTTCCAAGATTCCCATCTGAAAGCAATGGGAGGCAGGCAGGCAGAGACTTTTCTGAAAAATCCCAGTAGGCTTCTAGCTGCATCATTTGGCACTTAAATACCTTTGAAAATCAGAGTCTCTGTGTGCCTCAGTTCCCAGTTTGTACACTGGGGATAACAGCCCTTCCCTGCCTCCCACAGGGTGGGTGTGAAGATAGGTACATTAACGATTGTGAGGTGCTCAGACACTATGGTAATGGGGCCAAATAAGTACCTAGGATAGATGGCCACTGGATCTTGTTCTGCCTTTGTCTGCTAAATTAAAAAGCCCGCTAGCATCTGCTATCTTCTCCTAAATGAAGCTACTTCTAGACCAGGACCAAGTCACTTTTTAATCTTCACTTGGATGAACACAAGAGACTGAACACTCTAAAATAGCTTTTCCTCAAGTCTTTTCTTGTGGCTCCTTTCGGAACCCTTTCCAATTTGTCAACCTCCTTTTTGAAGTATGACCACCACAACTGGACCTGGTATCAAGGACTTGCCGCTCTACATAGCACAATTAGGTCATTCTTCCTCTCTGCTCTAAGCAGCTATTCCCATTTATAAATCCAATGGTCACATTCACTCCCATAGCGATAGCACTGCGCAGGGAGCTCATAGAATCATAGGAATAGAAGGAACCACAAGTGGCATCTAGTCTAACCTCCTGCCAAGATACAGGATTTGTTGTGTCTAAACCATCCCAGACAGGAGGCTCTTCAGCCTCCTTTTGAAAATCTCCAATGAAGAAGCTTCCACAACGTCCCAAGGCGTTTGTGCCATTGTCCTACTGTTCTTACAATTAGGAAGTTTTCCCTGAGATTTAATCTAAATCTGCTGTGCTGTAGTTTGAACCCATTGTCTCTTGTCCTGCCCTCTGTGGCAAGAGAGAACTTTTCTCCATCTTTTTTATGGCAGTCTTTCAAGTATCTAACATATACCCCCTTAATCTTCTCTTTTCCGAACTAAACATACCCAGTTCCTTCCGTTTGTGCTCAGATGGCTTCCATTTCATCCCTCTGATCATCTTTGTCGCTCACCTCTGGATCCTTTCCAGTTTCTCTACATATAGGTGACCAAAATTGGACCCAGTACTCCAGCTGAGGCTAACCAGCGCCGAGTAGAGCAATACTCTCACCGCCCATGAATTGCATGCTATATCTCTCTTAATGCAACCAAAAACTGCATTTGCTTTTTTTGCAACAGCATTGCATTGCTGACTCATGTTGAGGTTGTGAGCCACCACAACTCCCAGATCCTTCTCAGCAGTGCGGCTGCCAAACCAGTTTTCCTCATTCTGTATTTGCGCGTTTGGTTTTTCTTCCTTAAGCGTAGCACCTTACCTTTGTTTTTGTCGAATTTCATTTTGGTGCCTATAGCCCCATTCTTCAATTTATCAAGAGCCCTCTGAATGTTAGCTTTATCCTCCGAAGTATTGGCACGCCCCACCCCCAGCTTTGTGTCATCTGCACACTTGATCAGTATGCTCTCTATTCCTACAGCCAGATGATTAATAAAGATGTTGGCCACCACCAGATCCCTGTGGAACTCTGACTTGAGACCTCTGACATTCTGTACCTCATGGGAACACCCTACACCCCCATGTTCATCCTTATAATATGATTGTGTGGTATCTAATGCAAAGTTTGTCATGTTGGATGTCTTCAGAAGGCTCATGATGTACTGAGCATTGTTGTTCTAGTAATCATTGTTCTAGTAATGTTTGTTATAGGTTGTAATTTCATGTATACTTATGAGGCTGAAAATGTTTCCTCATGGCTTAAAGCAAGCTCAGGCAAAAACTCTCCAGAAGCAGAGGGGAAGTTCACACCTCATCAGGGCATGTATGGGAGAAACCCAGCCCAGCCTCACAGAAACAAAGGACACTGGCTTAGGCAACAAAGGATCTGTTGGACTCTTCAGTGAGTCACCCCCCTTCCTTTGGTCTGTTTGGGACTGCGATAAGGTAATGCTCACCTGACTCTGAAGGGCGGGGGGCAAAGCCAACAGGGAAGAAAGGACATGATAAAAGGGAGAGACACCTTTGCCTGCTCTTCCTCTCTCTTCCACCTACATCTACAGACACCACACCAAGCGACTGAAGCACTAAACAAAGGGGAGAGCCTGACTGAAGGGCAAGCAGCCAGCTTGCGGTGAGAAGCATCTAAGTTTGTAAGAGCATTGAAAGTGTTAAGAGCAGCTTAGAATGCGTTTTGCTTTTATTTCATTTGACCAAATCTGACTTGTTATGCTTTGACTTATAATCACTTAAAATCTACAGTTAATAAATCACTCAAGTTAATAAATAAAGCAGTGTGTTTGGTTTGAAGCATGTCAGACTCCACTTGGGATAACAAGCCTGGTACATATCAATTTCTTTGTTAAATTGACAAACTCATTTAGCTTGCAACATCCAGTGGGCATAACTGGACACTGCAAGACAGCGGTTCCTAGGGTTGCATCTGGGACCAGAGATATTGGCTAGTGTTATTCCATTGCAAGTAGCTGGGAGCAGCTTACATGCCAGAGGCTGTGGGTGAACAGCCCAGGAGTGGGGTTCTCACAGCAGAGCAGGGTAAGGCTGGCTCCCAGAGTCAAAGATTGGAGTGACCTAGCAGAGCACCAGTCTGGATAACACCAGAGGGGAACGTCACAACCTCCCTCCAATCTGACATCATTCCATTAATAGTTACTCTTTGGTTGCGGTTGTTTAACTAATGGTTTTAAGGTATCAGAGGGGTAGCCGTGTTAGTCTGGATCTGTAAAAAGCAATAGAGAGTCCTGTGGCACCTTTGTGCTGTTAGTCTTAAAGGTGCCACAGGACTCTCTATTGCTTTTAACTAATGGTTGTTCTGTTTAGCCTGCATTTCTCCAGCTTACTTATGAGAATGTCATTTGGGACTGTGGCAAAAGCCTTGCTGAAGTCCAGGTATATTTTGTCCACCGCATTCCCCCGATCCACCGAATCAGTTACCCTGTCAAAGGAGGAAATTAATCCGGTTTGGCATGATTTGTTCTTGGTAAATCCACGCTGACTGCTAATGATTGCCCCTTTATCCTCCAGGTCTTCTCAAACTGAATGTTTTATACATTGCTCTAGTGACTTCCCAGGTGTCAAAGTCAGGCTGACTAGTCTATAGTTCCCCAGCTCATCCTTTCCCCCCTTTTTAAAGCTGGGCACTACACTAGCCCATCTCCGCTCTTCTGGGACCTCTCCTGTCATCCATGAGTTTGAAAATATTATTGCCAGTGGCTCCAAGATTTTTTCAGCTAATTCCTTCAGCACCCTCAGGTGAATAGCATCCAGCCCCACTGATTTGAATTAATTCAAGTTGGTCAGAAAATTTCTGACATGTTCATACTTATCCCAATCTGCATAGGGGGGAGGGATAGCTCACTGGTTTGAGCATTGGCCTACTAAACCAGGGGTCTCAAACACGCGGCACGCGGGCCGCATGCAGTCCATGGAGTGATTTTCTGCGGCCCGCGAGCCCCTCGCAGCCCCCCCACGCCTCCCCCAGTGTTTACCAGAGCTCCCTGCCTGCCTGCCCTGCACAGCTCCGGGAAGAGGCTGGAACGTGGGGAAGCGGGGGCGGAGGGGCTGTGTGTGGCTGTTACTTCAGGCAGTGCCCCCAGCAGCTCCCATTGGCCGGGAACGGGGAACCACGGCCAATGGGAGCTGCTGGAGGCAGTGCCTCAAGCAACAGAAACGCACAGACCCTCCGCCCCCCCTTCCCCACGTTCCAGCCTCTTGTGGGGGCAGGGCAGGGTGGTTGGGATGCGAGGGTGGTATGTGAGGGCTCCGGCTGAGGGTGTAGGCTGTGGGGTGGGGCTTGGGATGAGGAGTTTGGGGTGTAGGCAGGTGCTCTGGGCTGGGACCCAGGGGTAGGGAGGGGGATCAGGGCTAGGGCAGGGGTGAGGGCTCCGGCTGAGGAGGGGTTTGGGGGTGTAGGAGAGGGCTCTGGGCTGGGATCTAGGAGTTTGGAGGGCAGGAGGATCAGGGCTGGGCAGGGGGTTGGGGCACAGGGGGAGGCTCAGGGGTGCAGGTTCCAGGCAGTGCTTACCTTGAGCGATTCCCAGAAGCAGCGGCATCTCCCCCCTCCAGCTCCTACGCAGGTGTAATTGCTAGGTGTAAATTAATTAGGGTAGTGGGATATAATTGGTTAGAGAATTATGTTACAATATGTTAGGATTGGTTAGTTAAATTTCAATAAAATGATTGGCTAAGGTATAGCTGAAAATATTACTATATAAACTGGAGGCAAACAGGAAGTGGGAGGAAGGGAAATTGGAATCACGTTTGCTAAGTGTAGGGGGGACGGGGAACAGGGACACAGGCAAGGCTCTGTGGCATCAGAGCTGGGAAGGGAACACTGGGGAACAAACTCTAACGTTGTATAGAGATAAGCCTGACTGGTGTGAAGGGCTTTGGAATATGCTTGCTTGGAAACCAACCCCAATAAACATCACATTGTCTGCACTTCGGCCTTCTGGTCTTCTGCTGTCTGCGTGATAAGAACCAGGGAAGTGGGAGGGTTGAGGGAAAGCCCTCTAACAATGCCCCTCCTTCCATTTCTTATATGTATCCCTTTTGGTTTTTAGATCGATAAAAAGTTCCTTGTGCAGCCACATTGACCACCAGTGGCTCTTATCTTTCCTCTGCGTTGGAATAACTTGATGTTGAGTCTCCAGTATTACATCTTTTAAGAACGGCCAGTCCCCTTCAACTCCTTTTCTTCCTAATTGGTCTTTCCCTGGGACCTTGTCTACTGTTTCTCTGAGTCAGCTGAAATCTGCCTTTCTGAAGTCTAGTGTCCTTGTTTTGCTGTCCTCCTTTCCATAGGATCTTGAATTCTATCATGGTCAGTTGGTTTCCATCACAACCTCCAGGTCTGTTTCAGAGTCACTACTTTCCAGTATACAGTTCCCCCTCCCATAAGAATGACCTAGTTTTTGTTCCTAGATGTATAACCATGCATGTAGGTGTATTTAAATGTATACTGTTTGTACCCAAGCTTACCCACTCTGTATTGATGACTTGTTCTTATTTGCCTAATTCACCAGTTTGGCATATGCAAACTTTACCAGCAATGACTTTATGCTTTCTTTCAGTTCACTGATGATTGATCAAGAGAGTCACTTTGATGAAGATTATTAACAGTTATATTTTGAGATTCATTCTGACACAATAAAAGTAGTCATCTTCATTTCCTCTCTTGAACTTGTGTATGATGTACAATAGCTGCTCTGCTCTACTACAAGGGTGGCTGGATTGGTCCCTCTGTATACACCAGCTTGTTAGATTTGTAAAAGCTCTGGGGGAAGAAAGCAGCTACAGAAAGTGCATACCTGAAGTATCTGATTCTGTAATGATCGGCAATGATTGTTCAGAGCTGTAGCCTTTGAAACCTTCACGTACACACACTGCAATAGCTTGGTGCTTGAAAGCAATTAAAATAATGTCAGGAGAGGAATGCAGCCTGCCTGGTCCCTTGGAAAAGCAGGAGCTGTGTGAATTTTAAGGAATAAAGGTAGTACGGGTAGAAAAATGGGACTGACTGTACCACTGAGCTAACTCCCCTCCGCAGAGTTGAATGCATTCCACATGTCTGGAGAAAGCATTCCTATGAGGGCAGAGAACTGCTATTATGAATACAACTACAAACATTTCCTCTGTACAGGCAACAGGCCGAGAGTTTTGGACTTCTATGCACCAGTACAAATGCTTTGGCAGTTTATGGATTTACTCAAGCCATTCACATAACATATGAGAGAGAGAGACAGAGAGAGAGAGAGTGTCATCCTGTGAGCCAAAGTGACCCTACTCCTGCCTAGGTAAAGTCTGCTCTTTAGGCAAGTCAGATGAAAGCTCAGGCCTTTTGCCAGGTCAATAAATCAAGTAATTCAACCAGGAGCACCAGGGAACCTGTTGCTCAGCATTGGTGGTGTCCAGGCAGCCAGAGAGGCAGGCCCCAGTTCCACCAAGAACTCGCAATGCCGGACTAGATTCATTTAAACTAAATAAGTTTTAAACAGACTGCTTGCTAATTATAGCCCTAGTTCAAACAGGAATTAATTGTTATGCAGGTCAGATTAGATGATCACAATGGTCCCTTCTGGCTTTATAACATGAAGTATCCCAGGAGCAGGTAGAAGGGTCTCATTTTAAGAACAGTTTACAGATTAATTTGCTAATGGGGATCTAAATGAAATGGGGGCGTTTCCTTGAATTGATGCCCCAAGTAAAAGCATGGTGGGCATGTATGACTAATGCAGAATCTAGGAACAACTGAGGATTGAGCACCAAGCCCTAATAGTTGTCACCTAAATGAAGAGAAGACTATCATTCTGAACAACTAATATTAACTACCAAGGGGAAGGGACATAGACCGGACTCTAGAAAGAACAGGTTAAAGAATATTTACAGAAGTTAGATGTATTCAAGCTGGCAGGGCCTGATGAAATTCATCACAGGGTACTTAAGAAATTAGATGAAGGAGTCACTGAACCATTAGCAATTATTTTCAAGAACTGATGGAGCACAGATGAGGGTCCAGAGGACTAAAGAAGAACAAACGTAGCATCTGTCTTTTAAAAGGGGGAAAGAAAGACTTGGGAAATTATAGATCAACCAGCCTAACTTCTACACCTGAAAAGATACTAGAACAAATTATTACAGAATCAATTTATCAGACACTGCAGTGTGAAAAGCCAGAGCTCCTGAAACCAAGCAACTACTACTCTGTTCTACAAATATACCTGTTCAACAACACAGCACCCTCATCAGCCCAACTAAGCAGACCCCCCTTTTAGAGATAACAGCAAGAAAGAACATCTGAAGATAAATAAAATATTGCCCTGCAATATTCAAAGCCTAGTGACTCTTGTTTAGTGTGGAAGAAAGAGCAGAGTTGAAAAAGCATTCACCTACTCATATCTTCAGGTTGGCCGGTTGTGACAATCAGGATCCGGACACCGCAAAGGGAGAATAGGGGCTCTAAATCCGAAGGAATAAGTAATTGAAGCAACTGGTTGTATACAATATTGTTGTGTATAAAAATACATCACATAAGGTCTTTTATGAATGCTTGTCATGTTCTGAACTTGGTCATTATGAGCTGTGTACAAAAAGTTACTCACCTTGTGCAATAACAATGGTTCTTCGAGATGTGTTCCCCTATGAGTGCTCCACTAGAAGTGTGTGTGCAGACTCGTGCTGCTGATTGGAGAATTTCAATAGCAGTCCGTCCCGCCGGCGCATGCAGGACTCCCACCTACCATGAGGCAAGCCGGTGTGTACAGGGACTTCCTCCTCAGTTCCTTCTCTATTGTAGAGTCAACCAATGAAACTCCGAAGTAGAGGTGAGGAGGGTGGGTCGTGGAGCACCCATAGGGACACACATCTCAAAGAACCATCATTACTGCATAAGGTAACTTCTTTGAGTAGTGTCCCTATGGGTGCTCCACTGTAGGTGACTACTGAGCAGTACCAACTGCTGGAGGCTGGGACTTCGGAGTCAAGTCTGATAGAGGTGACAGTACTATGGCACCGAATTGAGCGTCTGTAGTCGAATCCCCCAGGATGGCATAATATTCTGCAAAGGTATACACAGATGCCCAGATAGCGCTCTGCAGATCTCTGATAAAGGGATACCCTTGGGGAAGACAAGGAGGCTGACCTTGTGGAATGCATGCGTATTGAAGACGGGGGCGCTACCCCATGCAATTGGTAGCAGAGTTTAATACAGCCAGCAACTTACGTGGAAAGCCACTTAGCTGAGATAGCTGCACCTTTCGATCTATCCACAATGGAGAGGAAGCGTCTCAGAGATTTTCTATAGGTCTTTGTTCTGTCCAAATAGAAGGCCAAGGCTATTCTCACATCGAGTGTATGAAGGGTGGCTTCCCTGTTGTCCTCAAGTGGTTTGGGATAAAATGTTGGAAGCTGAATACATTGATTCATGTGAAATGCAGAAGTCTCTTTAGGGGTGAATTTTGGATGTGGTCTGAGTGTGACCTTGTCAGGGAAGAACATAGTAAAAGGGGGATGCACTATCAAAACTGCTCTCTCCCCTATCCTTCTGGCTGAAGTGATGGCGATGAGGAACGGAGTCTTCATGGAATCGTTAGTGAACAAGAGGCCATGGGTTCAGATGGTGGTCTAGTCCATAGCTTCAGTTCTTAGACGCACAGGGAATAAGATCTGGTGCCTCCCTGTCAGTTTATGTAGTACATGCAGGCCATGTTGTCCATTTTATCACTATATTGAGGTCCCATTGGAGAGTGGGGGGCCTGGGTTGTGGGAAGAGGTTTGCTATGCCTTTAAGAAACCTCTTCATAATTGGGTGCTTGAAGATTGAGTAGCCTTCTACCTGCTGGTGGGAGGCTGCAACTGCTGCTAACTGAACCTTCAACGAGCTAATAGAGCGACCTGATTTCTTTAAGGTTAACAGGTACTCTAGGACCACCTGTGGCTGAATTAGGGGTGATGTCCTTGGTCTGGCACCAGATCTGGAACCTCTTCCATTTTTGAAGGTAGATATGATGAGTAGTGCCCTTTCTATTATGTAATAGCACCTCTTCAGAGCAAGATGTTTCTATGTGCTGGAACCATGAAGGAGACATGCTTTGAGTTGAAGGACTTGCAGATTGGTGTGGAGGGTGTGACCCTTGTTCTGCGACAGGAGGTAAGGAGTGATTGGCAGAGCCATCGGTGGACATGCCAGCTGTGACAGGTAAGGGTACCACATCTGCCTAGGCCAGGTGGGTGATATTTGCTTTTTCCCTTTTTATCTTCAACAGGACGTTCAGCAATAGGAGGAAGCGGGGGAAAAGGCGTAAAGAAGACCCTTATCCCAAGGAAGGAAGAAGAGCAACTCCCATGGAGCATTGTCCAGTCCCTGCCCTGGAGCAGTCTTGTGGACACGTCTTGTTCGAATGAGTAGCAAACAAGTCAATTACCGGCGTATCCCATTGTCGGAATATGTTGTATAGAATTGCCGACTCTATTCCCCATTCATGGTCTTGCAGGAATTTGTGGCTGAATATAAGCTGTCAGGTTGCGTATTCCCGGTAGGTAGGCCACTGATATTAGGACACTGTGGGAGATGCACCAGTTCCATAGCTTCAGTGCTTAGACGCACAGGGAATAAGATCTGGTGCCTCCCTGTCAGTTTATGTAGTACGTGCAGATCACGTTGTCCGTCATGACCGTTGTGTGCATGATCAGCAGGAGGAAGTGAGCGCATGTGTTTCGACTGCTCTGAGCTTGAGCAAGTTGATGTGGAGGCATGTCTCTGCTGGAGACCATTTGCCCTGTACTGTGTGACCATTGAGATGCACTCCCCATCCTATGAGGGATGTGTCGGTGGTCAGAAGGGATGGGGAAGACTGAGCAAATGGGATTCCCATACAGATGTTTATTGGGAAACGAATTCTTCTGTTTTCTTTATTACCATGACACAAGCACTTAGAGGCTGCAATTGGGATCAGGGCCCCATTGCTTGACCCTGGTGGGCATTGATAAAAGCTTGCCCATTGTTGTCTCTATTCGGCCTGTAAACTGAACTTAACCATGCTTGGAGGCATCTCATATGTAATCTGGCATGAGCAATAATAAGTGATGTGCCCACGGCCATGTGCCCCAGAAGCTAAAGGCAATGTCTGGCCAAGATTTGGGAACTGGATTGTATTGTCTCTATCAACGAGGAGAGACTGAAAAATCTGTGATATAAAAGGAGTGCCCTCGACTGAATGAAGTCAAGTTCGGCTCCGATGAATTCTAGTCTTTAAACCTGTATTAAGGTCAATTTTTGTTCATTGATCTGTAGACCCAGATTCAGAAACAGGTCCTGTGTGGCCTGAGTGACTTTTTGGGCCTCTGTGCAAGACCGTGCCCTGAGAAGGCAATCATCTAGGTAGGGATAAATCATCACGACCTGAGAGTATAAGTGGGCCACTACTACGGGAGGATCTTGGAGAACACTCTGGGAGCCAATGAGAGGCCGAAAGGGAGTACTCTGTACTGGTAGTGGTCCTGGCCCAGCATGAATCTGAGGTAACGCCTGTGACTTGGTATGATAGAAATGTCTATCAGGGATGGTCTAGACAGTATTTGGTCCTGCCATGCGGGCAGGGGACTGGACTCGATGACCTCTCGAGGTCCCTTCCAGTCCTAGAATCTATGAATCTATGAATCTAAATGCGGAAGTATGAGTCTTGAAGGTCGAGGGCCGAAAACCAATTGGGATGATCACTGATAGGGTGACCATCTTGAATTTCTGTGCTTTGACATATTTGTTGAGCACTCTGAGGTTCAGTATAGTTGCAGTTGTTCTGTTCTGTGGTTTGGACCTCTTTAAGGAAGCAGAACAACTGCAGCCACGACGCCCTTCTCATAACCACGGCCGTAGAAATAGACATGGCAGACAGGGTGACACGTTCAAATGCGGACTGGAGAGATTGTTTTGCCACCAGCTGGCCCTTGTTAATTACTGCCATAAATTGGTCTTTGTGGGAGTTCAGGAGCTGATCAATAAAAGAAGCTAGTTTCACATAGTTCTGGTAGTCATATTTGGCTAACAGGAGCTGGTAATTAGTCACCTGGAACTGAAGAGTGACTGATGAATATGCTTTTCTGCCAAACAGATCCAAGTGTTTCCTGTTTTGGTCATACAGGGTGGATTTAAACTGGTAAACTAGAATTGACCACATCCACAGTGATGGAATTTGGAGGTGGGGTAGGAAAATAAAAATTCCATTAATAATACTTTTTGCTCGCCCGCTTGCATGTCGGCAGATCGACGCAGGGATCTGCCATATAACTCTGGCAGGATCCAGAAGCACCTCATTAACAGGAAGGACCACTCTGGCAGAGGTGGAAGAAGTGGAAGAGTGCAGAATGTCTACCAGTTTGTGGTAAGGCTCAGTAACTTGGTGCAGCTGTATTTGCGGGGCTTCTGCCACCTTCTGAGCTAAGTCCTAGAAGGATTTAAAATTATCTACCATGGATGGCAGAGAGGGCATCACTGCCTCATCAGGTGAGGACAAGAGATGAGCTTGAGGGGTGTCTTCCCTTTCTGCCTCAGCTTCATCTTCCTCCCCCAGGTGCTCGGGTGGTTTCGATCCTACTGACACCACAGCTGAAGGAGGGTACCTCCTTGCCTGTTGGTATATCACTGTAAGGGCCTGAAAGGTTTGTTGCCTCAGCCTGCCAGAGCCATTGAGGGCAGGAGCCTGGTACCATAGCTGCCTAAACCATAGAGGCTGAGGGTTGGGCGCCAGGTGTCCATGATGAAATTGAGACCCGTAGGGCAGGTAGAACGAGCGGAGGGAACCCAAGTCCTCTTGCTCACTGTCTGACTCTGATGAGGAGAAAGATGATGTGCAGCATGGAGAGGTCATTGAGTTGAATGGTCTGGGAGAGCCTGGCACTGAATAGGAGCGAGTCTGGTGCATCAGACACCAAGAGATCCGTTGCACACCAGAAATCTGGCAGTGCGGATGCTGGTGCTGGTGGTTGTCAGTGCAGAGAAGCTTGTACCAATGGAATCGAAGACATGGACCTAATCATATGGTCTGTTGGTGCCACGTGCACCGGGTCGGTGGCGATGACCATGTCAATGTAGCCTTCCCCAGGGCAGATCTTACATGCTTTTCATGCCCCTGCAAGGCCGGTACTATTTTTCCTGTGCCCATTGGGACTTTGAGCAAATAGACTTGCTCTGTCAGTTTGGTACCACACATGCCCTGGGTACCAGCTCTAGACAGCTTCACTGCCGTCGGTATCAATGGAGCCGGAGATAGTTTCTGGCTTGATCAGGGCTTGCTATGGGGACTCTCAGAGCTTTTCTTAGTGGTCTCAAGTGAGTAGCTCATCTCCTTGGAATCACCTGCCTTCGACATAGAAGGTTGCCAGGACTCTGGAGGTTGAAGGGCCGACTCCATGAGCTGCAGTTTAAGCCTTAACACTCTATCCTTCCAGGACCTGGATTTAACTGCTGGCACCAACCACACTTTTGTGGATTGTGCCTTTCCCCGGAGCAGCAAATGCACTGTGAATGTCTCTATCCATCACTGGGATGGATTCTTTGCAGATAAGGTACTTTTTGAAGCCTGGTGAGCCAAGCATACCCTTGCCCAGGGGTGTCATCTCCCCCTTTCCCCCAACCAGAAGGCAAACCCTTTCTTCTTTTTCTTTGGCACAGCCAACTAAACACAAACAAGGTACTAAAAGAAAAAGGCTTCAAAGGAAGCTAAAATTTGCAAAACTATAGGGGGTCAACGATCTGTGAACAGAGAGCTCTTAGCTCCATCTCTAGGCAGGGGGGAACTGTGCGTGCACTGGTGGGATGGATTGCTATTGAAATTCTCCAATAAGCAGCACAGGGGTGCACATGCACACACCTACACTGAAGCACCCATAGGGACTGTACTCAAAGAAACTATGGTTATGAATACACATATTTATGTATATAGAAAAATGTGCTCATAACCTGTACTACAATTTCAACTACATCTCACAGCAGGGAGGGGGCACCTCCCATCCCAGGTGTTTATACAAAACTAAACACAAGTAACCATCTATTATACAACTCCAGAAAATGCAACAATGAGCCATTAAAGATAATGGAACAACATGGGCATTTCACAATTTTGAATATCTGTAGTGACTGAAGAAAAAACCCTTTTAAAATGGAAAGAGTTTGAAATGAAAGCATGTAGAAATTGAGGGACAGTCTCCAAGCAGGAAGTGGTCTCTGAAACTCTGGAGGCCCCTACGGTCAGGGGGTACACTAGGAAATTGTTCAAAGACCACAGGTAACTTGTATTAGAAAAGGGATTTTATCACCTCTAAAAGCATAAAGCTTGAGGCTGCAATTTTGTTTGCGTCCATTACTACTTCATCTTTGAATCTGTGGTTTTTCTATTAAATAAATCTTTGTTTATTGTTTTTACCCCAAGCAAATCTCCAGAGTGCAAACTGTGTGAAGTGTATGTGCCAAAGTAAGCTCGGGGGGAGGACTGGTTTCATTCCTTTAGCGGTGATGAACCAGAGGGGAATGGTCCAACAGCTGGGCAATTATGAACTCAGACAGTGCTGGAAGGGCTGTTGGTGTCACCCTGAAAGGAGTAACTAGGCTTGTAAAAGCCAGGCTGAGACATTCTGCTTGTAGATAGGCCACCGGCATCAGATTCTGAGCCATAGCAGCACAGCATAAACGTACTCCAAGATTACATGGCAGGTAGTTTCAGAATCCCTTATTGGTCTGCATGATCCCCAAGACATCACACCAGTACTAGAAGAGATGTAAATACCATACTCCCACAGATGCGTACAGCAAATTTGCACTCATTTGAAGCACTACTTGTATGTACATTATTGTACTCATTTGATACTCAAAAATGGCTTCCCAAATAAACTTCTCTATCAGAAATAAGAGCAATCGATGTAGTAGCATCTGCTAGCTGGCAAGTAAACAGAAATTCAACCAATCCCCATTTCTCTAAAACAGGGGTGGGCAAACTTTTTGGCCCAAGGGCCACATTTGGGTATAGAAATTCTATGAAAGCTCACAAAATTGGGGTTGGGGTGCAGGAGGGGGTGAGGGCTCTGACTGGGGGTGCAGGCTCCAGGGTGGGGCTAGAAATGAGAAGTTCAGAGTGCAGGAGGGGGCTCCAGGCTGGGGGTGTGGGCAGGGGATTGGGACATAGGTGCGGGGATGACGTTCAGGGGTGGAGTCTCCAAGCGACGCTTACCTCAAGCGGCTCCTGGAAGCAGCAGCATGTCCCCCCTCCAGCTCCTATGCAGAGGCATGGCCAGGCAGCTCCGCTGCACTCTGCCCTGTCTGCAGGCACCGCCCCTGCAGCTCCCATTGGCCACGGTTCCTGGCCACTGAGAGCTGTGGAGGCAGCGCGCATAGTCCCTGGCTATCCCTACGCATAAGAGCTGGAGGGGGACATGCTGCTGCTTCTGGGAGCAGCATGAAGCAGCCCCCAACCCTACTCCCTGGCTGGAGCGGGGAAAGCTCCAGACCCCACTCCCCAGCGGGAGCTCGAGGGCCGGATTAAAACACCTGTTGGGCCAGAACTGGCCTGCGGCCTGTAGTTTGCACACCCCTGGTCTAAAGCCTCTCTCGTCTAATTCAGTGTTTTGTGCCCTTCTCTTCCCCAGGAGCTATCTTGCATTCAGCACACTGTCAGTACATGAAATTTACTAACTATGCATGGGCACAGTTCAGTTATTGGGAAAGCAGAGGGAGAGGCCCAGGCTGCAGCTTTATAGGACCCACAAGGCAATCTCCTTGCTGCTCCCAGTTCTATAGGGGCCTTAGCATTCCAGGAAATGTAGTGATTACTAAAGATCAGATCTTAGCAACAAAGAAATCAACACTTCCTGAGATAATCTCATGCAGTTCGTGGAAGCCTCCCATATTTATAGCTATTACAACAGAAGCATTACTGGCTTTGAAAATAATTCAAAGTTACATTTTAATTTAGTTTAGCAACTAAAATGCTTCCTTTCTTGTGTGGCAAGAACAAAGAGAAAGCAAATCTTCTCACCCAGCCACAACACAGAGCTAAGAGAGGAGAGGTGGTGCAAAAAAATATTGCATTCGGGGAAACCAAGCTACCTTGCTATTTGTAAGTTGCACTTCCCCGAAAAGCCTCTTTAGTTTAGGTGTACCAACCAGTTGCACTAGTGTTCAAGCACGTGTGTTCTTTTTTCTCTCTGTAATGTAGTCTCACTGCCTCCCTCCCACCTCCACAGCATCCTGATACAATCTCACAGCTGGCAGAAGTTTATGGACAAGTAGAAAGGGAATCCGCAAACAAGACTGTTCCCTCTTCCCCATTTCAGCCTCCAAGATAGAGTTTGTTCTTTGTCCACATTACAGTTGTTCTATAAGAAATCAGTTGGGTTTGGGTGTGCACATGATCAGCACTAACATACTGAACTTTAAGTAGAAGACCGTCACCATTTGGTACTTTGAACTATAAATTTTGGGCTCAGCCAAACAACAAGAGATTGGAAAACCCAAATGCTATGTGGACATGCAGACAGTGATGGATTTTCTATGAAGTGTGGCAATGACTATCAGGAAAAGGCTTGCCAATGGTCTTTGTATGCAACATCTTTAACCTCTTGATGCCCTGAGAATCAGACCAATGTGTTGTTACCAAGATCTTTGGTGCCAGGGATTTTAGCAGTTACAAAGTGCTATTTATAACAAAACTTAACTGCCACTCCAGGCAAATATCTCAGCTACTCTCAGCCAGGCAGACAATCATGTTTGATACCTCGGTTTTCCCTTTGCATGTACAAATGTTACATCAGAGTGTATTGGTACAAGGGATCGGAGGCAGAAATGGATGCGATTCTTACTGCAGCCTCCCAACCTTCCACACACTGTGGAAGAGAGAATCTTTAAAAAAAGCACCACCTGCATTCGGTCTTTGGTAAAAAGCATGTGATATCGTCCCAGAACCCAAGACCCAGAGATAGAGCTGGTGGTTCTCATTTTACAAATATTTAACGATTGCTCAAAATGCAGACATTTCATAGGCAGCTCAATTACAATTAGAGGTGGTTGTTGGTTTTTTTCCAGATTCAGAAGTTTATTTAGACTTTAAGACCAAGAACTCTGGGTTTATTCAAAATTATAGCGGGTCTATATCAGACTTAAACATTTTATACCACAAGCATAGATAATAACACTTAACAAGTCAGCAGTTCCTATCGTTTGCTGATCTTGGTACTGTTTGAATAACCTGTGACAGCATTTGGCAATCAGTTTTATACTGTGAATGAGACTATTGTGACCTTATTAAAATTTAGGAGGAAGGAAAAAATGGTTTTCAAGGGAGGTGCAATTCCCCCCCCCCCCTCAAAGTAGGTCTCTAAATCAGTGCACTATACAAAGAGTGGCCTGATTTCTAGACATAAACCAACTTGGTGCTTAAAAACTGTAAAACTAAGTATCCTAATTCTCATGCAGTACTGGAGTTTTGACAGATGAAGCCAGTGGATCTCTTGACAAAAAATCCTCTCCTTTCTAGGGAGTATTTAAAATGGTAAAGTATTCCCTAAAGGTAGGGATAAAAAATGCTGAAGATATTTATTGGCTCCCAATTAGTAAAAGGACCAAGTCTCTGTTGCAAAAGAAACCATACTGCTTTAGTGCTGCACTTAAAAACCAAACAGCTGTCAGAATCTAATCATCATGTTTTTATTTTGCAAATCCTGCTTTCCATTCTAAAATTCAAAAAGATGATGCACCTCAAGTGTTTCTTGGGGAATGTACAGCTTTCTGCAGTCTTCAACCTAAAAAATTATGTAGAAAGCAGAACTAAGCAAGTCTACAGAACAAGACAGTTAAGCACAAGACTGCTCCCATAACAGAACAGTTGGGTCCCTCCCCTCAAACAAAAACAAAGCCAGCCGTATTTCTGGCAATGCACATTCAGGTACTGCGTTTGAATAAGACAGGAAAAAAATCAAAATAATGGATTATACAATTGTGCAGGACACGTCACCTTCACACAAACATTCACAGAGTTATTCTTGCTGCAGCTCCACTTCTACAGGCGGTGCCTCCTCCTCTACCTTTGCATCACTGGTTCCAGACTCTGTTACCTCACTTGGTTTTTCCTCTTCCTTTTCAATCTGGTGCACCTCAGCTTCACCCCCTGCAGAAGCCGCTGTCTCCCCGCCGTTTCCTTGAGGAGGGGATGGTTCTTCTGTTGCAACCACTGCTGCCTCTGCTGCTGCTTCTATTCCAGCCTCTGCCTCAACCTCGGCTTCTTCCTGTGGCGGCGGCGGCGGCTGCTCTGCCTCATTTTCAGGCAACTCCACATTTTCAGGCAACTCCTCAGAGGCTCTCTCTATTTCTTCTCCTTCTGCTTTAGTGGCTTCAGGGGCTTCTGTGGCTTCACCTGCATCCCCAGTACCTTCCTCTTTCATCTCTGCAGTAGCACTTTCATTAGCCCCTTCTCCACCCCCATCAGCTCCTTCCAAGGCTTCAGTTTCGTCAACATCCTGGTCAACAATTTCATCTGTAAATGGATCATCGCCCTGACAAAGAGAGGGGAAAAGGACAGCAGTCATTTGCCTGTAGTATGGTTTAAGTGTCTCCTAGAGAAAACCTCAGATGTGAAATTCAGAGGTTTGCAACGGAGATCAAGTGGAAACGACAGATCCTCAATTTCAGGAAAGAACTGTGAAAATTGATCAAGTCCAGCCCCAAAGCTCCTATAAAAATTGTGCACTCTAAACTTTTATCATGAAAAGCACCCCAGGAAAGTGTTTCTCAAAGCCCCACATCAATAGGCAATGTTACTTATTGCTGGGAAAGCCTCTACCTTGCAGGAATGGAAATTGTATGCGACTCATGTACTGCAACCTGTTCAGGGTGCAGTCACCCAGGGGCTAGGGGAGGGAGGGTGTAGTCTTATAAATTGTGTGTGCTGCAACACCTAGGCAAACCAGGGGTGTCCAATCTCAAGTGGGAGGAACTCATCTTCTAGAAAGCAATTATATCATTTTTTTCACCTTCTGTCCAGTCCCACTTGAGCATACAACCCAGTGGGAAAGAAATCTCTCCCACTGGGAGAGGTTCAGGCAGATCAACAACTGAAGTAACAGTTTTCATACCACCCTATCTTTGGGAGCCAAGAAATCCAGGTATTTTTTGAAGTGTTGGTATAACTAATGGTTTCAAGTGAAAACCGTCTTGGTAGTCTCAGGAATTGGTTCCTGCTCTCTCCATCCCACACTAAGTGATAACTAATTAGGTTTTGTTATTTCAGTAGGAGTTATTCACATTTTTCAAAAGAGGTCAAGGCCCTAAGGGTTTTGGCCTCGTTCAGCCTGAATAAAAAGGCTGAGATCAGAGCTCACTTCTACTCTTGTTGGGACAGGGGACCTATTTTTATTATTTGGCTTAGACTGGGTTTCAGAGTTATCTGAGGGAGAATATTGTACAGCCAGCAGATGGACCCCCTGCATGGTTTGTTCTGGATTATGGTATGGTGGCTCCTAAACTCTCCTTCCCTTCCTCACAGATCACCTTGGTATGCAGGCAGCCTGCAACAGATGAAGTGTGAATGAGGAAGATAACATGCCAGTGGCAGAAATCTTGCCCGGAATCTAATCGAGTGTGACTAAGAGCTTTTGAACTCATGTCATGGTTGCAATGGAGGCGAGGAGAGAGTTCTCCTGCCCCACCAGTATCCGTGAAATCCTGCCCAGTGAAACTGTGCTGGGTGACAGACAGCCTAGTAAAACTGGGCCATCTTTGCCTAGCAACAGTCAAGTGTTTCTTGTGAGGAGTTTTCTACTTCACGGACCAGAATGATCAGATTCAGACCAGTCTGGCTGCCTCCACAAGAGCAGATCCATGCAGGTGGAGGACAAACATAATGTCGTCTTCTCTGGCTGGATTTCAGCCAGCCAATCTTATCTATTGAGGTTCTGGAGGAACTCCAGGCTATACCCTGCGATCTGGACCCATGTCCATAATCGCCAGTAAAATCTACAGGGGAATATGGAGTCCACTATTGGTGGAGACTGTCACAGCCTCCCTTTGTAAGGGCAAGGTGCCAGCATCCCTCAGAGGAGGAATCATTAGGCCCACGTTCAAGAAACCATCTCTTGACGCTGACAGTCTTGGCAATTATCACCCTGTCTCCAGCCTTCCTTGGGGAAGGTTGCTGAGAAGGTTTTGGCGAGGCAGCTCTGGCATTACCTGGAATCCTCAGATTTCCTTCACCCCTTTCAGTCTGGTTTTGCACCTGGGTATGGTACGGAGACCGTGCTGGGATCGGTCGAAGATCTCCTCCTGCTGATGGACAAAGGTCAGGTGCCCATGCTGATTCTTTTAGATCTGCCGGCAGCCTTTGATACCGTTGATCATGAGGTGTTGTTGATGTGCCTGCGGACCCTGGCAGGGGTAGACGGAGTTGCACTTGAGTGGTTCCGTTCTTTCCTCTGAGAGATCCCAGAGGGTAGCACTGGGCAATTGCTCATCTGCCCCGAGGGCTCTCTCGTGTGGGGTACCGCAGGGTTTATTGTCACCCCTCCTGTTCAACGTGTATGAGAGGCCGCTAGGGGAGACAGCCTCGCTATCTGGGCTGCAGTGCCATCAATGTGCTGATAACTCTCAGCTCAAAGTCTCTTTCACTGGACCCAGAGGGTGGAGTCTCAGTTTTGCTAGTGTCTAGCAGAGACTGGGGCTTGGATGAGAGCTAGTTGGCAGAGGCTCAATCCAGATAAGACCAAAGTGATGCCGGTGGAACAGGGGAAACAGCTGCTCCCCCCATTTGAGGGGTTTTGCCTGCCCTGTTAGCCAAGTTTGCAAATCAGGGGTCCTGTTGGATCCTTGGCTGCTCCTGGATTCCCAGGTACCAGCAGTAGCCAAAAGTGCTTCTTTTCATCTTCGCATGGCAAGGAGGTTGCGACCTTTCCTCTCAGATGTGGACCTCGCCAGTTACCCATGCCCATGCCACCGCCAGATTGCATTACTGCAATGTGCTCTAAATGGGCATACCCTTGAAGGCAACTTGGAAATGTCAGTGCAGGACGCAACTGCCTGCTTACTCAGCGGCGCTTCCGCATGGAGCATATTACACCCATACTCTGAAGATTGCACTGGCTTCCAGCTTCTTTCTGGATGCAATTCAAAGTGCTGATTTGACCTAAGAACCCTACCTGTTGTGGCCCTTTGTCCTCATACTCCATCCTGACAGTGAGGATCGGCTAGGGTGCTCTCACTGATACTCCCCTGCTTTGATCTCGAGGGACATGGATAGGGCCTACAGGGAATGTGTTTCGACTCTGGAATTTGATTCCCCTGTTGGTCTGTTAGAGTTTGTTAACCTGCTGGGAAAGTTTCAGAGCCTAACTGTTCATGCAGGGTGAAATTCACCCCAGGCAGGTAGCCTAAGCACCACTTCAGTCCAACTTACGCCCTGTGGGACTTAGATGGTACCTACGCCTTGTGCCTCCTTTTGGCACCAGGGTGAATGCCCCCTCAGGCCACTGCCTGAGGGCTGACTTTAGGGCACTGAAGTTCCTTTTGATATTTTGTTCCTTTAATTATGTTTTGGTTTGGGTGATTTCATAACTAATCTACATGCGCGGGGATTGCAATAAGGTACAATATGTAAATTTTAAAAAATACATGAAAAGTGATAAACTGCCTAAAAAGAAAATAAAGACACCAGACCCAAGGCTCAGCCTATGCATAAGAAAGCAGAGTGGTATCTATGCTTCTCCCCATTGTATATAGAAGCAAGCTTTGTGACCAACATGCAGCACACACAGTGATACTCAGCTCTGTGCTCTGTACCAGTTCAGTGTTCAGGACCAAGTCAGCGTGTATCCCCACTGCTCTGTGGAAAAGCAAGACTAGCTGGCGACTTTCTTACTCACTCACCTTGAGATACTTTTCCAGCATTTTTACAATGTGCTTGTTATTTAGGACACTCTTGGCAACATGGAGACTAGTTTTCTTGAACTGCTCAGCTGCCATCTGAAAAGAAAACCGGACACTGGGGTTACTCTGTGGGTCAAGTCAAGGAAGAGCTTAACAGAGACCAGTCACAAGATGTTAGTTTCCTGCTCAGCTATGCTATCAAGGAGAAATTCCAGATTCCAGCCCTGTTCTGCAGTGGCTGCTCTGCATAGGGTGCATGTTTTGGCCTTGGGGAAGGGCATGCCCAATCTGGCAATACAAGCCCTGAAGGAAAATCCATTTAAGGACCCTCAACTGCAATGGTCACCCAAATGCAAAGGCTGCTGGGCAAGGAAGGAGCAATGTAGCAATCCCTAGTTAAAGAAGCAGATTATTAGGTCTTTTCACTACCAAAGTAAGTTTATTTCAGAAAACAAGACAGCTAAACAATTTCTGCTATGCTGTGCATGCATTTACATCCAAATACCATCAAGCAATGAGTGACTTCATTCCTTGACTTAATTCTGACTGAAACTGCTCCCAAATTGAGGTGATCCCAAATCAGACATGAGCATATCCCTCAAATACCTTACAGTAAAATCAGATGTAACGAAGTTTTAGGACTTTAAAATGAACGCTATTCGGTAACAGATTAAGCTGTCTGCACAAATATCAGTGTGTGATCTCCAGATTGGCTAGCACCAAATGAGCAGCTGCATCATACTTAGGCTTGGTAGGATTTGATTTTACACTGATAGATGTCAGAAAATGTTGATTTCAGCTGACAAGGAAACTGATGAAAACAACAGTCAGTGGGATTGCATCCACCCCGCACCTTGCCCTGTAGAGCCTGAGTGTCACCAGCCCTGCAGCAGCGCACAGCCCCCTCTGCAGCCCTGCTCCTTCACTCCTGTGACAGCAGGGCTACAGAGGGCTTCCTGCATGGCTGCAGGGACAGTGACCCCTGGTCCCTGCAGGTGCAACATACAGGGAAAGCTGTGGTCCTGGTGGAATGAGCGGAGACCCCCCACAGCCAGGGCTGCAAGAACAATGACAAACCCCCTGACACGGGGAAGGCCACCCGCTGCTGAATGTCTCCTGCCAGGAATGGAGCCATATAGTAGTGGGATGGCTTCCCCATGGCCAGGGGCTCATCTTCATCACACTCCTAGCCAGAGATCTCTGCTTTGCCCCCCCCCAAGATCGTAGCCTTCTCTGGGCCTTGCGCCTGCAGGGATTGTGTGTCACCAGCCTTGCAGCTATGCAGGGAGCCCTCTGCAGCTGTGCTGCCTCGGCCCCACTCATCCATCAATTGGGATTGTGGAAACTATCCTGAGCAGGAATAGTTCAGCAGCACCTAGTGGTTGAGGGCTTGTCCTCCTTGCAGCAGCTCTGACTGGGCCAGGACCACAGCCTCCCTGCACCTTGTACCCCAGTGTCTTGGACCTCTCAGACATGCAGGGAGCCCAACCTCCCCCCCACCTTAATTTCCAGCCACTGCAAAAATAAAAATTGCTGTTAGGAAAAAAAAATAAAAAAAAAATCAGTATCAATTGTCAAAATTAGAAAAATAAAAATCAAATTCTGCCAAGCTTAACCATACTCAGTAGCAACAAACTGCGAAGAGCAGGAAGTAAAGGAATAATGGACAGCTATGATTAAATGCCACTGGCATTTAACACTTCTGGAAGGGTTTCAAAGGATCTCTCATATTTTCCCCAACTGAACAACGAACCAACAAAAGCTGGGTGCTGAAGAGCTGTATTTAACTTGCATAGAGAGAAGTGATTGCAGCCTCTCTCTTTTTATGAAAGAGCAGTCTTTGAAGACTATAGATCTCATCATTAAGGATACAATTTTGTCACAGTTACTTTTACTAAAAGTCACAGACAGGTCACGGGCAATAAACAAAAATTCACAGAGCCTCTGACCTGTCTGACTTTTACTAAAAATAACCATTGATGCTGCGGGGCGGGGGCACACGGTGGGCTGCAGCCCTTGCCGCAAGCTGTGGGGCGGGTGCTTGGCCCCATCTGCAGCCCCTGCCGCGGGGTGGAGCAGGATGCTTGGCCCCATCTGCAGCCCCTGCCGCGGGGTGGGGGAGCATAGCCCCGGCCCCAACTGAAGAAGTCATGAAGGTCTGAGAAAGTCACAGAATCCGTGATTGCCATGACTAAAATTGTAGCTCTACTCATCATGCATTGCTCCATTTCGAACTGAGATGAAGAACTGCTGGAAGATATATTGTAAAGCTCCAAGCTCCACTGTAGCCAATGCTATTTAGATGCTCATCTAACGTTATGCCTTCTGTTAGAATTATTATTGTGCCTGCCTCAAGTGTTCTGACAAGGCAGGCTTTTGAATTTATTAAGCAGCATTATAAAACAGTGCAACCTCAAAAAGAACACTTGGTGTGTAATTTATACAGCATTCCTGAGTCAGAGCAGTTTAATCCCAAGAGAACAGGAAGGAAAAGCCAGACCCTCACAGAAATTACTGGGGTGGGGGGGGATGTCCTCTAACCCTGTGTTAGGCAGGTCAGACTAGATGATCACAATCCTGCCTTCTGGCCTTAAAACGTATGAATTCCATTCAAAATCTAATTCCTGGCCCAATAAAAGATGTGCCCTTAAGGGTCTGGCTCCCTATGTATCACAGTCAGCATATGGAAACTTCAGCTCCTATCAATGATTCCATGGTTCTCAAATTCATTGACATACTATAGGATGGCAGATTACAAGAGGCAAGACCAGGCTCACTTTCTTTGTAACCACTTCTATTCATCTCTCTTTCACTCCCAACATGTACTACAACCCCTTCCAGCTCAGCTGCTAATACGTACCTACCTACCTACCTACTTGCCAATACCTGCAGGAGAACAAAATCCACAGGGCCAGTTCCTTCATCTTCCCACAATCGCCAGTGACCACAAGGTTACAAGTTGGTTTTGCATTCCATCAGGTTGGGAACAATAAGCCAGAAGATGAGAAGTGTTTTAGCAGGTGGAAAGCAAGTTAGCATTCCTCCAGGCAAGAGCCCTCAGCGGTCAGAAACCCTCAGCCCTTTACCTGTCCATTCAGCCAGTTCTCTGAGTTAAAGATGAAAAGTTACTTTAAATTATCGAATGAGTAGTTGGCCAGAAGTGAGTATGCTTGCTTACTCTGCGGTTCCTGTTGTGGTCTGCTGACCTCAGGTGTCTTTGAAGGAGGTGGTTCTGTGCAGGAATTAACATGTCACAAGCCATACAGTGAGCTGCCTCAATCTTCTTGAAAAAGTGTTCCTGGCCGATACCTGGGGTGACACAGACAGGTTAGCCAACATTCAGAGTAGCTATTACCTCGAAAAATGTTCTGAGTGTCCCATCAACACCCTCTCACAACTCCCATAAATAAATATCACAAAAATCCCTCTGGGATGTAACTGATGGTAATTTGACGGTATCTCATCTCCTTTTAATTCTGCCTTGCTTTCTGAGAACCATCCATGCATGTCATTCTAAGGATCTGAGAAGCCACTTATCTTAACAATCTAGGTTCTTACACATGCCCCACTCCTGTTGTATCAGAGCACATCACAAATATCACCACTTATCCTAATGTCAGAAACAAGCACAAAAATCACTGACTTTCCCTAAGCAGAGCAGGGAATGGAACCCAGATTTCCTCAGTCCCAGGTAAGCGCCTTCGCCACAAGGCCAGCCTGCCTCAAAAGTGGCTTCAATGAGACTCTTGCAAAGACTCAAAGGCAGGACAGCACAAATGATTTCCTAGATTTTTGAATATTTCACTCTTCCGTTACCCAATTTTCAGAGGTCAACAGCAAAAACCTGTTAGCTGGCTTAATGTTGGCCAATGCACAACTTAATTCAAGTGTATCACAGGACCCAAGCTCTCTACATTAGTTCAAATGCCTTTTCATTAACTGGCTGTGTCTAAAGAGACCCTGGCCTGTAGGAAAACATGTTGGGAATTGTGTGCTAAGCAAGACCTTGTAGGTTCTGTGGCAATGTGCTAATGTAGAAATGGAGGCAAGAACAAAACAGGGAAAAAAAACTCAACAGCTTTTAATGGAGTTAAATAGTAAAATGAACATGGGATCTGTTCTGTTCAACTGATTATTTACAAAGTCAATAAAACCCTTTGCTTTTGAACATTTCCCCATCTCCTACTGCCACACATCTTCACTGGCCACAGAATTCAGCATCAGTAACACTGCAATGGATTCTCACTAAACCATGCACAGAATCTGCAGTCTCTCCCCACCTGATAGCGAGGCCTCTTATTTTTATAAAATCTGCCATGGCATTCATGTGTAGTGTGATATAGCATCTGGAAGCAAGGCTGAACTACAACTGCCTACAAAAATGAATAGAGCCCAGAGTGACTCAGCCCTTTAAAAATGGCACTTGTTCACTTTCTTTCTAACTTTCAAAATGCAGTAATCTTTAGCAGCTCTCCCAGTCACTGGGATAAGATGGCAAGATTAAACTGGGTGGCAAGTTTAACTTCTGTCTTACCCCAGCCCTTTCAGATAAGGGGTTTGGCCTGAGAAAGGAAAAGCAAATGTGGCTCCTTTTTCCAACCCCTCATCCAGCAGCATCCACACTGCCAAGCTTTTTCCTTCAGCACTTGCCACTCCAGGGCTACTGGATTTCCACTGATCATCTAAGCCACATCATAGAGTAATAACGGTTTTCTGCTAGGGAAGTCGGATAGTTTGTGGCATCTTGGGCCTAATTAAGAGCTGACTGATCAAGCATTACTGAACAGGCAATACTTAATTGTAAAATCTATAGGGCAGGGACTGTCTTTTTGTTCTGTGTTTGTACAGGACCTTGCACAAAGTGGTCCTGGTTCATTACTGGTGCTCCTATGTGCCACTGCAAAACAAATAGTCTCCAGGCATACACAGACATCACTTACCCTTGAAAGGGTCTGGTTTCTGCTTTGTACCCTCCTTTTCAGTCAGCTCCTGACGACGCTTTTCAATTTTCTTATTCCTGTTCACAATATACTCCTGGGGGCGGTGGGAGGGGGGAGAAGAAGAGAGAATGAAACTCTCCACCACTTGTACAAGCCAATGGCATCAATAAGCATCAAAATCTATAGCATGCCATTCAGAAGGGAAATGAGAGCTCTGTAAGAAAATCCATGGGGAGGGGAAGAGAGCACAACTAAATAATTAAGAGACATGCCAAGCACTCCCACCCCACCCTGCCTATACCTTCAGGAGCTCAGACAGATCTATTCAGTCAGAGCCACGCTCCATATATCTCAGCATGCTACAGTAGTCAATAGTGCCATGACAGCGGTTAACTGTCTCTTTAAACCACTCAGGTGACCTTTGTGTTCCTGAAAGATGCCTATTGACAGCCTGGAGACTTAAACACTGATCATCTAGAGAAGGATGCAACATAGGCTGCAGAAGCACAAGCTGCCTGACATCTCACCTGAAAGACATGCTTTTAGAGCTATGGGGAGGGGAGAGTCGGTCTCTATGGCTTATTCATTTCTTGGCTTCTCTGATGAGCCAGCTAACTTGAGGCTTAAACAGTGCCAACTGAGTGTTATTTGTGTGACATGCACAGGTGATCCACTGGGAACTAGACAAACCTAACGCCACATTTCACACGAGTCAATAAAGAGCCATCAATTGATAACTCTTAGTGAATGCTGGCATGAGCTGGAAAGGAGCCAGAGGGCTCTGTACCCCATTACCAATCCCTGGGCAATGCAATCAGCAGATGTGACAGACAGTAACAGAATTCCTCAATTATCCTATGCCTTCTCCCACACCATTCTAGGAATTTTAAATAAGGGTTAAAAAAAGGCTGAGCCGTCCACATACCTGCAGGAATTCAACTGTTTTATCAGGGAGTTTGGTGCCAATGTATCGCAGGGTATCTTTGTGAAACTTGCTTTGCAGATGTTTCTGAATTTCTTCATCTTCAAAGCTACGGAACTTACACACAGAGCAGGCGAACTGGATTCTGAAGAAAGTAATGTGTGGTACAATAATCTATTTATACAGTGAAACTTTTCACAAGAGCACCCTGACAAAATTCCAATTTGAGGAATTTTCTGCTTACCAAACTTTCCTCTCCAGTTTCAGTTGATGCGGTACTATTATATTCCTGTCCTAAATTGTGTAATTTTGCTTTGTAGCATGTACATGCATGTTGAAAGAATACAGATGTATTTTACGGAGTCAGCGTTAAGCCTAATGTTGGAATATACAAAATGAATTTTCATTTGACAATACTATTGTTAATTTGTACATATGTACTGAATGGGTAAGTTATCTTAATCGGTCATTTAGTCTTTAGAATGCTTACTTTTTAAAATGGCAATGCCCTGTATTTAGCATAAGAGTTATAATGAATTACTTATACAACTGTAACTATTAGACAATACCTACATTCCCCTTTCTTTAATGGGAGTTACAAAGCACAAAGACAAAAGAAGAGTAGATTGGCTGGAATTGAAATGCTGATTCCACTGTGCCAGCTTCAAACGGAAACTTATATCTGTGTTGTGTGAACAGGAGAGAGTTCAGATCTCCTGCAGGGATCCAAAGAGAATTCTGTGCCAGGTGGGTTAGGAATGATGAGTCACAGCACTGCCCTTGGGAGACTGATTTATTGATTGCTCCCTCTATAGTCTCTTACCTGTCCATAGCACGATCACGCATTCTATCCCTTCTCCTCTGTTTCTCCCTCTTCTTTTTCACCTCATCATCATCATCATCACCGCCATCTCCAGATGCTACAGAGAATCACATGTAAAGTTTCTATATAACACCATTTTTAGTTGGCAGAAATTTAATTATTTGGGTTTTATTAGGATGTGAGCTACTGTGCTTCCCTCCCATGCTAGGCTTCAAGAAATCCCTATCCTTCCTAATCTCTGACAGCGCCTCTGTCTGATTTGTTTTTTCAGGCCGCTTCTCTATCATGTGTTTGTTTCTGGGAAACCACTCGGCTTCCGGCCTAAATATCCTTGGAATTAAGAGTTCTCAGTTCTCGAGTGGTACCAATTGTAACAGACCCCACTCCTGACTCTTGGTGCCCAGAAGGGAACTCCCATCACTTAACTTCAGAGGTTGCTGGTTTCAGTGAAGACACAGCAACCACAAATGGAACCAGCTCTTACTGTTGACAGTGAAGGCCCTCTCTTGGGGTAGCTGCATTGGGTGACACACGTTTACCCAACTTCCCCTGCATAACTAGTGTCTGTCCCTCCCTCCTACCCTTGTTTTCCTTGGGTGGTCGAGTGCCAGTAATGCACATTCTCAGTGACTCATTTACCTGAGAACTGAAGCACAGACTCCATTTTGTATTGGGTATTGTCCTTTCACTTTTTTCACCTTCTATTTTTCAGGATGCTAGCAAAGCACCCCAAAGGGTTCAAAACACCTCACATGCCATTCCAGAATGTCTATCACAGATAAACACGACTGCTGTTTGGTTTCTCAGAGGAGCTTTGAAGCCACTGGAGTGCTGCTTCTCCAAAATCCTTAATGAGAAAAGGAATAATTGGGGTTTTAAGGCCCCTGCAAGCAGGACAACAAAGTGTGAGCCAGGGAAGGGAGAATTGGACAGAACCTCAGTCCAAGTCTCCAACTGAATTAGATATCCATGTCTTTTTATCTTCGCTGTACAGCCTGCTGTTTTCAAACTACATGGTTCTAGGGCTTTGCCAATACACAGCCATGTATTTTGCGAGGTCTCCAAATGCCTGGGAGAACACAGGATTTGAATGGAGCAACTAGCCAGAACCCAGCAGAGAGAGCAACCCTACCCCCAATGCCTGTACTGTGGTAACACCAAAGGTAGGGGACCCTCTGTGGGTCAGGATCTGGTTATCAAAGAGGAAGGTTTGGATAAACATCCGAACATCAAACTAGATCCCAACGTCAGCCATGAGAATGTCCTATGTGTGGCTAGAGCAGAGCACTAATTCCCCATAAAGAAAACGTGTGGCTCCCCCCAATAATCATGTGCTGCATAGCAGCTAACATGCAAAGCCATCTTGTTCCAAGTGTCTGCTTTGCTGCAACATTTAATAAGCCACAAACACTGTTGGCTGCTGTCTACATTCCCACAACTATGCAGATCATAATTTCAAACAAGCAGTGGCTTGTGAATCTCAAAAAGATTCATATACATCCTGAAAGCATAAGAGAAGGTGAGTCTAGAATTGACTAACTTAGGACTGCCAACTGCAGAATTGTGAAAGTGCAGGCCATAAGTGAAAATTGTGACAAGTATATTATTAGCTAAAATTCTTTCCACAAATACAGACAAGGGGTGTAATTTTCTGAATTGCTCAGCACTGGCCTAACTGCTTTCACTGAAGTCAATAGTAAAACTGCTACTGAGTTAAGCTAACGCTGAGCACTTTTGAAAATCCCAGCCAAGGGCAATAAAAGGGGCAGTCTCAATGTTTAGTCTCTGCCTTCCTATGTTTGTGGTTTTGCTATCTAAGGGTTTACCCCTCAAACTGATCTCACAGATTAGCCAGCTCTGTTTTATAAATCTCTTCAGTGACATTTCCCTCATTCTGAAATTAATGACTATGCTTTATGACTTGATGTCAGTAAGTCTCAAGTCCCTCTTCGCAATCAGCAAGTGACCAAGTGAAAAGGAGACATCATCCCCTTAGGGTGTAGGCCCAACAGCCTGCCAGACATGCATAGCACAAATACAAGAAACATACGGAGGCAAGAGGAGATGGTTCTGGCTACGGGGACCCAATAAGACACCTCCATCTATAATTTCTAAGATAAAACTCTTTGCATAACAGGCCCTTTCCCCCAGATAGGGTGCAGGCACATCTGGGCTTTCTGTTCTCCATTCAACTCAAAGGAATTCAGTTCAAAAGGAATGACAAGAGTTGTTTTCACATGAGATAATAAGGCTTTCAAACTAACCCTTGATCTAATATGCTTCCACCTACTCTGGACAAAGACATATTTAATTTAGAGTGTCACTGTTAAACCACCACCCAAGATGTGTGTCATTATTAGAGAAAATCCTGCTTTATCCATTTACTGGACTATTGGTGTTTTGTTTTTCCATCTTAGATTGTAAGCTTGGACAGGCACTGTGACTGGCTTTTCGGTACAGCAGTGAGCACAGTGTCAGAGCTCTGATATGAGTGACGCCCCTCATAGGCAAGCAGCATTATCCCACCAGGCTGCAAAAGACTACACTAAAGCAGTAGCTTAGGCACCCGGACCTGTGTGTGTTGTACTTGACATGACATAGCACACTCCTGAGTTTTATAAGCCTTTGATTGAAAGCTGAACTCAAGATAGCTCCAAGTGAAAAAGAGGGAAAACGCGCCAGTTGGGTACGTTAAGTCCACAGGAATCATGTGACATGAAGAAATTACCCTACCTTTCTTCTCCCAATCTTCATCACAACCCTCATTCTCCTTTAAAACAAAAACAAAGAAAGCCATCAACATCAACTACTACTTTAAAAATCCACATAAACTGTATCTGCTCTAATCGGTCAGTGACTGACAGAGTATACAGTGTAGAGTCATTTTTAGATCAAACCATCATATTTAACCAAAATTTGCAAAATTGTTTTGCTAAGGCAAAATATGACAGTAAGATCCTATTTTGCCAGTCTTAACATTTTATATGTTGCTAAAACAATGAGTCATAGCCATGGACAGAATTTGGTGTTTGTACAGTGTCTAGAAAAATGGGGCTCCATCCCTATTTAGCCTTTAGGCACTACTGTAATAAACATAATTAATAAGGAGTTTAATCCCACTGTCCCAATTACTAGATCATACTCCCTCTGAAATCATAGAACAATAATGGAGCATTGTGCTGGTCTAGAAAGCAGAGTTCATAGCACCCCAACATTAGGGGCAGTCATACGTATCCTATATTGCAGTAGGAGGGAACTTTTGGGTACTCAGCATTTTTGAAAAAAAGATGTCTACGTAGATTTAGAAGCCTAACTTTAGGCTATTTTAGAAATTCTGGCTCTGGTGTGTGGAAGCAAAGTAAAGGACACTAGCTACAATATTCTCACATCTTCACTCTCAGGTGAGGCTAATCTAATAAAGGTAGCTAAGAAAGAATCTAGCAGACACGTTCAGAAAATTCACATTCATTCTATAGAGGCTCTAGAAAGTTACTTACACCTTTGTCTCCTTCATCTCCAGATTTGTCCTCTCCTTCACCATCATCTGCCAGATATACAAGATAGATCATTTAACTAGGGTGGGGAAAGCCTGTCCTCCCCCTCCTACTGCAAGTTAGTAGGCAGCAGCACTATATCATTGCCTATTTACTCACAGAGCACTGGTTCATAACCACCAATACAAAACTCAGTTTACTGACTATTCTCTCCTCTGTCTGGCAGTCCCTGCTACAAGTTCTGTCCCTACCTTAATGATGAATTTAAAGCACCAACTTCTCTGATGAGTCCTCAGAGCATCAAGGTAAAGCCTGAATGCTATTAGGCATCTCACAGCATACCACAGTAACAGTGACAGACTATAACCTCAGATTAAGGACCACGAAGTTTTAAGATCTAACAGCCAATATCTATAGTGCTGGTTGTCAGTCAGTGAAGAGAGGAAGCACTTAATCAGTGATGTTAGCTGCGAGCCTTATTAGTTTCAAAAAACAGGACTGTACCATTCTCAGTGTCGTCTCCTTCGCTGTCAGTCTTTGCCTGTTTGCTGTCTGGCTCATCTCCGCTTTGGGATTGTTTCCGCTTGCGCCCTCCTTCACTATCTGATCGACCCCCTGAGCGGTTGCGGAAACTTCTCCTCTTGGGCTAGAAACACAAATTGGGTGAAGTATCTTATTGTCCAGCTTTTCAGGATCAACCAAGAAGCTCCAGCTCTTCTAACCCTTCTGCAGCTTAAATGAAATGAACTTCTAAAAGCACGTGTGACCCTGTAACCGTCTGTCTAGATCAGCGGTTCTCAAACTTTATCAACCCGTGGACCCCCACTGATTTAAAAAATGTTGGGAACCCCCAAGCCCCCCCCCCCCCCAACTCAGCCCTTCCCCGCTCCTTCTCCGAGGCCTCACCCTCACTCACTCCATCCCCCCTCCCTCTGTCGCTCTCTTTCCCCCACCCTCACTCACTTTCACCAGGCTGGGTTGCAGGAGGGGGTACGGGCTTTGAGAGGGAGTTTGGGTGCAGGGTACAAGCTCTGGGCTGGGACAGAGGGTTGGGATGTGGGAGGGGGTGAAAGATGCAGGCTCCGGCCAGGTGGTGCTTAGCTCAGTCGGCTCCTGAAAGCAACTGGCACGTTTCTGGCAGTGGCTCCTACGCGGGGGGGAGGGGAAGGGTCGAAGGGGTTTCCATGCACTGCCCCTGCCCGCAGGCACCACCCTCTCAGCTCCCACTGGCCACAGTTCCCAGCCAATGGGAGCTGCAGAGTTGAGGCTCAGGGTGGGGGCAGCATACGGAGATCCCCAGCTCCCCATGGGCCGCTGGGATGAGACAGACGCTTCCGGGAGTGGCGTGGAGCCAGGGAAGGTGGGAAGCCTGCCTTAGATCCGTGGCGGTGCTGGACTTTTAGCGTGCAGAAGGTGCTGGGAGGGAGGGGGAGAAGTTGATTAGCAGGGCCCATGGGCCCCTTGGGTTACCCTCGGGGAGCCCCAGGTGTCTGCGGACCCCAGTTTGAGAAATGTTGAGTAGCTGTACTTAATGCAGTAAATCCTTTTATAAACTGAGCAGACGAGCTGTGCCGAAGGTATCCAAAATACTGTACATGGTTCCCTGCCTCCCAAATAGTTAATTTTTTCTAAAGAAAAAGTCTGCTCAGAAACTATATCCTATTTGTACAGAGAAACAGCACACCAACCTGTTGACTCTTTGAAAAGTGACACTGAAATCTGGCAATTATCAGAAGAAAATGTACCCTTCTAACAGGAGGAGCGTACTTCACAGCTAATCCCAGTGCCCCTGGATTAACAATGCGCTGCCTGTCTTTTAAGGAAAAACAAGGAGGAGTTCTTGTGGCATCTTAAGGACTCTTAGTTGTTTTTGCTGATTCAGCCTAACATGGCTTCCACTCTGAAACCTGTCTTGTCTTTTAAGGGTAACTACATGAGTAAAAGCAAAGTAGCAAAGGTTTTACACCAAGAACAAGTGGTTTGACGGGTCTTACCATAAGAACGTTCAGATGCCACGGCACTGTACTCACTCTGTTTCGTTGCCTGCCGACTCCATATGGCATGTTACCATACCTTCCCATTCCTGGCATTCCCATCATGCCATAGTCATAGTCCCCATAGTCACCGTAGTCTCCGTAGTCACCATAGTCGCCATAATCTCCATAATCCCCGTAATCGCCATAGTCCCCATAATCACAATAGTCAGGGACAAGGGCTTGGGAGAAGAGGGAAGGGAGCCTGTTGGGGCAGGGACCACCCATGCTCCGCCCACCCATATAGTTCAACTCATTCCAGCGTGCAGACAGTCGCTCAGTACTTGAAGATGGCATGAAGCGGTCGGTGCGGTTGAAAGCATTTAGACGCCCCCGATTTTGAATCCGATTCTGGCCCCTCCCTCTAATGAGACCATAGCTGTTTCCTCTGTTGCTGGACTGATTCCTGCGGCTGTCAAACTGGCTTCCAAAGGAATCATTCCGATCAGTTGCAACTTCGCCATAATCGTAGCCAGCTCTGTACAGATCACGGTCGTTCATTGAAGCCCTTGAGTCATAAGATTCAAAAGACTCAAACCTGAAAGAGCTGCACAGCAAGCAAGGAATCGAATCAGTAGCTAATAAAGCACAGAGCCATGCTCTGCCAAACATAAAAGCCACAGAGAAATTTACATCCAGATTTAATTTGGGTTAAAACCAGAATCAGGACACAAAGAATGAAGATGCAAAGAATACAAAAAAATACTGTGGTCCCTGCTGAGTGACACCTTTGCACAGGAACTCACTTCACCTTGTCCTTAGTCTTATGAGAATTTAACCCACAATTGTTAATCTGCTGCACAAATGTCTAATCAGAAATACAGCTGAAAAAGCTTCTCACTTTTGTTACCCTCTCTGAGTGGGGGTACCTGCTGATCTGTTAATCAAAAAACGGATGGGTTTCTATCCACCTTAATCCCACATTGAGGTACAGCCAAGAGATCCCCTTCCTCACTGCCAGCTAGCTCATTAGGAGAGCTACAAGCACACAGGAAGCCTGGCACAGTACACAGCTGCAGAAATAGGAAATAACTGGAGAATTAATTGGATACAGAAGGACAAAAGAGCAAAAATCCCTGCCTGAAGTAGAAGCCCTGAGGAGAAATGAGAAATACCTCTGCTTTGCAGGGTAGAGGCAGTACACAGGGGTTCCAATGTACTTGCAATATTCCTAAGATAGCAGCAGGGGCAATAATAAGGAATCCAAAAGAGAAAACTTTTGGTTTTACCACTGGGTGTGGAATTAAGGCAGATAAATCCATCAGCATCTTGGCTGACGAAGTAGCAGATACCAATGCCACAGAAAGGTTATGTATTTCATTTCTTCCTTCCTACAACTGATGTCAGGATGCATATTACTGCCTGCACAACAGAGCAAGCATCTGGTATTTTTCTTCATTCTGACTGGTCTAGCAGTACAAACAATTTAGATTACAAGGCATTATCAGAAAAGGTAAGAAAAATACAGTTGCAGATTAAACATCTCACTTCAGCATTTTATCATTAATAAAAGTAAGTTTCGGTACAACTAAGGGTGAACAGAGAAACCAGCTTTGAAAATACATTGTTATGCTGAATAGGGGTTGATAACATAATTTGGGACCGAGAGATCAAGGCTGCATTTTGTACTAACGTGTCTGTTTAAGAGGAATTAATATTGGACCATTCCCTCTGCAGTAAAATGTTTCAATTTAATTTGAAATTACAGTGATTTAAGATTTAAAAATCTCTGTGAAAAGTAAGAAGCGATACGTTACCTTTCCTGGTCTTCCATTCCTTCCCCACCTCCACCACTGCCTTCCTTTGACAGCATATCCAGACGCTGGTTTATTTTGGCTATGATGGAGTCGGAGTTCTCATTCGCCACAGCTTCTGTACTATAAGTTGCAACTGGCATACTGGTGTTGACATCAGCAGTCATGGTCATGTCGGTAGTTTTGGGAGTCTCCCAGGTATTAGTGGTAGCAGCAGCAGCAGCTGCTGCTGCTGCAGCATAATTGTACGAGGCAGCTGTGGTAGAGCCGGTGGTTTGGGTGCCATAATAGTCATAGCCTTCATAGCCTTGCAGAAAAGGAAAGTTACATTGAATACATTGTCAAAGAAATGTAGGCTCATGGAAGGAGTTTAGATTCTAATGAACTCACTCTACCAGTCAAGGTTGCAGCTGATCTTTACTATTTGATGAAAACTTTTAAACTTTTCGAACAAGTATGGTCAGGTTCTCTGTAAAGGAAAATTCAGGTTTCCTAAAGTTACAAAAATCAGAGATAGAAAAATCTCTTTTGCACTCAGCCAATTATCATGAACCAGTGTGGGATTATTCCAGTGATTGGTCCATCCTGGTTTTAACTGATACGACCGAGATCCTGTACTACCATAAAGATTTGTTGTTATTATAATGTTCAGTATCTATAGCGTAATACATTGCCAGCATGCATGCTAAAATTTGAGAGACCTGTGTTGCTGGGCTTGTAACCACGTATGCAAGAATAAATACAGTGTTAACATACATTTAATAGACTAACCAGAAAATTTGAAGTGATGAGCCATATTCTAGCTCTGACAACAAACTGCCTTATGGCAAGATAATATAATGGTGAGGGGAAAAGGCACTGCACTACAGCTATGTTCATGCCACTATTAGATACTGCTTATGTAAATCCAGAGATTCGGAATTTGGGAAGTGTATGACAGTACAGAGAATTCTTGTAATAGCACTACACATACACAACCTGCCAGTGTGCTACAAGCAGTGCACCGACTCACCAAGCCAGGGCTGTACTGGTTCTGAAGAGAAAATGCATTTCTGAGCCCTGTACTAAAAAACTTCCTCTCAGAGCGCTTCCACTGCTACTTCTAATCTGCAATACCCTCTGCTATGCCAATCCTAGGGCTCTAGTTAAGTGGCTGCCAAATCATGATCGAGAACCCTCCTCAAAACTCCCTCCATTCTATTATGCCCACATTACATTTGACACCCTCAGGCCACTGGTGCACCGATGCCATTGCCTATCCTGAGGACCAATACTGTCTCATTTCCTTGTACTTTTTGTTCTGTGCTTGTACAGCGCCTAGCATAATAATCTATAATTAGGGCTCCTAGGCACTAACACAACACAAATAAGAGAAACTCATTTTTCCCTACTGACTTGACCAGAGGTCTATTGCCCTCTGTGCTACACAATACCCAGTTTTTTTTAAAGTGAAAACTAGAGAAAAAGACTAAAAATAATAATAATTAGTTCTTCTCAAATTAAGGCACAAAACACAGCTTTAAAAATACTTCAAATCAAGGCCAATTACACGCCAGAGTGAAAAGCTAAATTCTAAACCCAACACAAGGATTTATTATGAAAACACAGACAAACCCTTTAGCAGTACCAGCAGGCAGGTACAGCTGTGTTTACTGCATACAATCAAGGTGTCATTTAACGTCAAGAGCATAATCCTAGCTTTTGAGGGGAAAGGTTTGGTACCCAGGCTCATCACTATTCTGGCATGAAGCCCAGCATAGTGCAGAATGATGAAGCAAGGTACAAATAAGTGAGTTGGAGAATAGACCAAGGTATTGCAGTCAACTCAAGAAGTTGAACAGAGTATAGAGGACTTAACACAAAAACAATGTATATATAACACATACCTTGCCAATTTGCTGCGTTTGCTGCATATGTACCTATGGGATGGAAAGATAAACGCATTACTTCAACATTAGAAGAATCACCCAATGGTATTCAGTTTACAAAGGCTACGTGAATGTCACTCAATTTAATGCCAGCAAAAAATATTATCCTTTCACATAAGCAGAAAAGAAAAGGCTCTCAGAAGTACTGTCTTATGAAAATAAGCAATGGAGAATTAAATGGAAAATTTGCATTATGTGGGAAACATTTCTGATTTATTTCAAGAGAAAGCTGGAGATACAGAAATACTGTACCAGAACCTCAGGGTCCAATACACTCAGACTATCCAGTAACAAAAACAAATATTATATTCTTCCCAGTTTATGGTTCAAAAAGAAAATCTTTGTTGCATTTCAATAAATATTGAAATATTATTTAGCGCTGTTATCTTTAGCCCATGTTCACCATCAGCAGACTCAAGATTATTAGCTGACTCCAGTTCTATTAACACTACTTCAAGGTCGGAAATCCCACAAAGAGGAACTGTAAAAAAGTGTAGTATTGCTTAACAAATCAGTTCTCAAGTTTCTCAGTGGAGGCCACAGGGCATAAGCAACTGCAGAAATTAGACTCTTTATTAAGAACCCCAGTTTCAACAAACACTTACTGGCAAAACCATAGTGAAAAAGCTTCAAAGTCAACATTTAATAAGATCAAAACACGCTTGGAAATGTCGAGGAGGGGTATAAAGAGATCAAGTAGTAGGACCTGATCCAGCAAACACTTGGGCACATGTTTAACTTTACTACCATAAGTTGCTCACTGAATAAAAGTTAAAAATGGGCCCATGCATTTGCTGAATCAGTGCCTAGGTCTGGAAATCAACCTTCCAATATGAGAGCCCAGGAAAATGTTTGTCTGCCCTTCCATCTCCCCATCAACACCACAGCACAGAAGTGAGTATTCCTTGAAAAGTTGGACTAAACATTTACAAAAAACTTATTCAGTGTGATTATAGAGGAGGGTAAAAGCTATAAGCCAAAAAATGAGGAATGCTACACTTTGTTACAGAACATTAGAAAGGAAAAGGCATAAAACAAATTATTTTTTAAAATGCAATTCCCTATGTCAGCTTGAAATATAACTGTGAAACTTACCTTGAGCATTGGTGGCAGCAGTGCTCCAGGTGCCATAACCTGTAGAAATAAACGAACATATTAAGCTACTTTAAGGACATGCTACTCTTTCCCCAGCTCTTGTGGAATGAAGACTACCCTAGAAACTAGCATTAGTGGCTAGAATGGTTTTTGTTTCTTTCCTTACTGGTTTGAGGGAGGGAGCTGAGTTTACTTTTGTTTGCATGAGTATTTTTACCATTTGGCATCTGGAGCCCTGTGTCCCTGCTTTTAAAAAACACATTGCTAAACACAAAGATAAATAAATAATCTCCAAGTGAAAATAGAAACATTGAGAAATTTAAGAGAATCCACATTTTATAGGAAAATTCTTTTCAAAATAAGCACCATTTTTTCCCATTATAAACCTACCTGAGCCGAGACGGCGAACCTGCAACTATTCTGATTTCCAAGTCAGTCAAGTAAGTCTCTTATGAAAAACTGGGTGACTGGACTACTACCCAAATTCAAGAACTGCTGGCCAGAATGCTCCAAATGCACTGGAGTGACCATGTGCGCTCAGGTAATACATATGTTGTTACCCTGGTGGAGAAGAGATAGGAGGCGGAGGACTGGTTTTATTTCTCAATTTCTTTTTGGCTACCAATCCTATTATTAATTGAAAAGAAGCCAATGTAATTTTCACCCTAGTAATCAAATAATTCATTTCTCTCTTTCCTCAATTCTGGCCTCCACTCCTTTTCCAAAACATCTAAGTATGCTTCAGCAGCATACAGGGCCATAAACACCACAGAGCTGGCTGGATGAGGATTCCCTTTGCCCTCTTTCCCTCTGGACTATAAATTCTGCTTCGCCTTGTAGAGACTCTTGCCCCTAATTTAGTTTCACCTCTAAGTGAGGAGAATTTAGTCTTGAAATTTAATTTATATATTTTTAAAATAAAGGATTCTGTACATTTACTTACTGAATTCTCTATTCCAAAATTCCATTTAGAACAGGAATCCTGAGAATTTAGAAGACAGCATGCTGGATATTTCCCTACCATAATTAAAGTTAACTTGGCAACTAAATCTGCATCTTCATAAGAACAAATCCACACCGATATTACTGAACAAAGAAGAAGCCTTCAGTCTCTAAAATGTATCCCCCAAGAGGAGCTCAGCAAGGATTACTCTCATATAACAATTAGACTAGGAGCGTGTAAGAAAGTACATCTCTAAAGGCTACTGTAGTGCTCATGACAGCAAATGCAACAGCAAAATAGGAATTGTAAGGCTAGAAGTCACAGATAAAACATGTTTTTAAAATGGGCCCTCGCTTTACAAAGTCTACAAGTTTTGATGTTTACTTTTCAACATTTAGGCTGTTCACATTATGCATTTCTCTCAGGATGAACATTAGTTACTTTCACTTCTGTTCAGCAGTTTCACTTTCCAGTTTTTACATACTAGAATTAGGCTGCTATGTTTGGGCTGCCCAGGGGACACTGCAGGGAAGGTTTAAACCCAGTCAAAACACGCAAGTGCATTTTTTAAAGTTAATGATAAAGTCTCAAACCTATAAACGCTGTGTGTACACAGACACCTACAACCACAGAGCCCTAGTTTTGAAGTCCATCACTTGAGCGAACGGAAAATAATCCTCTTATAAATATGAAAAAAATAAAAGGGGAAGCAGAGAAGAGCAAATATTTGTATTACAATGAAACTTGGAGAGCCCAAATCAGATCAGTGTCCCACTGTTCTAGGCACTGTCCCTATCCAGACTGTAAGACAAGGAGTGGGAAGGGAAACAGAGCCAGAGGAGAAAGTAACTTGCCCACAGCAAGCTCACAGCAGGTCAACGGCAGAGCCAAGAAAAGACCTCAAGTCTGGAGTCCCAGGCATTGCTCTAGTCACTGGACCGCAACACCGGAACACATAGAAAATTAGCTCATGTGAAAAATCCCCAGCATGGGTTTTTTAAATACAAATTATATCAATCTAAAGCTTACTTAGTATATACAAAAAGTGGAAGACCACAAAAGGCCCAAGTAGCTCTACAATATACCCTACAGCCATCCTCAGTTTTGATACAGAGTTACAGTCTGCAGAGGCTACTTGGCCTAGCATGACACATCTATCTTGGTCCATGGCCAGACTACTCTGTATGCTGGAACGTGGAGTATTCACAGACTGCACCTCAATATCTTGACAAGTCGTTAACGCAAACCCCAGCCAGGCATTCCTTATAGACATATCATGAATCTAATGTTCTTGTTACACAACTGGAGAAATCTGGATTAGATAAAGCCATTATAAAATTGATTTTCTAACCTGTTTTAAACCCAAGTTAAGAGGACAACGATTAACAGTTCAGCATCAGCTTTGGAAGCATTTGTCTAGTGGGGTCAGAAGATCAAGCACTAACACATTTATTAATGACTTAGTAAGAAGGAGCAGAGAACAAATTGGTCAAAGCTGTGATAAATACAAAACTGACACTAACCACTCCAGAGAGGAGAGCAGAAATTCAACACAAGATGGAAAGTCCAGAGAGACAGGCTAAGTTTAACAAAACAAATGCAAACTTCATTTGAGAAGTGAGGACCAAGAGCCACAAATATAGACTGTGAAAACACCCGCTCAAGAATGGTACTGCAAAAAGAGCTTGGGGCGCAGTCAAGTCTCAAAAATGCCCTTGTCGGTGGTGAGACAAATGGGTGCAGTGACTGGAACCTTGCCTTATGGATTCACGCTTTTGGTACTCTTTTCCCGAAGTAGGGTGCTGAGCGCCTGTCACAGGAGTGTCTCCCTACTCCACTCCAATATTAAATCACTAATGAAAAGCTGTTTTTCTAAGTGGGGATGAAAAACAGGGTTTAATGGAACACTAGTTATAGCTTCAGATGTGGAGAAATACTCTCTCCCCATAGTAAAAATAATGACTAAAACCTATATTTACCTAACTTACTAAAAGATAAATATGCCTATTTTACAGAAGGACAAACAACTTTCCAAGGGTCAGAAGCCAGAAATAAGTCTCCAGGTGTTGAGGCTCCCATTGGACCATTTATTTAGCTTGTTATGTATCTTAAAGAGAAGATTAGGGGGTGACTTGATTACACTGTGTTCCCCATGTGGATGCTTACAAATATTGAATAATGGACTCTAGCAGACAAAGGTACAACACGATCCAATGGCTAGAAGTTGAAATTAGACAAATTCAGATTACTCATTTCCAAATTTCCGAACAGTGAAGGTGATTAATCATTGGAACAATTTACAAAGGGTTGTGGTGGATTCTCCATTATTGACGCTTCTTTAATCCAGACTGAATGTTTCTCTAAAAGATCTGCTCTAGGAATAATTTTGGGCAAATTCTGTGGCCTGTGTTATGCAGAGGCAATGGTACCTTCCAGCCTTGGAATCTACGAATCTGTGACAAAGCAACTTCTAACAGTCAGCCTCCTGGTTCCATATAAAACAGATATGCTGCAACTGTAAATCACATTCATCACTGGCTTTGGTTTTATGATTGAAAGTCTGCTAAGTGAACTGCAATCAGCTTTTGTTGCCTTCTTTGCCAGCTACAAGGGGAAATGGTTTCCACCAAGGACTTTGGAGACATTAAAAGAAAGCAATACATGTTTTGGACAGAGCAGCATTCTGAACTGTCCCATAGTCAGCAGCATTTCAATCTAGGTATAATAGACAATAGTACTGAAAATTACCTTTTGATTAATCCTCTTATGTACAAATTATTTTCCTCACCAAAAAGGCACATTGATAATTAAGAGAAGCAAAAGGATGACAAGTTATGTACAGTTTTAATCCTTTGTTCCAAGTCTGTGGCAGAATATAACTGCACAAAGATATGTAGAAGATAATTCAAGATGGGGGAATTATATGCAATGGCTTAAAAAGAAACAATTTAGAATTAAAATAAGAAATGCCTAGATTAGTGGGCAAGAAAAACTTAAGTGGCCAACCAGAGATTCGCATGACACACCTAGGGCAGGGGTGGTTTGGGGTTGTTGTTGTTTTTTAAACCATACCATCATCTAAGAACATACATGCCACCTACTGGCATCTACCATCATGATGACAAGTGACAATGCTTAGCATCTACATCCACTGTCCTAACATCAAAGTGGACTCACAGCAAGACAGCCTAATATCAATAAACTGGTATTCTTTGGAATAAAATGAAAAGGTATTTTCTCATAGTTTTAACAATCTTCATACAATCTTTTGGCAGTCAAATCAGCTGTCTTCATGAATTCCACCCATTACTCTCTACTGCATACATACACAGATTTGTTATTGTACTCATAAGGAGGAAAGTGTTTTAGCTTATAAATATACTCAAATAAATATACATTAAAATGTGTTATCTAAAGAGCCCGGCACTGAAATTATCATTTAAGAAAATGTGCTAGAGTTCCATTAGGCATATGTGTAGCTTTCATACAAGATCTCAGAACATACAAATGTTGACACAGCTGAGAACCAAAACCATCAGAAACCTAAATAATTCCCTTTTCTGGGCCACATCTGGCATTGATTTTGTTCCTTTCAAGCACAGCCTTGTTTTCACAGTTGGTGGTGGGTAGCTGTCATAACAAACACCAAGTTTGAAACATTTAAACCGCCAACTTCAAGTACTAGCAGGTCCACGGACTATGATGTTACTGAGCTACTTTAAGGTGGCAGTAGCGTTGGAGGAGAGCACTGACACTATGTTAGTATGGCATATAGGGGATAACAGGATTGCACTGGACGGCTCTGCTTTGTAGTGGTGGAACCACGGGTGAGGGCTAGAGCTGTTCTGGTCTGAGTAGAAAGTGTGTGTATACCGAGGGTTTAAGAGATCTGCCCCACCACTGGTCTGCTCTGGAAAATAGGAATCGCCAGACTGGTTACTGGACTAAATGGACCACTAGCGTGATCTAATTTCTGACAACGACTGGCAAATTCCAGCTGCTATTCCCAAGACAGGGAAAGCTCCCTCCCACCAGTCAGCTTAAAGTTTGAGGATTTTTCTGGGTATTTGTTCACTGTTTACTATTACAATTCCAGATACGCTTTTCCATGGAACAGGAAGATATTCGGGGTTGCATCACAGGGCTGCGCTGGGGGGTAGCTGAGGGGAGGCCGGCGGGCTAGAGCGCTACACTGTGGGCTGCTGCTGGGATGAGGCAGAGAGCTGCACTGGAAGGGGGGAGCTGTAGCAGTGGAGACAGATGGGGAGAGAGCCAGAGACCTGCATAGGGGTACGGCGGTAGGGGATGGCCGGAGACCGGGGCTGCGAAAGGAGATGGCGCCCTTGGGCCTGGCCTGAGCTACGGGGCTGGGCGGAGGAGGCTCCCCCAGGCAGCCCGGGGAGTGTCGAGCCCGGTCCCCCACCTATGGGGGCGGGGCGGCAGCACAGCACGTAGGGCTCCGCGGGAACAAGAGGCGGCAGCAGCTTCCCACGGCGCAGGGGGCCGCGCACGGGACCGCAGAGACCGCGGGGCCGCGCACACGCGGCGAGGGGCGGGCGGGCAGCCGCCATTTTGTGTCGTCTTCAGAAATGGGACTCGCTCCATTTCCAGTCCCGGGAGAGGGAGAGGTGGTTCCTCCCCCTTTCCCCTCCCCCTCACGGGGGTCCCGCTCCCCACCGCGCCACTCCTCACGGTGAAAGGGGGGATGGACAAACTCCCTCACAACGCCGTCCCCCGCTGCACCAATCCGCAGGGGTACCTCGCTGAAAGGCGGGTCTGACAGCCAATCAGGACCGCCATCTACACACGGTAGGCGGGGTTAACTTCGCCAGGGCGTAGGTTGCCCCCCCAGGTAAACGGGGTTCGCGGCGGCGGCCGGTAGGGGCCCACTACGCTGTCCCAGCGCCCTCCGTATGGCTCAGGCCTCGTTCCGCCCCGCTCGCTCTCTTTACTTACTGCCGTATCCCTGATCCATGTCTCCCTCCGCCTTCGGCCAAGTCCAACGGCTCCTCCGCACTAACTGCACGCCCTTCCGCTCACTACGCAAGCGCCACACGCCCGTTGCCCATTGGCCATACCCGCGATCGGGCACCACCCCCAAAACACCCTATTGGGCGTACTCCCGAGTTCCGCCCCGCCTCGCACCCATTCGTCGGGTCTCCCACAAAGCACCGCCCCCTCCCAATTGCCATTGGTTAGTGTTTCTTCGCCACCCGGACGTTCGAGAGATCCCATTGGACTAGACGACTTTTTCTTGGGTGACCTCGAGCGTTCTCCTTGGCCCGTTTCTGTGCTATTAACCGTCAATCAAAACGATTGGCTGGCAAATAAAAGGCCGCCATATTGGAAATCATAGAGGAGGTTCAGGGAGCAGTGAGTTGTGGGCCTGGTGTGCCCCACAGCCCCCCACTTCTCCAAGGTGGTGGTAGCTCCTGCCTGGAGGATGGGCGAGACGTGGTGGGGCAAGGAGACGGAAGGACCCCTCCTACACTGGGTATCCCCTCAGGCTGAGGCTGGAAATGGCTGGTGATTCCATGGTACTGCCCCAAGGGCACACAGCTGGGAGAAGGAGAGGATGGGCACGCGTGGCTCTCACAGGCTGTGGTCATAGTGCCCAGGGAGTCCAGCTGGGCCTGCGGCTGAGGGCTTACACCCACGTTCCCAAGACCGTTGTGCAGCCCCAGAGCTTGCTTGGTCGTAGGTGGCAGCTCGGAGCCTGTTGCCTCATGGTGATTTCATCACAAGTTAATAATAATTATATGCCCTGGGGACCTCACCTGGACAGGGTGAGAAGGCTTACACATTCCCATGACCAGGAGAGCTCTACCGGTAGGAGTTTAAACTCCTGGTAGGGCCACCCAAGGCAGGTCAAAGGATGGGACCAGACAAAAAGCAGTTCACTGGTTCTGGAGGGTGGGGGTTGAGCAACAGGCCAGCAACCTATGGTGAGCCTAAGCAAATCCCAATGCCAGAGGGCAAGGGGCTCACTGGTATCTGGTAGCGAGTTTCAACTGGCCTGACTAGTGTATCCCAATTCACGTATAGCATAATACGAATCTAATAACAGTCATGTAGGGCAAAGGTGCAGAATCCGTGGGGGCTCCAGGGCTGAAGCAACCATGGAAAAAAATAGGGGTGCTCAGCAGCCACCAGCCAATCAGCTGTTCGATGGCAGGAAGGAAGCGCTGTGGGGGGAGGGTGTGGAGTGAGGATGGGGCCTTGGGGGAAGGAATGGAGTGGGGGCAGGGCCTCTGGGTGGAGCACCCACCCAGAAAAATGAAAGTTGGCACCTGTGATGTAGCGTATCACTGGAAAACCAATAATATACACTGATCATTAGTATTTTTGTGTGGTGTATGAACAGTGAATGCTCAGAGGACTGTACAAATGTGAAGGAAATAAAGGACTAAAATGTATCTGAACCAGATAAGTCTGGAGAGTGGGTAAACAGGTTTTTTTCCAGACAAAGGAAAGGCTGATGCCTCCATCCAGGTGTAATCACAGGTAATTGGCAATCACTATCAAGTGGCCATTCACTAGCATATCAGAGGTTGCAGAGACAGATCAATTTTTATTGTAGAAAACACTAGGTGAGAAGGAACCAGCATGAACCTTTTCCATCAGACTCCATGGCACTTTCCTCACAGCAGGGTACTGAACTTTGAGAAGAATACATTTCAAAAAGTCACTGGATTATAAAAGAGAGGAGCAAAGGACCCTAAGTGATCTTTCACCTGAGGCCTTGGCTACACTGGCGCTGTACAGCGCTGCAACTTGCTGTGCTCAGGGGTGTGAAAACGCACTCCCCCAAGCGCAGCAAAGCGCCAGTGTAATCAGTGCCTGCAGCGCTGCATGTTCGCTCGCAGTGCTGCAAGCTATTCCCCTCGGCAGCGCTGTGAATCCCTGAGTGTAGCCAAGGCCTAAGACAAAGGAGCTGAGCACATTGAACTTTGTGGGAGATCTTGACCCCGAGGTGGCCAGCCACATCTTGCAGGAAGGAGGGGTGGGAAGAATCTTACCTTGAACCAAGACTAGTTTTGTTAAGTCTTGGTCACTAGATAGCATTTTTCACTTCTGTTTTTAACCATTTCTGACTTTATCCCTTAAATTTGATACTCCTGAGGGAATTCTGCACCTAAAAATTAGGTGCACAATATTTTAAAATTTTGCACATTTTATTTGTCAATAAATAAATGTGGCTCCACCATGGCAGTGGGGAGCACAGGCCACTGGCTGCATTGAGGTGGGAGATCACCCTGAAGCCTCCACCTCACCCGATACAGGGACTCGGCAGTGAGGCTGCACCTGACCCTGACACAATGCCCCCGAAACACCACGGAGCCCTGCCCTTCTGTGCAAGGTGTACCAGGTGTGGGTGGGCAGGCTCAGCCCAGCAGGAGCCAAGTGTGGAAGGGCTTAGTGTGGGGGGATCCAGGTGTGGGGTGAGAGGTTTCTTGGTGGGGCACTCTGGGTGCTGGTGGTTCAGTGGTAGATCGGGGGGGGGGGCACAGTGGCTTGTTGGAGGGTGCAGGGGCAATGGGACTCTGCAGGAGTTCCAGGTGAAGGTGGTTGGGGCTCAGCGGGGGAGAGGGGTGTGGGGAGATGGGGCTTGATGGGGTGGGAGTCCAGGTGCAGCTGGTTGGAGATCAGTGGAGTGGCAGTCTGGGTGTGGGGGGCTCATCGGAGGGGCCCAGGTGTAGTGGGGTAGGCTTGTCAGGGTGAGGGTTCGATGGGCCTACTTAACAGGGCAGCCGCATGCCGGGGCTCCCGCTTGCCCCGCGCGATTCTCCTATCCCCTTTTCTTCTCCATCCCCGTCCCCTCATTCCCACATTCCCCTCCCCCTGCCCTATTCCACCTCCTTCCTTCCCCACTGCCTCTTCTCCTCACCCCTATTTCCCCCACCCCGCTTACCCAGCCCCACCACCCCAGCCCCACCACAAGCACTCACTATTGCACAGAAAACAGGAAGGCTCCCAGCACACAGAGGGAGAGCACGACTAGCACTAGGACCCAGGAAGCGGTGTTCAGCTACAGAGTCAGTGGAGCGGAGACACACATCCTCCTTCAGCTGGGCAGCTCTGCGCTTGCAGAAATGGGGAGGGGGCAGTGGCGGATAACCCTGTGCTCCTCTCACCCCCATGCCTCCTCTCTATTTGGTGGGGGGCAATCCTCCCCAAAAAACCTGCACCCATGGTTGTCCGCGTGTGCCTGCTCTGCCCCCGCGCGACTTCCTTGCCGTTTTTGGCCGGGAAGCACAGGAATTGTGCAGGGCGTGCTGTTTTCTGCAGGCACACAGAATCCCCCCAGGAGTAACTTGAGCTCACTTAAAACCTTTCTCTGTTTTATTTGTATTCTGAATCAACCCACTGCTGTGTTTGACATGACGTGATTATGAACACCAGTTAAAGCAACTAGCTGCTGTCTTTTGACTCTAAAGAAGCAACAGACCTTATTACTCCTATGAATGTTCCAAGAGAGGGCTGGACGTTTCAGGGCACACAGTTTTGGGGAAATTCAGGTCTAGGGTTGTGTTGGGATTGTAGTAGGAAGAGAGCTTGAGACATAAGGCCTTGTATCAGAGGGCTGGTATGAGGCACAACCTGCTCACAAAATCTGGCAAGAACGGGGCTAATAATGCAAAAATACACATTCCTAAGAAGTGCTAAGCACAGAGTACTCACGCAAACACAAGTGGTACCACAACATCCCAATACCAAGGATGGTACAAAAACATTCCCCAAGGGTAACAGGAACACACTGATGACTCCTAAAAGATAAAGTCAGGATGACAGTACGTAATAGAGATGTTTTGATTGAACCAACATGTACAAGGTGATGGGTAATAACTAGCCACGTCAGGGCGCAGTAACTAACTATGTCAGAGGCAGTACTAACTTGTTTGTATCAGGGTATAAAGATGAATCTCAGAGGGAGTAGCTTTGTCCCGCCAAGGGGGTAATGGAAACTCCCATCATTCACTGAGCTGCGTCCATTGTCACTGTGATGCTGTATAGAATCTGGGGGACACGAGGATATTATGAATGTCAATATTGTAAAATTACAATGGGTTATGCCAGATGTGCCATGTAAGATATCTGCAAAAATGTTATAATTTGCCAAATACAATAATTTCATTTATGTGTTTGTATCACCTTTGTATTATGGGTTATAGATATGTATGTATGTCTGTATTTCAAAACTTGTGCTATGCTTCTGGGTGACATCCCCAGACAGTTTCAGCACTGCCTAGCCTGCTTGATGGCCCATTAAGGACCATCAGATATACAACTGACCCATTGAGAGAAGGCAAGGGATGCACCTTATGACTCAGCAAGGTATGGACAGATCTCTAAGGCAGGGGTGGCCAACCTGAGCCTAAGAAGGAGCCAGAATGTACCAATGTACATTGCCAAAGAGCCACAGTAATACAGCAGCAACCCCCCTTCAGCTCCCCACTCCTCCCGCCCATCGGCAGCCCTGCTGATCAGCGCCTCCCCCTTACTCCCCGCACCTCCTGATCAGCTGTTTCATGGTGTGTAGGAGGCTCTGGGGGAGAGGGAGAAGCGAGGGCATGGTAAGCTCAAGGGAGGGGGTGGGAAGGGATGGAGTGGGGGCAGGGCCTGTGGCAGAGCCAGAGGTTGAGCAGTGAGCACCTCCCAGCACATTGGAAAGTTTGCACCTGTAGCTCCAGCCCCGGAGTCGGTGCCTATACAAGGAGCCACATATTAACTTCTGAAGAGCCGCATGTGGCTCCGGAGCCACAGGTTGGCCACCCCTGCTCTAAGGCTTTCAAGCCATGTGCTGGGCAGCTTGTGTTTGGGACAAAAGAAGCACAAGCCACATGGCAAAAGACTATAAAAGGCAGCTTCATCTTCTCCATTTTGTCTTCAGTCCTGCTTCTTACCTCTGGAGGAACTTTGCTACAAACTGAAGCTCTGAACAAAGGACTGAATGACCCATCCAAGCTGTGGATGTATTCCACAGATGACTTTCAAGCCAGCAAAATCACCAGTACTGCTAGGAACCTGGTATATGGACTCTGAAGTCTTTGTATGTATGTGACGGCTTTACCATTTAACATCTCTCTTCTTGTTTCTTGTTTCTTTATAATAAACCTTTAGTTTTAGACACTAAAGGATTGGCTGGCATCATGGTATTTTGGGTAAGATCCAAATCTATACTGACCTGGTAACATGGCTGACCCTTTGGGGTCAGAAGAACATTTTGTATATGTGAGCAGAGTTTTTAAATAACTTCTCACTGTACTGGACCTATGTGCTGATTGGGCGCCAGAGAACTGGAATGCAATGAAGGGGGCTGTGTGATTTCTTTTTTGCTTCTTGATAACCAGTGTGGGGATCAAAAGCACAGTTTGTGACTGGTTGGGGAGTTTAAACTTCAGTGTTACCCACCAGTCTTGGGAGTATCTGCTCTCCCTTTTGCAGCCTGCCCTGACCTTGGCGTTTCCAGTGAGGGCTGCCCCAGGCACACCAGGTCACAGTCACAGGCATATATGTCTTAATATCCTCGCAGAGTCTGCCAGGTGCTATTACCACGCTTTGTCAACAATAAACCTAGCCTGGTGCCTTCGTACCTTAATGGATCTTGTGGTCATTGGACAGTTCGCTCAAGGTCTGCTGTACCAGCTGTCTGGGGCAGCACAGAGGGAGAACACACACATGCAGCCGAACATCTAACCACAGGGATCACTTGGCTAATATTGGCTAATCAACAAAGGCTGATGGGTAACTAGGGTAACAAGCAGGCTACTGGAGTCAGAGTTGCTGAACCAGGGTTTCTCAACATACAGACATTCAGTGTGTACTTGTGTGCTGGCTGGGAGCTTCCAGACAGGGAGCTAAAGCAGCAGAGCATTTTAAGACACTCAGGGTTATAGGACAAGTGGTGACACAACCTCTCACTGGTCTGGGTTAAGCCCCCAAAGTGACACCTCTCCATGTAAAATATGTTATAGAAACACAAGAAGGGAGCCATTCTGACAAACAGGATGATAGACACTTTTTTGTGCCCCGAGTGATGCCTGATGGTTCAAGAATGATTTAGAGTCACAATAATGAAAATACCTGTAGTGGTGGAGAGGCTTGCATGTCTCAATGATCCTGAAAGCAATGCTGCCTGGAGTCATGTACTCCCTTAGGGTCACCCATGGCAGAACGGTCAAGGGCGAGGTTCCAGACAAAGTGTGATCCAAGAAGTCCCTAATGGCAGAGCAGATGGAGGATAACTGCACAATGGAGGTGAAACTGTTGTGTAATGTATCAGAGGGGTAGCCGTGTTAGTCTGAATCTGTAAAAAGCAACAGAGGGTCCTGTGGCACCTTTAAGACTAACAGAAGTATTGGGAGCATAAGCTTTCGTGGGTAAGAACCTCACTTCTTCAGACAGTTATAATGGCTGTGAAGGTGGATGAAGGCTGCAGCAGATAGAGGATCTCCAATCGTCATGGTGTCCATGTCATTGGTTTCAAGTCCTCTATCTGTCAAGGATAGTGTGGTGACTGTTGTTCACCAGTCTCCCCACTTTAAAAGAAGTCCCGCATAGGCAAATATGGGAAAATAACATTTGCACAAGTCAAAAGTCCAATGGCGAGTGGCGACGGGAACAGGACAGTGAAATACGGAAGTTCCTAGTCACAGACTGACACACAGGCAGTGGATGTGTGATACAGTCGTCTTGCTCGAGGATTGAGGCAGGTTGGGCATCTCGGCAGCTGCACCCACGACTGAGCAGTCCTTTTTAGGATCCACTCTCCTCACCCTACATGGGGAGGGGATTAGGAAAGGTACCCTAAAAATAGTCTTGCCTCTGTTTTTCCTGGATGGATAGCCGCATCCAGCAGGATCACCACCTCAGCGGTTGAAAATGTAAGACACTTTTCAACTTTGGAACTTGGAACGTATGTACTCTGATGGACAACTCAAACAGCGACCGGCCAGAGCAACATACAGCCCTTATTGCTTGTGAATTGAGTTAGTTTAACATCGATATTGCTGCTTTGTCTGAAACTAGAAGAGCTGATGAAGGACAGGTGAGGGAGGAGAAAGGAAGATACACCTACTTCTGGAAGGGAAATTCTATAGATGAACCCCGATTGCATGGAATGGGCTTTGCCATAATGAACAAACTTGTAAGGTGCCTTTCTGAGGTACCAGTGGGCATCAATGAGCAGTTTATGACACTCCAATTGAGGCTCACCAGAAATCAACAGGCAACTATTATGAGCACCTATGCACCAACACTGGATGCCAATGAGAATGTAAAGGAAGATTTTTATTCTCATTTGGAAACCATTTTATCGGAGATCCCTACAGAAGACAAGATCATCCTTCTGGGGGATTTCAATGCACGTGTTGGACGAGACTACACTATGAAATTAGGTCGATTTAATAGAAGTCGATTTTTTAGAAATTGATTTGATACAGTCAATTGTGTGTGTCCCCACTAAGCGCATTAAGTCCACAGTACCAAGGCTAGCGTAGACTTTCAGAGCGTTGCACTGTGGTAGCTATGCCACAGTTCCCGCAGTCTCCGCCACCCACTGGAATTCTGGGTTGAGCTCCCAATGCCTGATGGGGCAAAAACATTGTTGCAGGTGGTTCTGGGTACATGTCGTCAGGCCCGCCCCCCTTCCTCCCTCCGTGAAAGCAATGGCAAAAAATAATTTCTCGCCTTTTTTCCTGGGTTACCCGTGCAGATGACATACCACGGCAAGCATGGAACCCGCTCAGCTCACTGTCACAGTATGTCTCCTGGGTGCTGCTGGCAGACACGGTACTGCAGTGCTACACAGCAGCATCCCCTTGCCTTGCCTTGCGGACGGCAGATGGTACAATATGATTGCTAGCCGTCATCGTCCTGTGGGTGCTCCTGGCCGACCTCGGTTAGGTTGGTCGGGGGCGCCTAGGCAGACATGGGTGCTCTTGGCCGGCCTCAGTGAGGTTGGTTGGGGGCGCCTGGACAAAAATGGGAATGATTCCAGGTCATTCTCTTCTTTAAGTTTCGTCTAATGGAGTTTCAGTCCTGCCTGGAATATCATGCGAGCTAGAGGCTTCTGCCTCAGGCTGCTCTCCCAGTCGGCAGCACTGCACGGTCGCACCTACCCCAGCCTACCCCTTGCTCCCATGGCTCATGAAGCCTGGACAGTAGTAAGGAGCAGTTCAACTATAGGCTGAGCAAGTGCAGAATGGTGGTAGAATGTGCCTTTGGATGTTTAAAAACTCGCTGGCGCAGTTTACTGACCCGGTTAGACCTCAGCTAAACCAGTATTCCCATCGTTATTACTGCTTGCTGTGTGCTCCACAATATCTGTGAGAGTAAGGGGGAGACGTTTATGGTGGGGTGGGAGGTTGAGGCAAATCGCCTGGCCGCTGATTACGCGCAGCCAGACACCAAGGCGGTTAAAAGAGCACAGCAGGGTATGCTGTGCATCAGAGAAGCTTTGAAAACCAGTTTAATGATTGGCCAGGCTATGGTGTGAAAGTTCTGTTTGTTTCTCCTTGATGAAAACCCGCCCCCTTGGTTCACTCAACTTCCCTGTAAGCCAACCGCTCTACCCTCCCCCCTTTGATCTCCACTTGCAGAGGCAATAAAGTCATTGTTGTTTCAAATTCATGCATTCTTTATTAATTTGTCACACAAATGGGGGGATAACTGCCAAGGTAGCCCGAGAGGGGTGGGGGAAGAGGGAAATACAGGGGTGAGGTAGTTGTAGGGGCACCTCCTAGAATGGCATGCAGCTCATCATAGAAGCGGTTTGTCTGGGGCTCTGACCCGGAGCGGCCGTTTGCCTCTCTGGTTCTTTGGTAGGCTACATGCGGCACTGCTGCGGGTCCCTGTTATAACCTCTGTCCTTCATGCCCTTGGAGATTTTTTCAAATATTCCAGCATTTCGTCTTTTGGAACGGAGTTTGGATAGTACAGATTCGTCTCCCCATACATCGATCAGATGCAGTACCTCCCGTTCGGTCCATGCTGGAGCTCTTTTGGATTCTGGGACAGATGAGCTCTGCATGGTCACCTGCGCTGATCAGCTCGCTACGCTGGCCAAACAGGAAATGAAATTCAAAAGTTCGCAGGGCTTTTCCTGTCTACTTGGCCAGTTCTTCTGAGTTGAGAGTACTGTCCAGAGCAGTCACAATGGAGCACTCTGGGATAGCTCCCAGAGCCAATACCGTCGAATTGCGTCCACACTACTCCAAATTCGACCCAGGAGGGTCGATTTCAGCGCTAATCCCCTCATCAGGGAGGAGTACAGAAATCAATTTTAAGAGCCCTTTAAGTCGACAAAAATGGCTTTGTCGTGTGGACAGGTGCAGGGTTAAATCGATTTAACGCTACTAAATTCGACCTAAACTCGTAGTGTAGACCAGGGCTCAGACCTGTGGAAACAAACAATCGGGAAAGAAGGAGGTGGCAAAAGCAGTTCAAATGGAATTCTGCTCGTGACCAAGTGTGCTGAACATGAACTTATTATTACGAATACTCTTTTCTGACAAAAGGGAAAGTTCAAAACATCTTGGAGACACCCACGGTCAAAGCACTGGCATCTCCTCGACTACGTCATAGTTCGTGCCTGAGATCATAGTGACGTACTTCTCACAAGAGCAATGACAAGTGCTGATGACTGTTGGACTGATCATCGCCTTATCCGATCCACAATGAAAATGAAGATCGCTCCCAAATGGAGGCTGCAAAAGAAGCAGGTTAGGCGCAAGTTGAAGGTTCAAGATTTGAAGGATTCTATTTAGCGTGACCACTTCCAAGCAGTCTTAGAAGAAAAGCTCCCATCAGAGTTTCCGGAAGAAATTTAAGAACATTGGAGCCAGTTGAAAGCAGTAATCATCAATGCCTGTGAGGAACCCATAGGCTACCAAACCAGAAAACATCAGGACTGGTTTGACATGAATGATGCTGAAATTGAGCAACTCATCAGTGAGAAGAGAATGGCATTTTGTGCTTGGCAGAATGACATAAATTGTAATATAAAGAGAGAAGCCCATGCCAAGGTGAGGGCGGAAGTACAATGTAAAACCAGAGAACTCAAGAACAAATGATGGACTGAGAAAGTGCAAGAACTTCAACATCTCGCGGACATGCACAATACGTGTGGTTTCTTTAGTGCCACCAAGGCTGTTTATGGGCCAATTTGTCATGGTCTAAATCCTCTTCGCTCTAAGGACGGAACTGCATTTTTGAAGGACAACAAAGCCATCAATTCTCGCTGGAAAGAACATTTTGAAGATCTCTTTAACCATAATTCTATGGTTGCAGATGAAGTCCTTGAGCAAATCCCTCAACAACCATTTAGGGATGAGCTCGGAGAACCTCCCAGTTTGTATGAGGTACACAATGCCACCAAGCAAATGAAGAGCAACAAGGCAGCAGGTCTAGATGGGATCCCCGCTGAAATCTTTAAAAACGGGTGGACCAGAGCTCATAGGTGCCGACTCCAGCCCTGGAGCACCCACAGAAAAAAATTGGTGGGTGCTCAGCTCCCACCGGCAGCTCCCTGTGGCCCCGCCCCCCTGCTCCAGCTCATCTCCGCCTCCTCCATGATCGCACCGCCGTGTCCTGCTTCTCCCCCCTCCCTCCCAGCGCTTGTGCCGTGAAACAGCTGATTCGCGGGGCAGGGAGGGGGGGGAGGGGGAACACGGTGCGCTGGAGGAAGAGGCAGAGCTGGGGCGGCGATTTGGGGAAGGGATCCAATAGGGGCAGGGAGGGAATGGAGTTAGGGCGGGGACTTTGGGAATGGGGTTAGAACGGGGGCGGGGCCAGGGGGCGGGGATGGGGTGGAGTCAGGGTGGGGAAAGGCGCGGGAGCACGGGCACCCACTGGCACTGGAGAAAGTTGGCGCCTATGCCAGAGCTAATTCAGCAGCTTTACTTGTCCTTAAAATCTGGATGAAGGGGGAGATACTCAGTGAAATGAGGGATACCCTGATTGTCACCCTCTTCAAGAAAAGGGATAAAGTGGATTGTGGAAATTATTGTGGTATCTCCCTCCTAGCTATTGCAGGCAAAGTTCTGGCATGGATCCTTGCAACCCGCCTTCTGCCCCTGTCAGAAAAATTTTTACCGGAGTCACAGAGTGGTTTCCAACTATGTCATGGAACTGCGGATAAGATCTTCACAGCATGGCAGCTGCAAGAAAAGTGTCGGGAGCAAAACCGACCACTGTACATGGCTTTTATTGATCTAACTAAAGCCTTTGATTCAGTGAATCGCTGTGCCCTCTGGACTGTACTTTCTAAGATTGGATGTCCTGATAAATACATCAATGTCCTAAAATTGCTTCATGATACCATGAAAGCGACTGTTCTGAGCAGCACTGGCTCCCAGAGTGAACCTTTCAAAGTACAAACAGGAGTCAAACAGGGCTGTATCATCGCTCCAACCATGTTTGAGGTTTTTATTGCCGTCATTCTTTACCTAATTGCTGGGCAGTTTACAGCTGGCGTTGAAATCATTTACAGAATGGACGGAAAGCTGTTCAGGCGTAGCAGGCTGAAAGCCAAGAGTAAGATTTCCACATCATCTATTGTGGAACTTCAGTCTGCTGATGACAACGCAATCTTCGCCCACTCTGAGAAAGATCTTGAATGTGTTTGCCGATGCTTACTCATGTCTTGGTTTCACTCTTAATATCAAGAAGACTAAAGTGCTCTATCAGCCCTCTCCAAATGAGGTATTACATGCCCCATCTATCAAAATCAGTGGAGTGGCACTGGAGAAGGTCAATAATTTCCTCTACCATGGAAGTCATCTTTCATCCAAGGCAGATATTGATGCAGAAATTCAACGTCGGCTGAGCTGTGCCAGTGTAGCTTTTTCTCGTTTACAGCACAGGGTTTTTGAAGATCACAACATTCGAACAGACACCAAGCTTCTTGTTTATCAAGCCATTATTCTCCCAACACTGTTGTCTGGGTCTGAAACTTGGACAACCTATAGACACCACTTGAAAGTCCTTGAGAGGCACCATCAACGCTGCCTTTGTAAGATTCTGAAGATCAAATGGGAAGACAGGCGCACCAATATTAGTGTTCTGGAAGAGGCAAAGACCACCAGTATCGAGGCAATGATCATCCATCAGCAATTCCACTGGACTGGTCACGTTATCCGGATGCCAGACCATCGCCTCCCAAAACAGGTCCTGTTCTCTCAGCTGAAAGAAGGGCACCGTAACGTGGGTGGACAACTGAAGCATTATAAGGACTTGCTAAAGGACAATCTATAAAAGTGTAATATTGACATTGACACTTGGGAGACACTTGCCCAGGATCGCATAAAATGGAGTGAGGTCCTACGTGATGGTCCCCTTCATTTTGAACTTGCTCGCTGACAAGGCGAAGAGGACAAGAGGCGCAGGAGGAAGGAGAAACTGGTTTCCAGTCATGGTCAACAGCCTCCTGCTGAGCCTGAAAACATCTGCCCTGATTGTAATAGAACTTGTGGTTCAAGGATTGGCCTTATTAGCCACCTGAGGACCCATAACTCCCATAGAAGATGATCATACTCGGTAACGAGTGATCGCCCTTCATCATCAATGAAAATACCCAGCTCCTATATAGCCCTTTCCAGTAATAGCGCTCAACATTTTTTAAATGAGGGCAGAATTATTACCCCCCTTTTACAGATAGAGATACTGAAGCACAATGAGGGAAAGGGACTTGCCCAAGGTCATCTAGCAGGCTAGAGGTAGTACTTGGTCTAGAACCTAGGTCACCTGACTCCTAGTCCCATGGGCTATCCAGTAGGGCAGCATGAAATGTTGCTGCTTAATGACTAAACTAATGCAGAGTGCAGGTTGGCACTCAGTGCCTTGCATGCTTTCTGAACATTGAGTGCACCTAGACTTAACCCCCTGAAAAACAGGGAATACAGAATGCAGGAGATACACACCAGCTCTGCCTCACAATCTTAATTCTGGCACTGGAGTTGGCAAGAACCACAGGGAATATACTGCAAGTGTGGTTCAGCCTGGGATGTTGCATAATAGGCAGAATGGGAAATGTGCTATGTGGGGCAATGTATGCCAAAGAAGTGCATTCTCTCCTTTATCTGCATGCACTCCAGCTGCCCTATGACAGGGAAATGGTGCAAGGATTACTTTCAGCAGGTCACCACAGTTCACACTGCGATATCAGGAAAGGTGCATATGCACCCAGAAGGATCATGCACCCCTATTTCTGTGCTGTGATATGTGGGTTGTGCAAGTAGAGAAGCACTATGGTCTATCGTTGCTGTGGGGATTTCTAGCCGCCTGGAATAGACATGACAGGTAGACATAGACAGGACAGGTAGAAGGGAATCCTTAGGAGAAGGGTCATGGAGTGATAAGACCAGGCATCTATGGGATGGTTTGTGCAGACTAGCTGAAGTGGTTGAGTGTAGGCACGGTATAGCCAGCTGGTGTTCACTAAACTTGACCTAATCACAGCATTGCCTTAGTAAAGACAAAGTTTGATAGTTTGTCATATTGCACTCGTGTGCTGTGTTCCCACTGCACTCCACATCTGGAAGGCTGGTGCACTCTGATGATTGTCTGGGGCAGGTTGGGGCACTGCTCAAAGAGGGCAGAGGCAGGTTATAGGGTGGGGCTGCATTTCTCTGTATTTCCTGGTTTTAGAGGTTTAAGTCTAGGTGCCCTCAACATTTTGGAAGGTTACAAGGCAGCGCTAGGGAATCTTGAATCTGGTTTAACAAATTTTGGGGGGAAAACATTTCCCTTGTTTTTTGAGGAGGTGGTAATAGTGAGAGGGGCATGACTGAAAGGCACCTGTGGTGGGGCAATGAGGGTCTTTCTGGAGCAACTCACTGCCTCTCAGCTACCACATTTGCCCTCCTCCTGACCAATACATGTTCCAGTAGTGCTGGAGGGGCCTTGGGGAGAAGGGAACATGGTACCCGATCAGCTGTGAGGAGACCATCTATCAGCTGGAGGCAGGCAGGGGAAACCCTGACTCCCTACTCTATTTCAGGAGCTAGTTTAGGGAGTAGGGGCTCTCCACATCTCTCTACAGCATAGGCGGGACATTGTTGAAGTGTGACGTGTGGCCTGTTCATCCCAATGAGATGTTCTCAGTTAAATCAGAACAGTTCTTTGAAATTCATATAGCCAGACACCAATAGCCCAGAAAGGTATGAGCTGACCCTTCATCTCAATGGGTGTTCTCCCCACCATCCAGCTAAAGTCTACCCCAGAGGCTGTTGCAGAATACCAGTTTTCAAGACAATCTCACTATGAATGTGCGTTTTAGACCAATGTGAATATTACATTCAACTCCTTATTGGGGAACTGTATCCGAGAAGTCCCTTGACCTAATGACCCCAAATTTTCAATACAATGTACACCTTTACCTTTGTTGTGGCGTACTAGCATTCGAGCTAATCTCACTATGTGCATGGATTTTAGAGTGTGTTGAAAATTTTAAAAAGTTCCTTTTGTGGTAGGCAATGTATTGGGAACCCTTTGATCAAATGACCCCAAATTTGTACCACAAAATGTATCCAGCTCTCTTGCAATACACCACTTTTTAAGGCAATTTCAATATGTATATGGATTATAGAGCAGAGGTTCTCAAACTGGGGGGGGGGCGTGGAATTATTCTGGGGTGTGTGTGAGCAGCTTTAGGAGGAAAAAAAGAAGCTTTAGGAGGAAAAAAAACGTATCGCGTACATTTTACCCACAGAAATGAATCAACTAGTGACGCTGATTCCTCCAGACATAGGTCCTCATCTGGCACTGTGCATTTTGATAGATTTCTGTTAAGCATGCACAGCATTATACAAAGCCATTGCCATCTGTATGTTAATCCATTTGCTACGGCATGGTGTGCACATTTCATAGAATCATAGAATATTAGGGTTGGAAGAGATCTCAGGAGGTCATCTAGTCCAACCCGGTGCTCAAAGCAGGACCAACACCAACTAAATCAACCCAATCAAGGCTTTGTGAAGCTGGGCCTTAAAAACCTCTAAGGATGGAGATTCCACCACCTCCCTAGGTAACCCATTCCAGAGCTTCACCACCCTCCTAGTGAAATAGTGTTTCCTAATATCCAACCTAGACCTCCTGCACTGCAACTTGAGACCATTGCTTCTTGTTCTGTCATCTGCCACCACTGAGAACAGCCGAGCTCCATCCTCTTTGGAACCCCTCTTCAGGTAGCTGAAGGCTGCTGTCAAATCCCCCCTCACTCTTCTCTTTTGCAGACTAAATAACCCCAGTTCCCTCAGCCTCTCCTCATAAGTCACATGCTCCAGTCCCCTAATCATTTTCATTGCCCTCCGCTGGACTCTCTCCAATTTGTCCACATTCTTTCTGTAGTGGGGGGAATTTAATTGTAAGCATGGACCACAATAGCAGTTTTGCTCTTATTACAATAGATTGTTGGCCCATTCGTGCAACAGAAAAAAAAGCAACTCAAGTGAAAAACAAAGAATCCGAAATTGATTCAAGTGAAGCACCGCTGCCGTATATGTACTTATGTAATGGGAAGTAGGGAGGGCATAAACTACTACTGACACCTAGAGGGGGGAAGGGGTTGCAATTATTTGAGAACCACTGTATAGAGTACTTTTTAAAAAAATGGGTGGGTGGGGGTAATATCTCAGGAATTCCTTGATCAAACAGTCCTGCAGTTGCATCATGAACCCCACCCAAATCCCTGTTGCAAATCTGGGCACACCTCTCCATAACTCAGCTATCAGGTCCTGCTTCTTCCTGGCCCCTCCATGCCCTTGGTAAGGTTGGAAGGAGGAAGCTGGTGGGGCTGTGAGGAGTCCACGTACCAGCTGGAGATAGCAAATGGAAAGCGAGTGGAGATTCAGAGTCCCCATCCCAAATCTGGGCCTAGTGCACTGGGAAGGAGCCCTGCATAGCCCTCTGCAGCATGAGGCGGCTCCCAGAGGTGTGAAGCAGACCATTCATCTCAATGGAATGTTCTCAGATGAAAGAGAACACAGTTTGAAATATTAGCTCTGAGATGTGTGAACTGCTCCATTCATCTCAATGGATTCTCTCATCCACCTTCTTTGTCTTAGTGCTTTGATGCCAGTGCTAAGCACCAAGCATACGGAGTCTCAGCTCCCCAGTGCCATTCAGCTCCATTCAGTGCCTAGTAGGTGACTTGAACGTGCCTATTCCCAGTGTCCAGCACAGATCTGGTGCATCATGCCTCATGTTGCTCAGCCGAGTTCAGCAAATCTGTCTCCTCAGAGCACGCATTCATCTTGGCTCAGACTCTTGCACTGGGCTCTCTGGTTTCATTATCAATGTATCAGCTAGTCCCTGCCATATCAGCCCAGCCCCATGCCCACTATACCGGGTTTCATGTCACAGACGTAGGACGAGTCTACACTACAAAATAATGTAACTTAGGTCTACTTAGACATACAGCCACCACCGTAATTAAATCACTTTTGTATGTCCACACTACACTCCTAGTGTTTGCATTGCTTGCTTCGCTGCAGGGAACAGTGTGCTGTGGGTAGCTATCCCACTGTGCAACTTGCCATCATCTAGCACAGAGTGTTTTGGGAAGGGTTTGCAAGGCCTCATGGGGTCAAATGAGTCTTGCAAGAGTGATTGGGAGGATGGTTTCAATGTCCCATGATGCAGTTTTCTCCATCCCATAATTTTATCTGCATCCCATAATGTTTCATGTCTTTTTTCAAAAGCCCTCTGTGAGAACCATGGATTCTGCACACCTCTGCACTGTTGTGATGAATGTTGCAAGCACAATGTGCCTGATCCTGCAGTATTTGCAGAACTGCCAAAGGAGCTGCAGGGAACATGACAATTCCTTGGAGGCTAGGATAGAGAGAAACAATTCAAGGTGGTTGTTTGCATTCACAGGGCAGCTGCAGATGGTGGAGCTCTGGTACTGGGCTCTAGAAACAAACAGTGACTGGTGGAATTGTATCATTATGCAGGTATGGGATGACGAACAGCGGCTGCAAAATCACAAATGCTGGTGGATTACCGGGGTCATTTTACCGACACCAACACAGGATGGTCAGGAAAGGTGCATGATACATGCATCTAAGAACACAGGCCTGTTCAGAAAGCTGCAAGCAGGGACTTTTCTTTCCAGACCATATGATTACCACTGGGGATGTTGAAATGCCAATAGTGATCCTGGGAGACTGAGCCTACACCTTAGTCCCATGGCTCATGAAGCCAACTCAACAGCAGCAAGGAGCACTTCTATTCCAAGCTCAGCTAGTGCAGAATGACAGTTGAATGTGCCTTTGGCCATTTGAAAGGCCGCTGGCGCTATCTACTCATGAGATTAGATCTCAGTGAAAAAAATATCCCAATGGTTATAGCTGCCTGCTTCATAATATTGTGAACCAAATGAGGAAAAGTTTCCGGTGGGGAGGAGGTGGAACAGCTGTCTACTGATTTTGAGCAGCCAGATACCAGGGCTACAAGAAGAGCTCAATGTGGAGCTATATGGCTTAGAGAGGCTTTGAAAGACCATTCTAATAGTGGCATTGTTGGTTTTTTTTGCATGCTGGTATGAACCTTGTGTGTGTGTGTGTGTGTGTGTGTGTGTAGTAATATGACATTGAAAATGCACCTGTTGCTATTATCTGTGAATGATGTCAGACCCAGCCAGCATATGTTGTGAACTAATAAAGATAAATTAAGTTTCTATAAAGAGACTTTTATTCCAAACTTATGCAAACAGACATATTTAGAACTGAATTAAACTTTATAAATATAGGGAAAATAATCTTTGAAAAGGAAAGAACAATCATTTTCATTTCACAAACATACACCAACCATCTCTCTCACGGGTATGTACAATTGTGACTGTCTGTACTCTCCCCCATGGTGGAGTGGTAGGGGTAGCGCAGTGGCCCCAGACATGATGTGGAATGTGTGGTGGTGGGGTGTAGGGAAGTGCCAGAATGCAGTTCTCTATGGGCTGCAGAAGGAGGCAAGCACAAGTCTGTTGAACCTGAAGGTCAACAAGAGTCTCCAGCATGTCTGTTTGCAGCTAGAGAAGTGCTATCATCTCGCGCTGCAAGGCTCTCTCCTTTTCCTGTGCCTGTCTCCTATCCACACGATCCCTGTCCATTCTGTCCACGAGGGTGATCCTCCAAGACCTGTGATCGGTAACTGAAGCAGCAGAGGCTTGCAGGAGTTCTTGGAACATGTCATTCCACATAGAATCATAGAAGATTAGGGTTGGAAGAGACCTCAGGAGGTCATCTAGTCCAACCCCCTGCTCATAGCAGGATCAACACCAACTAAATCATCCCAGCCAGAGCTTTGTCAAGCCATGCCTTAAAAACCTCTAAGGATGGAGATTCCACTACCTCCTTAGGTAACCCATTCCAGTGCTTCACCACCCTCCTAGTGAAATAATGTTTCCTAATATCCAACCTAGACCTCCCCCACTGCAACTTGAAACCATTGCTCCTTGTTCTGTCATCTGCCACCACTGAGAACAGCCGAGCTCCATCCTCTTTGGAACCCCTCTTCAGGTAGCTGAAGGCTGCTATCAATTCCCCCCCTCACTCTTCTCTTCTGCAGACTAAATAACCCCAGTTCCCTCAGCCTCTCCTCGTAAGGCATGTGCCCCAGCTCCCTAATCATTTTCGTTGCCTCTGCTGGACTCTCTCCAATTTGTCCACATCCTTTCTGTAGTGGGGGCCCCAAAACGGGACACAGTACTCCAGATGTGGCCTCACCAGTGCCGAATAGAGGGGAATAATCACTTTTGGGGAGGGATAGCTCAGTGGTTTCAACGTTGGCCTGCTAAACCCAGGGTTGTGAGTTCAATCCTTGAGGGGGTCACTTAGGGATCTGGGGCAAAGTCAGTACTTGGTCCTGCTAGTGAAGACAGGGGGCTGGACTCAATGACCTTTCAGGGTCCCTTCCAGTTCTATGAGATAGGTATATCTCCATATATATTATTATTTCCCTCCATATGTGGGCAATGCTCCTACTAATGCAGCCCAATATGCCGTTAGCCATTTTGGCAACAAGGGCACACTGCTGACTCATATCCAACTTCTCATCCACTGTAATCCCCAGGTCCTTTTCTGCAGAACTGCTGCTTACCCAGTCAGTCTCCAGCCTGTAGCAGTACATCCTCTTCCTTCTCCTCCTTATCTGGCTGAGCTGCTCTGTTGGTGTAGATGGAGAGACTCTCAAGGCCACATTTCCAGATGAAAAAGATACAAAGCACTGAGGTACTATTGAGAGCGTATTCACAAGATAGATGGAAGCTTGGTATGCTGAACTCCCTCCCCTTGATTCACACAAGTTACAAGCACTACATTCTCACTTCTCCTTGGGATTCATAGAGCATGGGAATTGCCCCAGCCATGGTGATACAGCTGGGGGAGGGGGAGACGCGAGTTGGGACATAATAGGGGGTAGCTCGTGGGCATGAGTGTATACGGAATAGGGAAACTGAACTGAATACTGGCACCATTTTCCACGGGTGGTGGTGATTTTAGCTGATAACTCACTCCTAAAGGTAACGGAGGCTAAAATGGAATAGCTCCTGCATCTGTCCGGCTGCAGACTGGGTCTGTATGCTGCTAGCCAGTGTGCTGCAATGGTGCCTGCTAAAGTAATTGCAGAGTGGCATGGGAAAGTGTCCTACCACAGCAGAAGAAATAAGGCAGCTCTTCCCAGAAACCTTTGGCAGAGGATTGCAGACAACCTCCAGGAAAGTTTCAATGAGATCCCTATGAATGATTCACGGGACATCCTGGTGCATCTAAACAAATTGTTCTGCAGGGCCCCCTCTGCCTAACTGTACAGGGAGATGAGAAACAGATAGTGACTTTATCTCTATTGGCTATTGTGACGAACTGGGACTGTTCTTGCTGGGGTGTGTGAATGCTGACAGGCGAGTGTGGCTAGGATGGTCTGCATCGGTGGATGGGAGTCTGCCCGAGGAAACATACCTGAGCTTGTAACATGAGAACCCAGGAGGGGGTTGGAGGTCAGGTGACTTCGGGGCCCGGGAAACTGAACAAAGGCTGTGGGAGGGGTCGCTGAAGGGAGAGTGCTGGAAGCAGGCTGGAGAGATGGCTGGGAGGCAGAGATGGCTCTGACCCCCCAAAGGGGGGTGGGCTGGGATGCCCTGGGACCCCAAGCTGGACCTAACTGAGGGGGGCCCTGTTGTCTGTGCCTGCAAGACCTGTCTTGGACTGTATTCCTGTCATCCAAATAAACCTTCTGCTTTACTGGCTGGCTAAGAGTTGCAGTGAATCTCAGGAAGAGGGGTGCAGGGCCCTGACTCCCCCACACTCCGCAACAACTGGTGGCAGCGGTGGGATCTACTGCACCCCGTGGACGGCGCTTCCTGCAGTAAGTGACTGGGGAGCAGTAAAACGAAGGGGGATTGACGGGGACCAGGCGTGCTGAAGAAGAGTGAGAGAGAGACGGTTATTACCCCTGGGAGTGTGTGACCTCGAGAAGGGCTGGCACACTAGGGGTCTCCCTGGGAACTGTGGGGAGCTGTGAGCACACAGGCCAGCAGGAAGATGTATGCCAAGCGGCTTAAAAGCGACCTGGTGGAGCTGTGCAAGCAAAGGGGGCTGCGCATTGGGAGGCTCACCAAAGAACAGCTCATTGCCCAGCTGGAGGCGGAAGATCGCGCGAATAAACTAATCCCTGTGTCTCAGGGAAGCAGCCTGGCAAATGCAGCACAGGCACCAGTGTCTGTCCCAGCGGGGAGTGGTCAGCCGGCTGCTGAGGGCTTCCCGAGACCCCTCCTTCCTATGCCTAGGGGAAGGGTGGGGAGGAGCCCAGCAAATACCGAAGGCGCCGTGACCCCCCCGGCCAGCAGGGGATCCTCCCGGCGAAGCTCGCCGGCCAGCAGAGGATCCTCCCGGCGACGTTCGGCATCCGTGGAGCGGAATTGGCTGGAATGGGAAAAAGAGCTAAAACTGAGAAAGCTGGAGGATCGTGAACAACAGAGACAGCATAAACGGGAGGAAAAAGAAAGACAGCATCAGCGTGAACGGAAAAAGAAAGAGAGACAGCATCAGCGTGAACGGGAGGAGAAAGAGAGACAAAGACAGCATAAACGGGAGAAAAATAAGAGACAGAAACAGGAAAATGAAAAACAGCGTCAGCATGACCTGAAACTGGCAAGATTGAAGGGCAGCGAACCCCCGGCTGCGGTGAGTGAGGGGGGACCCAGGACTGCACGGATCTTTGATAAGTGCATCCTGGCCCCACGCAAGGAGGGGGAGGACATGGATGACTTCCTGAAGGCCTTTGAGACGGCCTGCGAGCTGCACCGGGTGGATCCCGCGAACAGACTCCGGGTCCTTACCCCCTTACTGAACCCCAAATCCGTGGCATTGTACCGCCAACTGGGAGAGGCAGAGAAAGGGGACTACAAACTATTCAAAAAGGCCCTGCTACGAGAGTTTGGGCTGACTCCTGAGATGTACCGGAAAAGGTTCCGGAGTCAGAATAAAACCCCTGAAATCTCATATCTGTAACTAGCCGTCCGCATGAAAAGATACGCCAGCAAATGGGCTAATGGGGCCCAGACAAAGAAGGACCTAATTAAACTGCTGGTACTGGAGCAACTGTATAAGCGGTGCCCATCCGACCTGAGGCTGTGGTTGGTGGACCAAAAGCCAGAGAACCCGCGACACGCAGGGCAGCTGGCCAATAAGTTTGTAAAAAGCCGGTCAGGGGGTGGCAGGAAGAAGCCCCAAAGGAACAGGCCCGCCGCGATGCAGAAAAAAAGTCACCCTGGAACCTCCCAAAGGGGAAATATGGGGAATCCCCTCCCACGGGGAATGCCCAGCGTCAGGGACAACCGACCGGCTCAAGGGGACCCACAGGACATAAGCTGCTATTACTGCGGCCGAAGAGGCCACGTTCGGGCCCAGTGCCCCAAGCTCAAGGACAGACTGAGCAGACCGAACCCGCATAGGGTTAACTTGGTAGAGGCCCAGACGGACGAGGGGCAGGCTTCTCACGCAAGAGGGGCTGGCAGCTTATCAACTGCTCAAAAGAGAGAAGGGCCCCAGGCCAGCTCCTCTAGGGGGCTGGATGCCCCAGACTCAGGGTTTTTGGTTTATACGGTGGGCGCGGGGCTGTCCCTCCGGAGAGAGTACCTTGTTCCCCTGAAGGTGGATGGGAGGAAGGTCAATGAATACTGGGATACGGGCGCAGAGGTGACGCTGGCCCGGCCCGAGGTGGTGGCCCCAAATCAGGTGGTGCCCAACACCTACCTGACCCTGACGGGGGTGGGCGGAACACCAGTCAAAGTGCCCGTGGCAAGGGTACACCTGAAGTGGGGGGCCAAGGAGGGCCCCAAGAATGTGGGGGTACACCCGTATTTGCCCACTGAGGTATTGATGGGGGGGGACCTGAAGAACTGGCCAAGCAACCCCCAAAAGGCACTGGTTGTAACCCGCAGTCAGAGCCGGCGAGGGGCCCTGCGCCCTGGCCTTGGGGGGGTGCCTTGCCTGAGGCGCAGGACCCTAACCTGGTGGGGAGGGAATGCCCAGGGACACGGCTCAGGGAGGCCGCAGCTTCAGACCCAGCGGGCGAGAAAGAGCAGGTGGCCATCCCTGTCCCAGCTGCTGAGTTCCAGGCCGAGTTACAGAGAGATCCCTCCTTGCGGAAGATAAGGGACCTGGCCGACCTCAATGCGGTACAAACCATGGAACAAGGTGGCCGGAAAAGGTTCCTGTGGAAGAAGGTGTTCCTGTACCAAAAATGGGCTCCCCCAGGAAAAATGGAGTCAGGGGGAATCAGGAGGCAGCTGGTGGTACCCCAAAAGTATCGCCGCCAGCTGCTGTGCCGGGCCCATGACATTCCCCTCTCAGGGCACCAGGAAACCTGGCGTACCCAGCAGAGGCTGCTACGGAGCTTTTACTGGCCTGGGGTCTTTGTTACTGTCCGACAGTACTGCGGATCCTGTGACCCCTGTCAGAGGGGGAGGAAGGCCTGGGACAAGGGAAAAACAGCTTTAGGACCCTTGCCCAGCATAAAGGATCCTTTCCGGAGGGTGGCCAAGGTTAAAAGGGCGGCTCTAAACCAAAAGAGCCCAAAGCACAGACCTCCAGACTGGAGCGCTGGGAGAAGACCACAGCCCAGTTGAAACCCCAGAGGTATGGGGGCGGGGAAAGGGCACAGGCCGCATAAACCTTCCCACATGCGAACTGCGAGTGCCATCAAGCACCCCCGACCTAAGGGGGGGCGTAAAACTGGAGGGGCCTGGTGTAATTCCCACCAAGGAATGGGAGGGATGCGGGGGCATCCATGGGAACGGGGGTAGGTTCGAACTTCCCCAGGTCACTGGCTAAAGTGACCCCGCTCAGTTCGGTCTCGAAGGGGGGAGAGATGTGATGAACTGGGACTGTTCTTGCTGGGGTGTGTGAATGCTGACAGGCGAGTGTGGCTAGGATGGTCTGCATCGGAGGATGGGAGTCTGCCCGAGGAAACATACCTGAGCTTGTAACATGAGAACCCAGGAGGGGGTTGGAGGTCAGGTGACTCCGGGGCCCGGGAAACTGAACAAAGGCTGTGGGAGGGGTCGCTGAGGGCAGAGTGCTGGAAGCAGGCTGGAGAGATGGCTGGGAGGCAGAGATGGCTCTGACCCCCCAAAGGGGGGTGGGCTGGGATGCCCTGGGACCCCAAGCTGGACCTAACTGAGGGGGGCCCTGTTGTCTGTGCCTGCAAGACCTGTCTTGGACTGTATTCCTGTCATCCAAATAAACCTTCTGCTTTACTGGCTGGCTAAGAGTCGCAGTGAATCTCAGGAAGAGGGGTGCAGGGCCCTGACTCCCCCACACTCCGCAACAGCTATTTCACTACTACTTCTAGCATGTAAATGAACAGATGTGTCCCTGCAATATCAAACTCTATCTTCCTTCTCCTGCATCAGGCTCACCTGTGCTGGACTGCAGGGACTGGCTTGACTGCTCTGGAGTCAAAAACAGGTCCTGGCTTGCTACACCTACAGTATCTCCCTGTCACCTGTCCCCCATACTCCCTCTCTTCCTCCTCTGACACCTCCTCCTCACTGTTCACTCCATGGGCCTGGATGGGACTCTTGGGGGTGGTGGTGGGGGTCTCCGCTAAGGATGGCATGCAGCACCTCGTAAAAGCGACATATCTGCAATTCCATACCAGAACAACCATTAGCCTCCCTTCTATTCTGGTATGCCTGCCACAGCTCTTTACCGTTCATGCAGCAGGTCCCTCTTGTAGTTCTTCTCCCCCATGCTCCCCTCATAGATATCGATGTTTCTATGGCTGGATTGGAGCTGTGCCTGCATGGCCTCTTCTCCCCACCGATCCAGGGAGGAGATCCATCACCTCCTGTCTACTCCAGGTAGGAGCAGGTCTGCAGCGTGGAGCCAGCATGATCAGCTGGGTGAGCTCTCCACACTGAGCAAACAGGAAATGGAATTTCAAAAAAAGGGCCGGGGCTGGATCTGGCCGCCAGGTAGCAGAGTTCAAGTGGTCATGGTGGGCCATTGTGGGACACCTCCTGAAGGCCACTAAAGTTGATGTAAGTAACACAGTGTCTACACTGACACTGCTTTGCCCTAACTCTGTCGCACTAAGTGCAACTCCTCTTGCGGAGGTGAAGTTATTAAGTCTGCATAGCAAGCGAGCTACATAGGCAGGAGCGACATTTGAGTGTAATTGTTTACTGAGTTAGGTCAATGTAAGCTGCCTTGCATTGACCTAACTGTAGTGTAGACCAGGCTGTAGTACTGTCCACCAATGGTGTTCAGTGTTGTAAACTTTCTGTAAGTAGAGATGATAAAGCTTGAATAGTGCAATCATTTTTGAAATATTTCTAAACCTTGTCCTTAGTACCATTCAATAGCGGAGCTCAGCTGCAGTCTGCAGATACAAATTTAAGAAGAGGCTCCCTTATTTTTTTCCTCAAGTTCTGCATCCCAAACTTAAAATAATCTGAACATTTTATATACAGCTCTTTCGGGGGGACCCATATCTCAGGAACCCCTTGAACAAACAAACCCAAATTTGCACCACTAACTATATCCCAGCACCATTTGTGGCACACCAGTTTTACAGACACTCCCTATTTTACATGGGTTTTAGAGCAACAGGAATATTAAACTCAGCTACTTACAGGGGAAGGCAGTATTTGAGGAACCCCTTCCCCTGATGAATCCAAATTTGCATCACTAACTCTGCCCCTGGTGCTGCTTATGCAGAACAATTTTCTAAACCATAGGCACCGGCTTCCTGCAGGCTCCATTCCAGGCCCTTCTCCCAAGCCCCCATCTCCATCCTGCCTCTTCTGGCCCCCGTTCCCAGGGCCGGCTCTACTGTTTTTGCCGCCCCAAGCAGCGCGCTGAATTGCCACCGCGGGGCAGTCCGTGTGCCGTTAGGGTGGCATGCACGTTTCCGTGGTGGTGGCAATTCGGCGGCAGCGCCTGTCTTCAGCTGGAAGACAGAAGCCGCCAAATTGCCGCCGCGGGCAGCTGAACATAGAAGTTGCCACTGAATTGCCGCCGCCGTGGAAACGCGTGTGCTGCCCTAACGGCACACGGACTGCCCCCGCTGCTTGGGGCGGCAAAAACACATGGACTGCCGCCCCTTGAAGATTGCTGCCCCAAGCACCTGCTTGGAATGCTGGTGCCTGGAGCCGGCCCTGCCCGCTCCACCCCAGGCCCAGCTCCCACTCTGCCCCAGGCACCGCCCGCACCCCATCCCTTCCCCCAAGCTCCTGTCCCGCCTTTTCCCACCCAGTTCTGCCCCCTCCCACCAGCGTTCCCCAGCAGTGTCTATGTTCTAAACTGTTTGAGCTCTGCTCCACACTTGGCTGCAGATGGAATAAGTTATTTGCAACACAATTGCCAACAGTCACAACCGTAGGAAAGCCCTTCAGTGTGTATGGCAACTTTGGGCCTGCCCCCTGAAAGTGCTCTGTTGGCTTTGGTGAATACAGTTTATTGGATCAATCCCCATTGCCTAAGCTCAGTGCAGTTGGCTGGCAAGAGGTCCAAGTGCAGGATAGTGCTATCCATGACACACTGCTGGCTAAAAAAAGAGATGACTTCCAGGAGCGATTATTCCATCCTACCCAAAGGCTAAACTACGGTTCAGAGAATGAAATAGACAAACTGATTAGTGGAGTGTTGCACTGAATAATGGCAGACCCTCTACAAAATCAGTGAAATCAACGAGTGCTGCCATGAGTGTCCTGCAGGAGGATTTCAAACATTTGGGGATGGAGAGAACCCTGGAACTCTTTCAGAACCAGCTCTATTGGCCCCGGATGGTAGGAAATGTGAGACATGTGTGCATTGTGTATCTAGAAAATATCACCAGCAGCAAGCCCGTGGAGCTAGTGTGCATTGATTTCCTGATTCTAGAGTCAAACTGGAAGAGTATGAGAAACATTTTAGTAGAGACTGACTATTCCATAGAGTCATGGAAATATGGGGCTGGAAGGGACCTTGAGCAGTCATCTAGTCCAGCCCCCCATGTTAAGGTAGGACCAAGTAAAGCTAGATCATCTGTGACAGGTTTTTGTCCAACCGGTCCTTAAAAATCTCCAGTGATGGGGATTCCACAACCTCTCTTGGAAGTCTATTCCAGAGCTGAACTACCCTTATAGTTAGAAAGTTTAAACAATGGAACTCTACAGACAACTATATACAAGAAACCCATGGATCACCACACTTACCTTCATAGATCCAATAACCACCCCAAACATACGAAGTAATCTATTATTTATTGCCAGCCACTCATATACCACAGAATGTGCTCCAAGAAGAAAGTCCAGGATATACATCTTAACACACTTAAAATCGCCTTCACCACACAAGGACACTCCACCATAAAAGTAGACTGCATCATGGAATGGGCCAACTAAATACCCTGAGAGAACCTGCTTCAATACAGAAAAAAAAACAACAAAAACCCTCCAACCACATACCCTTAGTTGTCACCTACCCTCCCCCATACACACTAGAACCATGTGGAGTATCATTAAATAATTACAACCCATACTCGATGGGACCACTTCCTGAAAGAAATATTTTCTGAACCTCCTCTTCTGGCCTTCAAACAACCCCCCAACCTCTACAAGCTGATGATTAGAAGCAAGGTTCCCACAGACCAGGACACACCAAGTCAAAGTGGCACCAGATCCTGACAGAACAACAGATGCAAAATCTGTAGACACATTTCCATTGCTATGATGATCAACATCCCCTACAACACACCTTTCGAGATTCATGGGTCCTACATGTGCCTGTCATAACATGTGGTGTACCTCATCCAGTGCACTAAATGCCCCAGTAACAAATATGCAGGTGAAACAAGACAATCACTATGCTCTCAACTGAACTCACACAGAAAAATGGTAAAAGACAAAAACAACACTTCACCTGCGGATGAACACTTCTCACAAAGAGATCATTCCATATCTGACCTCTCAGTTCTTGTCCTAAAAGGAAACCTGCACAACACCTTCAAAAGACAAACCTGGGAATTATATTCATAACTTTCCTAGACACTACAAATCATGGATTGAATAGAGACACTGGATTTATGGCTTACTACAACAATCGATAACCCACTAAATTCCCCCCCCAACACCCACTGTTTCCCCCTCTTTCTGCCCTGTTAGTGGAGAGGTGTTAACTGGCCATTTCACCTTGAATGGGCCCTTGAAATACGTGTTAACCACTTATGCTAAACAATCTGTTCCAGCTTGTATTTAGCTGTGACATACTTTGAGTACCTTTCCCAGACCTGAAGAAGAGCTCTGTGTAGCTTGAAAGCTTGTCTCTCTCCCGAAGAGAAGTGGATCCAATAAAAGGTTACCTCACCCACTTTGTCTCTCTAATATCCTGGGACCAACATGGCTACAACACTGCAAACAATATTTTTTGTCCAGTTTCAGTGTGTCAGGTGAAATTGACGTTTTGTGACATGTATCAATTTAAATTGAATCCTGCCAAGCCTATCAGGACATTGGGCCCAGATATGGGAGAGGAGCTTTGCACTTCCACTTGCCTCTCCTGCCCCTTCTTGCCTTCAGCTAGTCTGTGCACTCTTCATGGCCCCACTACCTACACATGGCCTCTCCCAGCTTACCAGGAGTAGCAAGTAAGAGGGTGGAGCTGGTCTGTGGGTGGATGGGCTTGGATCTGCAGGGGCTATGTGGTTGGAGTAATGTGCATGATGAAGGGCATGCTGGAGGAGTAGGAGCAGTGTTTGGATTCCTGAGCAGTTGGAGGGGGTGGGGGACAGAGCAGTGGGTGGTGGTGGTGTTGAAATAGTGCATTGAAGTGTGGGGTGGGAATATATGTGGAGTGGGGGAACACTGGAGGCTTCATCTCTGTTCCCCAAACATCTAAGTCTCCCTGGCCTTAACAATGTCACCAGTGACTTCATGCTAGTCCCTGCTCTGTTTCTGCATCCTCTTTCTGACTCCTCAACCTGTGGGTCTCATGATGAGACCTGCCTCTCTGTGGAAAGGGAGGACCAGGCTGTGCTGGACAGAGAGATAGTAGATGAAGTGATGCTGCAGGGACACTGAAAGGACTAGAGTAATAGGACCATTGTGATCATCTAGTCTGATGTCCTCCTTTACAGCACAGGCCAGAGAAATTCCTCTAATTAATTCCTATAGTAGATCTTTTAGAAAAACATCCAGTCTTGATTTAAAAATAGCCAGTAATGGAGAATCCACCATGACCATGGTGAACCAAAGATTAATTACCCTCACTGTTAAAAATTTATACCTTATTTCCAGTCTGAAGTTGTCTAGCTTCAACTTTCAGCCATTGGATCATGTTATACCTTTGTCTGCTAGAATGAAGAGTCCATTATCAAATATGTGCTCCCTATTTAGGTATTTGTAAACTGTGATCAAGTCACCCCATAAGCTTCTTTTTGTTAAGCCAAGGCTGTGTCTACACTGCAAAGTTCAGTCAATGCAAGTTATGTCCATGTACAACCAACGAAGTATGTATATCTCTTGGGCGCATGCACACTTGGGTGCTTGCATTAGCACTGTACATACTCACCAGGAGTACTTGCATCAACCTAAAATGTGATGCACCACAGGCAGGGAAGCCAGTGTGCCCTGTGCCGCCGTCTGGCTCAATTCTTTGTGGGACATTTTTGCAGTAGTTTGGGGGATACCAGCAATTTTCCCAGGGATTTCTGGGAGCCATGAGTCAAGGTCCCAATGTGACAGGTTGGATCACAGAACCCCCCTGGGAGCTGCCACCTGATGTGCCCAGACTACTTCTACCCCTGCTTTCCCAGCCAGCTCAGGACTCCAGCACCCTGTCTTGCTGAGCCAGACACACCCGTCTGCTCCAACACAGACCCAGGGTCTGAATTACTTGCCCCAAAGCTGCAGACTTAACTGAAAGCAGCTCACAGAAGTGTTCTTGTCTTTAACACTCAGATGCCCAACTCCCAATGGGGTCTCATAGACTCTCAGACTTTAAGGTCAGAAGGGACCATTATGATCATCTAGTCTGACCTCCCGCATGATGCAGGCCACAAAAGCTGACCCACCCTCTTTCCCTTGACTCAGCTGTTGAAGTCCCCAAATCCTGTGATTTAAAGACTTCAAGTTGCAGAGAATCCTCCAGCTAGCGACCCCCGCCCCATGCTGCGGAGGAAGGCGAAAAACCTCCAGGGCCTCTGCCAATCTACCCTGGAGGAAAATTCCTTCCCGACCCCAAATATGGCGATCAGTAGAACCCCGAGCATGTAGGCAAGATTCTCCAGCCAGACCCTCATTGACCATTGATACTGTTTACCAGCGATGGCACGCTGTTGATTTGACTAAAATCACGTTATCCCACCAAACCATTCCCTCCAAGGTCTAAACCCAAATAAATCCGTTTTACCCTATATAAAGCGTATGCAGGGTAAACTCAAATTGTTCGCCCTCTATAACACTGATAGAGAGATGCACAGTTATTTGCTCCCCCAGGTATTAACACATACTCTGAGTTAATAAGTAAAAAGTGATTTTATTAAATACAGAAAGTAGGATTTAAGTGGTTCCAAGTAGTAACAAACAGAACAAAGTCAGTCACCAAGCAAAATAAAATAAAATGTGCAAATCTATGTCTAATCAAACTGAATACAGATAATCTCACCCTCAGAGATGCGTCAGTAAGTTTTTTCTCAGACTGGACACCTTCCAGGCCTGGGCACAATTCTTTCCCCTGGTACAGCTCTTGTTCCAGCTCAGGTTTCTTCATGATGGCTCCTCTCCTCCCTTTGTTCTGTTCCAGCCCTTTATATATCTTTTGCGTAAGGCGGGAATCCTTTGTCCCTCTCTAGATTCCTACCCCCTCCTTCTCAATGGAAAAGAACCAGGTTAAAGATGGATTCCAGTTCAGGTGACATGATCACATGTCACTGCAAGACTTCATTGCCCACTTGCCAGCACACCTGTATACAGGAAGACTTACAGGTAAAACACAGCCCTCTGCAGTCAATTGTCCTGGTTAATGGGAGTCATCAAGATTCCAAACCACCATTAATGGCCCACACTTTGCATAAGTACAATAGGCCCTCAGAGTTATATTTCATATTTCTAGTTTCAGATACAAGAGTAGTACATTTATACAAATAGGATGATCACACTCAGTAGATTATAAGCTTTGTAATGACACCTTACAAGAGACCTTTTGCATGAAACATATTCCAGTTACATTATATTCACTCATTAGCATATTTTTATAAAACCATATAGACCGCAACGTCACACCCACCGTGCCACTTTCTCTATCCCATAACAACTCCCACAGCCTCCTACAGTGCTATTGGCCTCTGCCATATCTCTGACAGACGTATGGAGCCTGTAGAGCTCAGCACAATTACCATGATTAAGGCTCTGATTATGTCATGGAGGTCACAGAATCCATGACTTCCATTCATCTCTGTGACATTTTCTGCCTCGGGGCTGGTGCTCCCAGCCGGTCCCCCCACAGCTCACAGCCCCTGCCCTGGTGAGGGGGACCTTGCAGCTGCAACAGGCGATGGGGGAATCCTGCAGCGGGGGGACCTGCAGATCCAAGCGGGGGGACCCTGCAGCTCCCAGCCACAGTGGGAGCAAGGGGACCTCGCAGCAGCCCAGCCCCCACAGGCAGCCAGGGACTCTGGAGTTCCTACTCACTGCAGGTGGCAAGGAAGCCCCTGGAGCTCCCTGCTGCTGGTGGTGGCAGGGGCTCCCCAGAGCTGCTCAGCCACCACTGAACCCATTTTGTCAGGGATATTTTTAGTAAAAATCATTGTCCGGGACCTGTCCATGACTTTTACTAAAAATATCCCTGACAAAATCTTAGCCTTACTCATGAGTATTGCTAATACAGGACGCATGATTCTCCTGTATTTGCACAGCTTGAAGGAGTACTACAATTGGAATTGTGATGAGGAAGATGTGGAGGTTTTGGAGCACAATAACTGGATGCTGATGGACGGAGTGGAAAAAAAAATGCTGGCTTGCTACTAGCGTTCACAGAACTGCTCTACATGGTGGATCACTACTTCTGGGCGTGAGAAACAAGCACTGTTTGGTGGGATCGCATTGCAATGCAGGTTTGGGTTGGCGAGCAGTGGCTGCAGCTCTTCTGGATGTAAAAGGCCACGTTCCTAAATCTGTGTGCTGAGCTTGTCCCCAGACCTCCAGTGCAGGGTCATCAGAATGCAAGCTGCATTGACAGGGGAGAAATGACAAGTGATCATGCTCTAGAAGCTTAGAAAGCCAGATTGCTATCAGTCAGCAATCAGTTTAGAGTTTGAAAATCCACACAGCTTAGAGTTGGCAACGCCAGAATGTGAGCCATTGTAATCCAAGTGTATAAGGTTATTAATGTTTCTACACAGGACTCTTGGAAATGTCTGGGAAATAGCGAATGACATTGCAACAACGGGATTCCTAAACTGTGGGGCGTCAATAGATAGCATACCTTATCCCTATTTTGGTACCATCCCATCTTGCCACAAGTACCCCTACATAAAGCAATAATTTTCTGTGGTTATGCAAACGCTACTGGATCACAGGGGACATTTCACTGATATCGTCGTGGGCCAGTCAGGGAAGGGGTGAGATGCATGCATCTTTAAGAGCAAGGGCATTTTCAAAAAACTGCAAGCAGGGACAGTCTTTCCCAGCTGGTGGATTGCCACTGGCAATGATGAAATGCCAGTAGTGATCCTGGGGGACCCAGCCTACCTTTTGGCCTCCTTGGCTCATGAAGCTGTACACTGGCCACCTCGATAGCGCCAAGGGAATATTCAGCTACCGACTCAGCAGGGTTGTTGGCACTGTGTCTTCACTAAATTGAATCTCAGCAAGAAAGACACTCCCGTGGTTATAGCTGCAAGTTGAGTACTGCATAATATCTATGAAGCAAAGGGGGTAAAGCCGCTGCCAGTGTGGAGGGGCAAGGTGGATTGTCTGCCTGCTGAATTTGAACAGGTAGACACAAAGGGTATGACTACATTGCAAAGTAAGCCCAGAGTAAGTAGAACTCAAGTTCAAAGACTCCGGGTTTGTTAACCTAGGGCTTGAATGTCTACATTCATTTGTAACCCCAGGTTAGGAATTGTTGAACCCACGGCTGGTCGCAACCTGGGGCTCCAGCATCTACACTTCATTATGTGGGCCTAAGTCTGCATATCCCAGACTTCCTAGTGCCCTCCGAAAATGTGGCAACTCTAGCCCTTTGTTCACATTGCCATGTGGGAAAACTTGACTGTCCACCAAACTTGACTGTTCAGACGACAAAATGACAGCCTGTGGGATTGTGGGATCCTGTTGATGGACCCCACAGAGCATGAGTCCAATGGGACTGCGTCTATAATGCAAAGCAACAGGGTTTGAACCCGGGGTCCCAGCTTGACTCAGGCTCAGACCTTCCACCCGTTGGATCCTGGGACCAACCCCTGGGTTAGTGCGATTTGTGTTTAGACAAAAGGGGGGTTAGGCTTGAGCCTGAGTTTGAACCCTGGGCTTATCTTATAGTGTAGACATACCAAAGGCTATTAGAAAGGCCAACCATGGAGCTCTGCAGCTGAGGGAGGCCTTAAAAGACCATTTCACCAGTCAGCCACAGTAGTGTCTGATGCTTTTATGAAAGTGTTTGTTGTGCACACTTTCTGAGATTAACTTTGCCTCCTACTATGCATTCTGTAATGCTTGGTGTAAACTAATACATGGAGGGAAGGGGGTTGCCTATTTGATTGTGTGCAAAGAAGCAGGGAACACAATAAAAGTGCAAACAGTCATATACAAGTTAAAAAGCTTTTACCAACACTATAACAGGGTGGAACCATACTTTAAAATCCCAAGTGAAAATGGAAGTGAACATTTATGTCTATGTATGTAAAAGCTACTACTGTAGCTTGTTGTGGCTACATATACACTGATCTGTTTTTGTTTTTTTTAAGTGGTCAGTATATATGTAACGATTGTGCTTCTTATTGCCTAGCATGGAGTGGGCAGGGTAAAAGACAGTTACCTTTTCCATAACTGGTGTTCTTTGAGGTGTGTTGCTCATGTCTATTCCACAATAGGTGTGCGTGCTCGCCCCGTGCACCAGTGTCGGAAGTTTTTCCCCCAGCAGTACCTGTAGGGGAGCACCCCAGCGACCCCTGGAGTGGCGCCTCCATGGTGTGGTATAAGGGGAGCTGCGTGCTCCCCCAACCCTCAGTTCCTTACATAAGAACATAAGAACGGCCATTCCGGGTCAGACCAAAGGTCCATCTAGCCCAGTATCCTGTCTACCTACAGTGGCCAATGCCAGGTGCCCCAGAGGAGTGGACTTAACAGGCAATGAGCAAGTGATCTCTCTCCTGCCATCCATCTCCGTCCTCTGACAAACAGAGGCTAGGGACACCATTCCTTACCCGTCCTGGCTAGAAGCCATTAATGGACTTAACCACCATGAATTTATCCAGTTCTCTTTTAAACGCTGTTATAGTCCTAGCCTTCAGAACCTCCTCAGGTAAGGAGTTCCACAAGTTGACTGTGCGCTGCGTGAAGAAGAACTTCCTTGTATTTGTTTTAAACCTGCTGCCTATTAATTTCATTTGGTGACCCCTAGTTCTTGTATTATGGGAATAAGTAAATACATTTTCCTTATCCACTTTCTCCACAACACTCATGATTTTATATACCTCTATCATATCCTCCCTTAGTCTCCTCTTTTCCAAGCTGAAGAGTCCTAGCCTCTTTAATCTCTCCTCATATGGGACCCGTTCCAAACCCCTAATCATTTTAGTTACCCTTCTCTGAATCTTTTCTAGTGCCAGTATATCTTTTTTGAGATGAGGAGACCACATCTGTACGCAGTATTCGAGATGAGGGCGTACCATCGATTTATATAAGGGCAATAATATATTCTCAGTCTTATTCTCTATCCCCTTTTTAATGATGCCTAACATCCTGTTTGCTTTTTTGACCGCCTCTGCACACTGCGTGGACATCTTCAGAGAACTATCCACGATGACTCCAAGATCTTTTTCCTGACTTGTTGTAGCTAAATTAGCCCCCATCATATTGTATGTATAGTTGGGGTTATTTTTTCCAATGTGTATTACTTTACATTTATCCACATTAAATTTCATTTGCCATTTTATTGCCCAATCACTTAGTTTTGTGAGATCTTTTTGAAGTTCGTCACAGTCTGCTTTGGTCTTAACTATCTTGAGCAGTTTAGTATCGTCTGCAAACTTTGTCACCTCACTGTTTACCTCTTTCTCCAGATCATTTATGAATAAATTGAATAGGATTGGTCCGAGGACTGACCCTTGGAGAACACCACTAGTAATCCCTCTCCATTCTGAGAATTTACCATTAATTCCTACCCTTTGTTCCCTGTCTTTTAACCAGTTCTCAATCCATGAAAGGACCTTCCCTTTTATCCCATGACAGCTTAATTTACGTAAGAGCCTTTGGTGAGGGACCTTGTCAAAGGCTTTCTGGAAATCTAAGTACACTATGTCCATTGGATCCCCCTTGTCCACGTTTGTTGACCCCTTCAAAGAACTCTAATAGATTAGTAAAACACGATTTCCCTTTACAGAAACCATATTGACTATTGCTCAACAGTTTATGTTTTTCCATGTCTGACAATTTTATTCTTAACTATTGTTTCAACTAATTTGCCCGGTACCGACGTTAGACTTACTGGTCTGTAATTGCCGAGATCACCTCTAGAGCCCTTTTTAAATATTGGTGTTACATTAGCTAACTTCCAGTCATTGGGTACAGAAGCCGATCTAAAGGCCAGGTTACAAACCTTAGTTAATAGTTCCGCAACTTCACATTTGAGTTCTTTCAGAACTCTTGGGTGAATGCCATCTGGTCCCGGTGACTTGTTAATGTTGTTAAGTTTATCAATTAATTCCAAAACCTCCTCTAGTGACACTTCAATCTGTGACAGTTCATCAGATTTGTCACCTAGAAAAGCCGGCTCAGGTTTGGGAATCTCCCTAACATCCTCAGCCGTGAAGACTGAAGCAAAGAATCCATTTAGTTTCTCCGCAATGACTTTATCGTCTTTAAATGCTCCTTTTGTATCTCGATCATCAAGGGGCCCCACTGGTTGTTTAGCAGGCTTCCTGCTTCTGATGTACTTAAAAAATATTTTGTTATTACCTTTGGAGTTTTTGGCTAGCCGTTCTTCAAACTCCTCTTTAGCTTTTCTTATTACAGTCTTGCACTTAATTTGGCAGTGTTTATGCTCCTTTCTATTTGCCTCACTAGGATTTGACTTCCCCTTTTTAAAGGAAGTCTTTTTATCTCTCACTGCTTCTTTTACATGGTTGTTAAGCCACGGTGGCTCTTTTTTAGTTCTTTCACTGTGTTTCTTAATTTGGGGTATACATTGAAGTTGGGCCTCTATTATGGTGTCTTTAAAAAGCGCCCATGCAGCTTGCAGGGATTTCACTTTAGTCACTGTACTTTTTAACTTCTGTTTAATGAACCCTCTCATTTTTGCATAGTTCCCCCTTTTTTAATTAAATGCCAGTGTTGGGCTGTTGAGATGTTCTTCCCACCACAGGGATGTTGAATGTTACTGTATTATGGTCACTATTTCCAAGCGGCCCTGTTATAGTTACCTCTTGGACCAGCTCCTGCACTCCACTCAGGACTAAATCTAGAGTTGCCTCTCCCCTTGTGGATTCCCGTACCAGCTGCTCCATGAAGCAGTCATTTAAAGTATCAAGAAATTTTGTCTCTGCATTTCGTCCTGAAGTGAAATGTTCCCAGTCAATATGGGGATAATTGAAATCCCCCACTATTATTGAGTTCTTAATTTCGATAGCCTCTCTAATTTCCCTTAGCGTTTCATCATCACTATCACTGTCCTGGTCAGGTGGTCATAATAGATCCCTAATGTTATATTCTTATTAGAGCATGAAATTTCTATGCATAGAGATTCTATGGAACATGTGGATTCACTTCCTTCTTGCCAGACAACTCCGTCAGAGGAGAAGGAGGGCAGGATGTTGAATAGACATGAGCAACATATCTCAAAGAACACCAGTTACGGAAAAGGTAACTGTCTTTTCTTCGAGTGATTGCTCATGTATATTCCACAGTAGGTGATTCCAAGCTATATCTGTTGGAGGTGGGTAGAAGGTCACAGACTCTAGGGACGGAGTACAGCCCTGCGGAACCCGGCATCCTCCCTGGTTTGGAGACGATCGCATAATGTGAGGCGGAAGTGTGAACTGAAGACCATGTAGCAGCCCTACAAATGTCCTGGATGGGGACATGGGCCAAAAAGGCAGCCAACAAGGCTGCGCCCTAGTTGAGTGTGCCCTCACAATTGACGGTGGGGGGGATTCCCGCCCGGTCATAACAGGTACCGATGCACAATGTGATCCAATTGGAGAGCCGCTGACTGGAGATCGGCCGACCCTTCATGCGTTCGGCTGAGATGATGAACAGCAGCGAGGACTTTCTGAATGGTTTTGTCCACTCCAGGTAGAAAGCCAGAGCCCATCGCACATCCAGCATGTGGAGGTGGCGTTCCTCACTGGATGCATGGGGCTTGCGGCAGAGGACCGGCAGGAAAACATCCTGACCCATGTGGTAGGCAGAGACCACCTTTGGGAGGAACAAAGAATGTGCGCGGAGCTGGACCTTATCCTTATGGAACACCATGTCCGGGGGCTCGGAGGTCAGGGCCCTGAGTTCCGAGACCCGCCTAACTGATGTGATCACCACCAGGAAGGCTACTCAATTGGGGGTCCCGTGAGGCGGGCCAGCACCACGTTAAGGTCCCACTGTGGGACTGCAGGCACTGAAGTATGGGAAGAGACGATCCAATCCCTTAAGGAATCAGCCAGTCATAGCATGGGAGAATATTGTTTGGCCCTGCACCGGCAGGTGGAAGGCCAATATGGCCACCAAGTGCGCCTTGATGGATGAGGGCGCCAGGCCCTGGGCTCTAAGGTGAAGGAGGTAGTTCAGAATGAGCTGCATTGCGGCAGCCACAGGGGAAAACGCCCCGCTCATCCACCCATTGGGAGAACCGAGACCACTTTGCTAAGTAGGCCCGGCCTGTGGAGGGTCGCCTGCTTTCTAAGAGGACGCGCTGAACCCCTTCTGTTTACGTCCTCTCCTCCTGGCCTAACCAATGAGCAGCCACGCCGTGAGGTGAAGTGCCGCCAGGTTGGGGTGGAGAAGGCAGCCCTGGTCCTGGGAGAGCAGGTCCGGGCAGGCCAGCAACGGCCACAGCGGGGCGACTGCCAGGCCCGTGAGGGTCCTGTACCAATGCTGCCTGGGCCATGCCAGGGCAATCAGTAGGACCCGGGCTCTGTCTGTATTTATCTTTTCCAGGACCTTGCCTATCAGTGGGAACAGGGGGAAGGCATAGAGAAACTGGCCCGACCAGGACAGGAGGGGAAGGCACTGGAGATAGTGCCCTGTCCCAGCCTCCCCTGGGAGCAGAACCGGGGAGAGCGATGGTTCTGCCGGGTCACAAACAAGTCCACCTGGGGAGTTCCCCACTCTTGAAAAAGTCTGTTCACCACCTTTGGGTGAAGGGACAACTCGTGATGAGAGGAGAAGTCCTTGCTCAAGCGATCCACCCGCAAATTCCGGGCTCCTGATAGGTAGTAAACCTGTAGGCAAATGTTGTGGGCTATACAAAAGTCCCACAGCCTGAGGACTTCCTGGCAGAGGACAGAGGATTGGACCCCGCCTTGTCTGTTGATGTAAAACATCCAGGCCGTGTTGTCCATGAGAACCCTGACCACCTGGCCTTCCAGGTGCTAGTGGAAGGCCATGTACCCCAGCCGCACTACCCTGAGCTCCTTGACGTTTATGTGGAGGGCCAGGTACTGCGCAGACCACAGACCTTGGGTCTGAACGTCCCCCACATGGACTCCCCACCTCAGGTCCAATGCATCGGACACCAGTTCTATCGACGGGGCCCTGCCTCTGAACAGGACCCCGTGGAGCATGCTCCCTGGGGAGGATCACCATCGTAGGGAGGCGATCACCAGTTCAGGCACAGTGAGGACTTTGTCCATCCTGTCTCTGGATTGGGAGAATGCCGGGGCCAACCAGAGCTAGCGGGGCCTCATCCTGAGTCTGGCGTGGCGGACCACATATGTGCACGCTGACATGTGACCCAAGAGCTAGAGGCATGCTCTGGCTGTTATCACTGGAAACCTTGTGGGAGGGAGGCTCTGGCCGACGTGGCGTCCAAGACCGCCCCGATAAACTCTATGCATTGTACCGGGACCAACATGGACGTGGACAGAAGGAGCGCCACGTCATCCCGCACCTGCGACCGGGAGCTGCCCTTGACTAGCCAGTTGTCCAGATAGGGGAAGATCTGGACACTACAGCGCCTGAGGTAGGCCGCTACCTCCAACATACACTTTGTAAATACCCTGCTTGAGGAGAACCACATGAGGGGGTCCCCCAGGAGGAATGGGAACAGAGGGTGGTTGGGCAGGGTGGAGGTAAACTGGAGGGTGTAACCCTGGGAGATGGTGTTGAGGACCCATCAGCCCGAGGTCACCACAACCACTCCGAGAGGAAAGCACACAACCGATTAAAGGTTTCCTTCTCCATTGTGGGTGGATCCCTGATGAGCACTGGCAGGGCGCCCCCAGGCAACCCGTCAAAACCGCTGTTTCCCTGCCTGTTTGCCCTTGGAGGACCCAGGCTGGGGGGCAGGCCAAGACTGCCTCTGCAGGTGTTTCTTATAGTCCCACAACTTTTTATAAGGAGGCTCATGTTTAGAGTGGGCGGCCTGGGTGGGAGCCTGCTGCGGCTTAAACTTTGGTTTAGCTGGAGCATAGAGACCCAGAGTTTGAAGCGTTGTGCGGGAGTCTTTCAGGCCATACAGTCCTCGAACTTGGCCCAGAAGAGCCTGATGGTTCACCACCCATAACTGGAAGCTCGAGGATGAATTTTTTCTTCCAAATTAGTCCAGCCTCCTTGAATCTTTATTTTTCGGCGTAGGGGCTGGTTGGCCCTGCCACTCCCTGTGGTTGACCGACTCGACCACCAGGGAGTTAGGGGCAGGGTGGGTGTATAGGTATTCATGCCCCTTGGCGGGCACAAAATACTAGCATTCCCCTCTCTTAGAGATGGGGGCCAATGAGGCCGGGGTTTGCCACAGGGCATCTGAAATTTTCGCCACCCCTTCGTGGAGAGGCAAGGCCACCCTGCCTGGTACTGAAGCGGACAGTATGTTAAACAGGGAGTCCGAGGGCTCCTCCACCTCCTCTGTCTGGAGGTTGAGGCTTGATGCCACCCTTTTTAATAGTTCTTGGTGGGCCTTAGAGTTCTCCTGCGGGACGGAGGGACTGTAATTGCCTCATCAGGGGAGGGCGAGGAGGCTGGCGCCGTACTTTGCGTGTCCACCGGCACCGGAGGATCCACCACTTGGTTGGGCTCCGGGCACAGTGCCGAGGATGTACGTCCCACCGACTCCTTCCTCAGAGGTTGGGAGAGGGAGGCCAACGGCCCTTCTGAGGCTCCAGCCACCGAGCGAACCCCACCGGAGGCTGCACTGGGGGCCACGATGCCCACTGGAATCATTGCACTGGCCACAGGGCCCAGTGCCACTGCACCTGCTGTGGCACCGGGGGAGCGGGCTGTTCGGCCTGGCTGGCCTGACCCATTGATGGACGGCTATGAAGGGAGGCCGGGCTGACGTATGACCTACCACTGTCCCTGGACTGGGAGGAACGGTGGCACCGGGAGCAGTGCTGACCCCGAGACTGACACCACGACCTTGACGTGGACGACCGCAACTGTCGGTAACAGCTGCTCAGCAATCTGCTCTGACGGGCGGATCTGTGACGGTGACTCGCCAGCAATCAATGCCCGGGGCTGTGGAAGCGGTGCTGTGGTGGGGTCCTGGTGCAGGACGATGAACGGGAATGGCGTCAATGTTTATGTCGCAACCGGCTACGATAGCCCCTCCGAGACAAGGACCTTCGGCGGCGTCTGCCTCGATCCCATCGGTGTTCGCTCCTTGAGGTGGAGCGGTGCCTGGAGTCTTGGTCAGATGGAACCCAGCCGGACAACCTGGTGGGAGTTGACAGCGACCCATGTAGACTATGCACGGAATGGTTGCTGAGCATCGAATGGCATCTGGAACGTTCCCTCGACTGAGACTGGTACCGAGTCGGGGGCGACCTCAGAGATCCCAGCGGCAGCTTGCCTCTGGAGCATGGGGCCAACGTTGGCGGTGCTCCTGGTACTGGCATGGACATGATGTCCCGGACCGCGTGCAGGGCTTCGGACGTGGAGGGCATCCGGACATGCGGGGAAGCCTGCTCCAACTGGGCCAGGCTACTCCGCTAGACTTGAGTTGGAGGCCTAGAGGTCGATGGGGATCGAGGACTGCCCAACACGGGTCTAGTCTCTGCCCCAGATTTACTCCAGTGCTGCGTCGGAGAAGGCCTCTTCTTAGCATGCCCCGTGGACGCAGAGCGGTGCCGACTAGTCGATGGCGCCGGGGGGTCGCCGCGCACCAACATCGTGGTGCCCAGTGCTGACTCAGAGCGGCGCGCCGGAGTCGGGGTCAACACTGACTCCATGAGGATAGCCCGGAGCCGAATGTCTCTCTCTCTCTCTCTCGGTCCGAGGCTTAAAAGACTTGCAAGTCTTACAGCGATCGCTGAGATGAGTTTCACCCAAACAGCATAGACAGTCCGTGTGCGCATCACTCACTGGCATCGGGCGCCTACAAGTGTCACACAACTTAAAAAATGGGGCATACCCCGGCCCGGGCGCACTAGCTAAACTAAACTAAAACTAATTGAGTACCAACTACAGGTCACATACGCTGAACGAACAAGAGTTCTGGGGACAAGCTACAGCAAAGTTGGAGCAGAGCAGTTTTGAAGCACCTTCCCTGGCGGCAAGAAGGAACTGAGGGTAGGGGGAGTGCACAGCGCCCCTTATACCGCGCCATGGAGGCACCATTCCATGGGTTGCTGGGGCGCTCCCCTACGGGTACTTCTAGGGGAAAAACTTCTGACACCGGTGCACGTGGCGAGCATGCACACCTATTGCGGAATACACATGAGCAATCACTCAAAAAAGAAGGAAGGCTGTATACCTTGATCCCACATGGTATATTGGGGGGGTGTAGGGAGCAGCAAACATGGAGTTCTCCAAGGACGGGAGTCCAGGGTCTTTGGGTATGTAAGTCAATAATGCTTTGCAACATTTGAGTTTGGTGCCTGAGGAAACCTATCATCTCCATATGCACCTCTTGGTTCTTCTGCAGCAACTGCTCTCTCCATTCTCAGTCTGTCTTTCTCCATGGCCGCATTTAGATGGGTCCTCCAAGTCCTTGTGCACTGGGCTGTAAAGGATGAAATATCCTGCAGAACATATCCTCCCTAGTCCTCTTCTTTCTCTTCCTAATCAGGGTCAGATGTTCACCCAGCATGGAGAGGGCACCCCTCAAGGCCACCATGCCAGAAGTTGGTGATTAAAACAGACAAATGCACCATTAGATTTACAGTCACAACAGAAAGGGAAAAAGTCTCCAAACTCCCTTACATTATTCCCATAAATCCTTTTAATAAGAAATGCTTATTGACACTTGAGCTTTGGAGTGCCTCATGACAGCACCGCTCTGCAGCTTAAACCATGGTGAGTGTGGCCTGGGGGAGGAGGGGCGGAATTCTGTTGCAAGGAAGCTATAACCTTTAGGGCCTGAACCCTGGGGACTGATATAGGGAAAGTGCAGTGAATATTGGCTCTATTTTCACAGGCAATGGTGATTTTAGCTGATATCTCACTCCTGAGGGTGACAAAGGCACACAGAACCCAACTGCTACTGGCATTCTGAAGCCACCTGAGATCACATGCCGCTAGCCTGTTTACTGCAATAGTGTCAGCCAAACTCATTGCAGAGTGGCATGGGAAGGTCTCCTAGAGCAGTGAAAGAAACAAGACTGTGATCCCTAGCATTCTTCACGAGAGGACTGTGGAGTATGTCCATGAAAGTTTCATCAAGATGTCTCAAGAGGCTTGAAGGGACATCCCTAGTCAGATAAACAAAGTATTCTGCATTCCCCACCCCCTGCCGAGCCCAACCAGAAAAACAAATGAAAGGTGGATGCTGACTCTACCTGTTTGTTCTACCTCTGCCTGAACACAGAACACTGATATGATGTGCAATGTGTAACTAGACTGCCATAGAACTCTTTTTGAATTTATTTCCTAACATTGTATTTTGTAACAGTAAAGCAATTAGAATTCAATGTCTCTGTTCTATAAACTTGTGGATGGGATGGGAGACATTTTTAAATGGGGCAGGAAGGGAGATGAGGTTTCGGGGGAAAAAAACCAAACCAAACCAACCAAACCTTTGTAAGGAATAATGCATGTACACACTTACCCGAGCTCTCTTCTTGCTCATTAGCGGGCTCATCTGCGCTCACCTGGCTTGACTCCATCAGAGTTTCAATCAGCTCCTGGTTCACGTCATAGGTCGAGTCCCCTGCTGCGTTCCCCCTGCCCCCTTGATGTTTGTGGTAGGGGTCTCTGCCTTGGGCTCCTCTGAAGCTGTCCACAGTGGTCCTCAGAGTGCTGGTGGGGTCACTGCCATGTGTGGCATGCAGTTTGCTGTAAAAGTGGCAGGTCTGCAGGGCAGCCCCAGGTTTCTTGTTGATTTCTCTTGCCTTGTGGTATGCCTGGTGAAGTTCTATCATTTTCGCATGCTCCTGCTGCTTAGCCCTGTCATGCCCCTGTTCCAGCACCCCCTGTGAAATCTGCACAGTGTTGCTATTTCAACAGCTGTTCCATTTCTGGGCTCACACTGTCTTGTCTCTCCACAGGGTAAGAAGATCCACAACTTTTTGCTTGCTCCACACAGGAGTGTGTCTAGTAGCTCTCTGCATGTATGGAACCAGCATGGTCAGATGTACAGAACAAAAGGTGAGCTGCTAGGTGTACTCATCAAGGCGGGCAATCAGGAAAAGGCATTTAAAAACAGGAGGGAAGGGTGGTTTAAAGTGGGGGGTGGGGAAGTCTGTGACCCTTGGGCAGTGGAGTTCAAAAACGGATCAGAGCAATCACTGTCATGGGGACAGGGTCATGACAGCTGGGGTTGGGGTAGTCCTTCCATCCTGTGAGTGTGGCCTACATTCTTTGTTCCTACATGTACACACTTACATTTAGCTGTAATAAAATGCAGTTTGCTTGTGCCCAGCTTATGAAATGATCCAGTTTGCTCTGTATCCGGGACCTGTGCTCTTCATTATTTACCACTTCCAAGGTTGTGTGTCATTTGCAAACTTTATCATAGTAATTTTGTGTTTACTTTCAGATCATTGATAAAAATGTTAAATGGCATAGGGCCAAGAATGGATCACTGTGGTACCTCACACTCACTCAATGATGATTCCTCATTTACAATTCTATTTTGAGATCAGTTAGCCTTTGTTTAATCCATTTAATGTGGGCCATGTTATTTTTCTATCATTCAAATTTTTTTATCAAAATATCGTGAAGTACCAAATGCCTTACAAAAGTCTAAATATATTACATCAACACCATTACCTTTACCAACCTAACTTGTAATCTCAAAGATATCAAGTTAGTTTGACAGGATCTATTTTCTGTAACATGCAGCCAGTGCATTCTGGGGCCAGGGTAATGACTGCCAAGGAGACAGAGGCAGTGGAGGAGGAGAGCTGAGGAACATGGGGATGGTGTGTTTTTGGTTTTTTTAAACCACAGGAATTAAATTCTCCAAAAACTTCACTAACACAGAGTTAAGGATGTCCAGCACTGACCCATGCCCTTCCAGAATGTGGAGAGTGGCTAAATTTAAACCGCTGAAAACCAGGAAATACCAAGATACATGCCACCCCCACAGCACAATCTTAAGTCTGCCTACTGGAGCTAGCAATAGCCATTGGAATGGTTCAGTAGGGGGGTAGGTAGACATGAGGAAGTTCTGAAAGAGAGTTCCAGTATTTGTTTTGTGCTCCACCGCTTTGAATTACAGCATTTAACTGTATGCACTCCAGCTGCCTTCACCATGTCGAGCGTAGCTGTATTGGATGGTGGAGGGATTAGTTAGAGCAACTTAACAGAACTGTTTCTGTAATATGACTAGGTGCATTGAAGGATCCACTATGCCTCATTTCAGCACTGAGTTCTGCAGGTTGCATCTACAGAGGTGCACCCGGGTGTCTTCTTGCCATGGCGTTTGTCAGCAATCTGCAGGCATGCAGGGCAGCATCTCCAAGGCTTAGTGAGGGGTAGGTGAAGGCAGTGTCTCAGGTGGAATCCTCAGAGCAAGGGTGAAGGGCTGGTAACATACAAAAAGTTGGATGGTTGTGTGTAGAATCAGTGTTTGAGAGTAGCTGCTGTATTCGGCACTTTAACTTGAGTTTTGCTGTAGCCAGAGGTGTTGAGCACGATAGACAGTCTTATGTGCTCTGTTCCCAGTATTCGGTAGCATTAGGGCAGAGTGCTAGCATGTGTGGTATTGGCATGTTGGGGCACTGCTCAAAGATGACAGTGTTAAGAGTGTGTTGCAGAGATAGCATGCACTTTAATTTGGTATTTCCTCATTTTCAGATGTTTAAGTTTAGCCACTCTCCACATTCTGGAGGGCACAAGGCCGCACTGGGCAACTTGAACTCTGGATTAATGAAGTTTTTGGGCATTTAACAATGTTATATAGCTACCGTGTTTATCCCCCATACACAGCTTAGCGACTTAAGACTGAATTGAGGGACACCCCACCTAAAGCCTTAAAAGCATGGAAATGAGAAGTTAGGGGGCAAGTCTCCTGCATTTCTTGCTATCTTCAGATTGCTTAAACAGAGCTGCCACTAACACTCCGATACTCCACAAGGCTTTCACTTCCATCCTCATATGCACTTGGATCAATAAATCAGCACATCTGTCTGTTAACTTCCCCAATGCATGGAATGGGTATTCTTCCTTCACATAGCTGAGGCCACAATTAAGGCTGTATCTACCCTCCAGACTGCTATTGGCAGAGCGATGTTGGACAGGAGCATGAAGAGAGGTGATCCCTGATCAACATAGCCATCTTGTCAAAACCCTCATATAGATGAAATATTACCACCAAAGTTGTGCTTTTATGGGTATAGCTTGTTTTGCTTGGGGTAGGTGTGCCTTGGCGTAGCAGAAGTGCCTGAGCTTTGCCAATATAAGCTGCATCTACACTAGGAGTGCTTTGTCAATAGAGTATACCTATACTACCTAGCACAGGTACCGCCTTAGTCACTAGAAGGGGACCTGATGTACACTTTCCCAATGGGTCACAAAACCATCTGGTAAACAGCTGTAGAAAATGAGAGATAAGGAAGCCTGGGTTCTAAAGCCAGCTCTGAAATGACACTGTAGGGTCATTACCAAAGAACAACTGTAGTTTTGGGTATGCCACATTAGAGACCTGGGTTCTATTCACAACTACCTCTGAAGTAAACTTGTTTTTAACCTGTTGGTTTATTTGTAACGGGAGTATGGCTCATATCTGATTGGTTTCTAAAGTTGTAATCATGATCTACGTTGATCAGGATGGTGAAGTGCAAGAAATGTAGAGAGACTAGTCATGGGATTGTGGTTCTTCATAAAATATCAGGGTTAGAAGAGACCTCAGGAGGTCATCTAGTCTACTCCCCTGCTCAAAGCAGGACCAACACCAACTAAATCATCCCAGCCAGGGCTTTGTCAAGCCAGGCCTTAAAAACCTCCCCCATCTCCCTAGTTAACCCATTCCAGAGCTTCACCACCCTTCTCGTGAAATAGTGTTTCCTAATATCCAACCTAGACCTCCCACACGGCACCTTGAGACCATTGTTCCTTGTTCTGTCATCTGCCACCCCAGAGAACAGCCGAGCTCCATCCTCTTTGGAACCCCTCTTCACGTAGTTGAAGGCTGCTATCAAATCCTCCCACTCTTCTCTTCTGCAGACTAAACAAGACCCGTTCCCTCAGCCTCTCCTCCTAAGTCATGTGCCCCAGCCCCCTGATCATTTTCGTTGCCCTCCGCTGGACTCTCTCCAATTTGTCCACCTCCCTCTCGTAGTGTGGGAACCAAACTGAATGCAATACTCCAGGTGTGGCAACACCAGTGCCAAACAGAGGGGAATAATCACTTCCCTCGATCTGCTGGCAATGCTCCTACTAATACAGCCCCATATGCCAAGGGCACACTACTGACTCATATCCAGCTTCTCGTCCACTGTAATCCCCAGGTCCTTTTCTGCAGAACTGCTGCTTAGGCAGTTAGTTCTTCACTCAGGGAACCGTACCCTAATCTACAGCGTGTGTGATGGCTCTCTCTCTCACACACACATAGCTACTATCATGCTGGGCTCAGTCCATCATCCAAACACTTATGCAGGCTGCTGCATTAACTGCTATGGGGAGGAATAGCAACAGTGATAAATGTCTGTATTTAGGGAACACAACTTTAAAAAAATTTATTTAGCAAAACAGACCACAGCTTATAGATTTTTTTTGCAAGATCCCACTAAATATTTTTTTTTTTTAAAGTGTGTGTGTTTTTTTAAACCTTTGAATATCACCCCAATCTGCACCAAACCAACATGAATTCCAATAGGAATTAAAATTCAGAGGCTATATTTCATGTGGTGGCCACTTTTACATTTCTAAAAAATAATTTTAAGATTTCCTGTCAAAATGAAAGCTTTGTATCCACATGGACTAGACACTTTTAAAATGAACATTTAGATTCTGGAACAAAGGATGAATTGCAGTAAGTTCCACCACCAGTAAGCTGCTAAATCCATAGGGCCCTGTCCCTGTGTTACCATTAATGGAAGTTCTGACTTTGCTTAATAGTATATAGGCCAATGTTTCTAGAACACAGAATCAGGGTTGTAGGCTCTAGCCTGCAGATTTATCTAGTCATGGTCTTGTTGGGTGTAGCAAGCCACCCAACTATTTTTTCCTGGAATGTATGATGAAAGATGGTCATGCTTAGTTTATTAAAAGTTATCCTTAATAGAAGTCATTCAGTAGCAGCTGCACATTAATTGTCACTATTCCTCTTCACCTGCGCAGGAAGAGTGTTCTTGTCATTACGTTCAGGGTACACAAGAATTTTTGGAACACTTACAAGCAACTGGTCAACCCATATTTAGAGGCTCAAAATTGATGTTATGTAAATGAAGATTAGGTCACTAGCCAGAAAACCCAGCTTCAGTATAGTACTTCTAGCTTTACCTACTTTAAAATACCATTAGAATTTGAGGCATAGGCAAATTCCCAAAACTTCACGTTTACAAAAATTGGCCTTGGCCTTTTCTATTGTGATGAATGGCTATAACATCTATTGCCGAGCCAGGAAGTAGGAGAAGCCTGCAGATACTTGCTAAGCTCCAGAAAGGGGAAGAACTGGTTTGTTTGTGGGGGATGGCAGGGAGTGAAGATCAACAATTGTAAATAGAGACTAATATAGTCTCAACCAAAGCAGGGAGCTGCATGAAAGAGTTGAGTCCAATTTTTATATGGATGGTAAGAAGCAAGATGTTATCTTACTTGCCTTTGAGTGCTAGGGGATGGGTGAACTGGAGGGAGAGTTGTAGGATATCAGTAGTGGTTCTAGGAGAGCTAGAAACTAAGAAATTCATATGAATGAAGATGGGTGTAAGAAGAGTTCTGGTGCCTAGAATGAGGTAGGGAGAAACAGAAACAGAGTTAAGTTATTTAAATGCCATTTGATATATTCTAACATAATTGGGGTATGTGAATATTCATATGCTTTAACTCATTTCTACATATTTTTTTCTAAAAAGTAACCTTAGCAACCTTTTAGACCAGTAAATTTCTATGGGTTTGACAAAGTCCTACTTTAGCATAGCTTTTTCAGTAACTTACTGTAGTCATCCTCCTAATTCCCTTCTCTCTTCATAATTAATACCTTAAAGTCAAATTTCCTGAAGCCAACACAGGTATATGCATGTAAGCACAGTCTTAGAGGCCTTGTTCAAAATGGCAATATGCCACAAGCTTCCGATCACTGCATGGTGAACTATCCCAGAAAAAAACACCCCTACTGATCAGACTTCAGGTGGCATCTGGTATCAGGCCATGTTTAAGAGGTCAGTAGTGACTCCTACGCCATACTCGTGTCCCTACTTCAGACCACCATAATAAACATTTTGAAATTCGACCCTGTGCCTCAACATTTACACTAGAACAGGATTAACAAGCTGCTTGTCATATTAACACTGTCTGTGTTGCAAGATCATGATAGAAAATTCTACACAGATGAACACCTATAGTTTAGAAGCTGTGCAGTTCTACTGTATACCGACAACTAGGCTAACTTCCAAATTCTGGAAGAATGAATGCAAGTAGGGAGGAAGAAGTCAGGTTTATAAAGAAAACTGATCAGCTACAGCTACCAGCACTCTATATTCCAGGGAAGTTCCACAAATGTTGGAACCATTAAAGAAGCTCAAGGCAGCTTGTCCCAAAATGGTACCCTGTCATCCAGCAGAGATGTGTCCCCCCTTTTCTACACATGCATCCATGATGGCGCATAAGCCAGCACAGATTTGTCTGTACAAAATTGCTTCAGTTTCCTGCAGTGGCACGCTTTGAAATATCATGGAAGTGTTAAACTTTTGATTTGTGAGCTTGACAAATATACTCAGAATTAAAAAGTCAGTGACTAACCTATGGCAACTTTAGGAAATATTTGTGAATATTCACAAGGCACAATTCAGTTGGAGATCTCAGAAGGGTTATATTAGCCTTATAGAGGAGAACAAACAAAAGAGAAGTGACTTCTTCCAAAACAGCAGCAAAGTTGAGTGGAGCTCAGTGCAGCAGACCACAGCTATTGCACAGCATTGCTTCAATTTAGGAGGACTGCATTTCAAGATCTCCACCTATTACGGGAATCACCAGAACACATACTACTCACCTCCACCTTCAGAAATTAAGGCGCACACAGGGGGGGTAATATCAGTGTAGTGCTTTATCTCCACCCACCGAAAACATTCACCTTTAAGTGAAAGCATTTTACAAACAATACAATGTCGACACCACTTATTTTTGCTTTGCATTAAAAAGGAAGAGTAAAACATTGGGAAGAGTACTACAGTCACATGGAAATTATGCAGAATTTTACAGCATACACTGCAGATTTTTAAACCCTGGATTTCAGACTCCTTTTGCTTCCAGGAAGGCTGGCTAAGGGACAACCCACTTTTTTTAAATATATAAAAGTTTTACAGGGACGATAATAAGAGGTTTAATCTGCCGGATTGTGATTTAGCACGTAGTGCATTAGCACAGTTTGTTTTGTACACATGCTCAAAGGAAATTCTTCTAGTACAAAGCCATCTAAAAACTTGGACTGCACAAAACCTAGCTACTAAAATGAAGGTTTGGTAAAAAAAAAAAAAAAAAAATCTATTTCCAAAAACACTTTACAGATAGAGGCTTTCAACTGCCATAACTAGGTGAAAGTTTAGTAGAATGATAACCAAAAACATACTATGAAGTTTCACAGATCGTTATGCTTTTAAAAAAAACTTAATGCTGGGTCTTAAACAGGTCAGCTTCCCCATCCAGAGTCTACTCCAAGGGCTCATCCTCTTCTGCTGCAGTGACTCCTTTGCTTTCTTCCTCACCTCCTTCCAGCAGTTGCTCTTCCTCCTCAGCCGTGAGGGTTTCCTCTGCAACTTGTGAATTCTTCTCCTCTGTGTAGCCTGCTTCTACTTCTGCTTGTGCCTCTGCCTGAATCTCCTCTTGCTCCCCGTGATTCTCAGTTGCTTCTGCTTCTGGGTTCTCCGCTCGGTCTTGGCTTTCCTCATCTTTATTTTCTTCATCTTGGTTTTCTTCATCAATCTTGTTTCCATCTGCTCCTTCAGTTATTCCCTCCTCTGCATTTCCACTCGTTCCACCCTCTCCTTCCTCATGCTCCTCTTTCTCTTCTGGATCATCTGTGAAGGGATTCTCACCCTGTAAGTCAAGAGAGAATTATATTGAAGCTGTATTTGGACAGATTTGTGGCAGATGTTAGACCTTCTCACTTAATTTCACACACATGTCAGGTACATGAGATCCTCCTTCAGGGCATGAATATTTCTGATCATTAGGCTGGGACCAGCATTTGGAAGTTCTCTGTACCTGAAAGTATTTGTACAGAACCAGAGGGTTTAACCCTGGCCAGCGCGAAGTTAGTGAACCTTACAGCAGTGTGTGATGAAGGCACCCATGAGGTTTGCCTTGTTACTGAGAGTTAATTTTATATTATGTGGAAGTTACTTGTAGCTCCCCTGTTATTCCTTCTCCCAGCAAGGTCCAATAAACTATTGGAGTGCCATGCTTCTGCTGATATAAGCAGACTGCTTTCAGACCAACGAAGTTACCAGAAAAGTAAAAAGACTTGGTATACTTGGTCTATTGAAAGCAGAGCTGTTTGTCATGTCAGGAACAGGGGATGTTCATATTCTGGGAGTCCTCCTGACAAAACTGAGCTATTGGAGACTTATTCTGTATCAAATGTAAAATGACACTCTCCCATCCCCTATTTTAGAAGGTTTTTACCAGGCCTCGTCTATACTGAGAATTCATACCAGTTACAGACAGCAGTGTCACTGTATTGATACAAACCGGAAAAACTGTTATAAGCCAATGTTTGCACTGGTGCAAATCACCCCTTCTCAAAGCAGGGTGAGCTGCAGTGGCACACACTGCAGCTTAGTGTGGACAAGCAAAACTACAATAGGTGTATGTGGTGGTGCAGCTACACCAATGCCTACACTGGGGATTTCAGACAGCCAAGGGCTTAGTCTTGCAACCCATTTCCAATTCTGATGTGATTTAAGCAACTAACATTCAAGAAGTCTATCCATAGTCGAGTTGGTTACCAATCTAAAGATGGGGTTCCAAGTTAGCATTGGTGCTGTACAACATTGGGTAACTGACAGTTTGGAGAAGAACTACTAAAAACCAAGCTGTAACTGAAGACAGGAAGATACAAGCCTTGTTAGAATGCCAATGATAGAGGCATTTTAAGTACTGACAGAAAGAAGCTCAAACCATGAACACCACAGATCAGCAAAGCTATGGACAAATGCTATCACAAGTGGAAAGCCAGGCTTTCTAACGAGGTGCTTACTATTAGTTCCTAGCCATCATGCTTGGCAAGGTATTAGCCTTCAGAATGGTCACTAAATGCAGAGACAAGTGGTGACTTTTTGGTACTAGTCTTGGACTTTCCAGACAGTCCCAACCCATAGACCAACTACTGCCTTGGTATCAATGACAAGTTTTTGCGTTTATGTGGATCATAGGCCCCAATCTAAAAAGGAGAAGGTTACTCACCCTTGTGCAGTAACTAAAGTTCGATATGTGTGTCCCTGTGGGTGCTCCACTTCAGGGGTTGGTGAGTTCCGGTACCATTGATCGGAGAGTTTTGGTAGCAGTGCCTAGTTGGGACGTGCATGCGCAGTAGCGGTCTCGTGGCACTGTTGGCACCTCATCTAGTGCGCGCACAGTCCGACCCCTTCAGTTTCTTTTCTACCGCCGAGTCTTTAATGCAAACTCTGAAGTAGAGGGGAGGAGGGTGGCAGTGGAGCTACTTCTTCGGGTGCTGACCCTATGGGTGGGTCCATTTCAGGTGACTGTAAAGCAGTGCTCTACTGTGGATGGAAGGGCTTCCGAGTTGTATTCATAGTTGACGCTAGCACTGTTAGGCCTAGTATCACATCGGAGTCTGAGTTTTGCATTATTGCATAGCGATTAATGAACGTGTGTTCAGACGCACAAGCGGTGGCCCAACATATCTCTGTGATTGGTAAATTATTTAAAAAGGCTGTTGAGGTCCACATTGATCTGTTCAAATGGGCTCCGATCTCTGTCTGGGATTCTCTTTTTTGTTGTTGATAGCACAGATGGATGCAATTTGAGATCCATTTTGAAAGTCTTTGTTTTGATATTGCGGATCCCTTTGACCTTTCAGCCATGGAGACGAAGTCTTCAGAATGGTTTCATTCTATCTAGGTAGAATGCTAATGCATGTCTAACATCTAGAATGTGGAGGATGGTCTCTTGTGTAGTCTCATGTGGTTTAGGGTAAGTGAATTGATTGGTTGAGATGAAAGGATGATGAAACCTTGGGGACAAATTTTGGGTGTGGTCATAGTGTCACTGTCTTTGAAGAATACAGTGTATGGCTGGTGGGCCATGAGAGCCTCTGTTTCACAAATTTGTCGTGCAGAAATAATTGCAACAAGGAATGCAACTTTCATTGAGAGGTGTAGTAGAGTACAAGTCGCATGTGGGTTCGAATGGTATTTTGGTAAGGCCTCTAAGGAGCAGGTTTAGATCCCATGCTGGTATGGAGTGGTGTATTTCTGAGTACATGTTCTGTATTCCCCATGAGGAAATACTTTGTGATCGGGTGTGTGAATAATGAGACACCACCAATCTTATGATGGAAAGCAGTTATGGCTGCTAGATGTACTTTAACTGTACTTGTGGAGAGTACTGATTGCTTTAGTTCCAATTTGTATTCCAAGATCAAATGAAGTGGTGCTGTAAGTGGAGTTATGCATTTGTTTTGGCACCATATGGAGAACCTCTTCCATTTTTATAGGCAAGTTGCACAAGTGGCTGTCTATCTGCTGGGTAAAACAGGTTTTACCTGTTCCGAGCAGGTTAATTCTTCGTGTTGGAACTATGCCTTCAGATCAAGTTTGGATGGAGGACTTGACCTTTGTCTTATGAGAGGAGAGCCCGTCACAGCAAGAGCGTGTATGGTGTGCAGATTACCATGCAGATCAGGTATGGGAACCATGTCTGTCTGGGCTATAAGTATGACTGTGGCTTCGCTGGTTTGTATCTTGTGTATTACTCTGGAAATAAAAGGTATTGGTAGGAATACATATAGGAGAGATTCGTTACATCTGATGAGGAAGGCATCCCCTAGGGATTGTGTTCCCAGTCCTGCATTTGGCATTTCATGCTACTGCGAACAAGTTGATATGTGGGAACCCCCACATGTGGAATGTGTTGTATGATGATGTCATTCAGTTCCCATTCGTGTTCTTGGGAAAAATTGTCTTAACGTGTACGCCGCTGTGTTCTGCCAACCTGGGAGACATGATGCTGTAATGGTGATGTTGTGTTTTATGGACCAGTTCCATATTTTTATGGCTTCTGTGCATAGAAAGAGATCAAGTTCCCACTGTTGGTTTATGTAAAATATATATGCAGTGTTGTCCATCATGACTTTTATTGTTTTGTTCTGGATTTTTGGGAGGAAATGGTTGCATGCATTGTGAACCGTGTGTAATTTGAACAGGCTGATGTGTAAATGTGTCTCCATGGGAGACCACTTCCCTTGGATTGTATGTTGGTTTAGGTGGGTGCCCCAGCTGATCTGTTGTGATCAGTATGGATGATGGATTCTGCTGGAATGGGATCCCCGCACATTCATTACAGTGGTGGACAAGACCATGAAATGTGTGTTGGACTTTTGGTGTTAGTTTTAGGATTTGTACAGTCTGTGCTTCCAGACAGCCCTGTAGGCAGCACATGTATAGTCAAGCATGTTTTACTACGAAGGTGGTGGCCCCTGTATGTCCCAGCAATTGAAGGAAAGTGTGTGCTGATACCTCTGTTTGTGACCACTGATATGAGAGTGGTCAGTGCTACAAATCTGGTAACTGGCAACGATGCTTTGGCCTCTATGGACTCCAGGTGCGCTCCAACGAAGTCCAATTGTTGTACTGGGTTTAGAGTAGATTTCAGTTAGTTTATTTGCAACCCTAGGGTGTGAAAGAGGGTTATAGTCCTTCGGGTAATGTTTACTGTTTCTGCTTGAGTAGGCCATTTCAGTAGGCAGTCGTCTAGGTATGGGAAGATCAATATTCCCTGTCGGCGCAAATGTGACACAACAACTGCTAGGGTTTTGGTAAAAACTCTCAGGGTTCTTGAAAGTCTGAAAGTTAGCACTCTGTATTGGAAGTGGTCTTTCCCTACTGTGAATTGTAGAAACCTTCTGTGTGCGGGATGCATGGTGATAAGAAAATATGCATCTTGTAGGTCGAGGGCTGAGAACCAGTCCCCCTTTTCCATCACTGGGATAATTGAGTTCAGTGTGACCATTCTGAATCTGTGGATATGGACAAACTTGTTGAGTTTTCTGAGATCTAATATGGGTCTCCATGCACAGTTTTTCTTTTGAGTCGGGAAATAGTGGGAATAAAATCCCTTTCCCCGGTGCTGTTTTGGAACTTGTTCCATGGCATCCAGCTGTAGAAGATGCTTTATTTCTTGTCTTGGGGGGGAGGGATAGCTCAGTGGTTTGAGCATTGGCCTGCTAAACCCAGGGTTGTGAGTTCAATCCTTGAGGGGGCCACTTAAGGATCTGGGGCAAAATCAGTACTTGGTCCTGCTAGTGAAGGCAGGGGGCTGGACTCGATGACCTTTCAAGGTCCCTTCCAGTTCTAGGAGATAGGACATCTCCATTTATTTATTTATTTGTCATAGAAGGTGGTTGTGAGAAAGGTCCCTGAAGTGGGACAGGGAGAGGGAAGGGGGACAGGTAGGTGGAATGGAGATAAAAGGGATGACATAACCTGTTTGAATGATCTCCAATACCCAGTAGTCTGTGGTGATGGAGGCCCACATACGATAGAATGGTCGTAGCCAATGACCAAAGGTCTGGGTTGGTGGTAGTACTGGTTCTAGTTGTTGGGGGAGGTCAGCCAGACTCTCGACCAACATTTCAAAATTGCATCTTGGCTGGTGGTGCTTGGGATGCCGCGGACAGAGACTGGGAAGGACAGTGTCTTTGTGGCCGAAGTCTGGGTCTCTGGTTGTCATGTGGCCTCTGTTGTTGTTGCGATGTATGGTCTGTTGCAGGAGTATGGTTGGCATCTCTTCTGTCTGTTTGGGGGTGTGTAAATGCCGAGGGTTCTCAATATCACTCGTGAGTCCTTCATGGAATGTAGGACTTCATCTGTCTTGGTGGAGAACAGCTTGACCCTAATCAAAGGGGAGGTCTTCTATCTTAGTTTGGAGTTCTCGCAGGATACATGAAGAACGTAGCCACAATGCTCTGCGCATTACTATTGCTATTGTGTGTGCAGCTGTGTCAGCGACATCAAGGGATGTTTGGAGCGCTGTTCTGGCTATGAACTGTCCCCTTATTAACGACTGCTTGGAATTGTTCCCTCTTGTCTTCAGAGATTTCACTGAGGAACTCGTTCAGTTTAACATAATTATCGTGGTCATATTTCGCTAGCAACGTTGTGTAGTTGGCCATGCAGACTTGCTGAAGAATAGACTTTCTGCCCAAATAGATCTATTCTCTTCCAATCCTTGTTTTGGAGTGTGGATCGGGATTGGAGTTGTTCATCCCTGGCTGGCGGCATCCACCACTAAGAAGTTGGGCTGTGGGTGTGAAAAAAGAAAGCCCATTCCTTTATTAGGTACATAATACTTTGTCTGCAGGTTGGAAGAATAGTGGTGGGTGTTTGCCACACCGTTTCCATCAAGGCATAATTTATTGGCAGGGCTATCTTTACCATAGAAGAGGTGTGTAAGATTTTTAAGAGTTGGTGTTGGGTCTCAGTTGCCTCCTCCAGCAGAATATTCTGCCGGTGTGCCATTCACCTGAACAATTCTTGAAAATGTTTAAAGTCACCTGCGGCAGTGGAAGGTGGAAGCATCACCGATCACCCAGAGAGGACAATGAATTGTGAGCAAGTGAGGTATCTTGTTCTGTGGATTCCCCTCTATCGTCTCCAGTCTCCTCTGAAGGCTCTGGTAATGATGCTGTTGTTTAGCGTATGTGTCTCCTCTGAGGAGTGGGAGGTTTGGAGAAAGGAGACTTGCAGGCTCCTCAGGATCCCATTGTGGTCACTGTATAGGGAATGGCATGGGAGGGCACATCCAGGGATTGGTGAGCCAAGGATACATGTCCCTGGTAAGCTGCGCTCTCGTTCTTGTGTAGGACATGGATATCCGGTGCCTGATGAGAAGACTTCTTCCTCAAGGTCCTCCCAGTCTTCACTGGAAAATGGTGAAGCAGTAGGGGAATCTGGTTGGTCCAGTGCTGTTGGTACCAGTGAGCTGTTGGTGCCAAACAGAGGCAATCTGGGAATAGAGGTTACTTCCATGTCTGCCTTATGTGTAAGAGGACACAATGCCATTGTTTAGGGTGCTGTTTCTTTCTGTGCCAACGCTTTAAATAGTAGCTTGGTCAGTACAGATGGTTTCTGCGTGGCCTTAGTCAGTGCTGGTGACGTCGTCCTTGATATCTCTGTGGACGGTTCTGATGAAGTTGGTGCAGACATTGCCAGTGGCGAAGGCTGTGGCACCGTGTCCTTTGTAGGAGTAGTCGGTGCCGTGGAGGTGGCGGCTATTTTCTGCCTATCACTTGACTCCTTTCCCCTACCGGCAGAGCTCCTGGTACAGAGGAGGTGCCTGTGCATCAAAGGTGCCCACTCTGCCTGAGGTTGGCACAGAGGGTAGATATTTCACTGGAAACCATTGCTTTTTTAACTGTTCTCTGCTTGGGGAGGACGTGGCCCTTTTCCTTGATTTTGTAGAGACATTAGCACTTGCTCAGTCCACCGAGGATGTACCCAGAGAGTCCCTTGTCGAGGGTTGTCCGGGATCTGAGGTGGACGTTAGGGATTTCTCCATTAAGATGACTAAGTCGGAGATACCTGTCTCTCCTCGCTCAAGCTTTGATGTTGCTGCAGTGAGTGCACTTTCGTGGTATGTGCGACTCACCTAAACAGCGGACGCATTGTGAGTGCCCATCTGAAATAGGCATTGTTTCCTTGCATGAAGTACATCTCTTGAAACCTGGGGATCCAGACATATTTTTGATGTCCCTCATAGGATGGGAAAAACAAGAGGGAATTTTTTTTTTGAAGAATGAGCTGTCAAACAGGAATAACTGAAACTTAACACACACTAATTTAACTGACTAATTATTTAGTTAAGACGCAGTTACTAGTAATCTAACAACTTTTCTAGGATTTCTTTGATGTTGCTGGTGAGTTCCGTCTCTGGCCGAGGATGGTTGAGAAGGAACTGTAGGGGTCGGGCTGTGTGCGCCCTAGATGAAGTGCCAATGGCACCACGAGACAGCTACTGTGCATGCACACCCCAACCAGGCACTGCTAATGAAAATGTCTGATCAATGGCTCTGGAATGCACTGACACTTGAAGTAGAGCATCCACAGGGACAGCACTCGAAGAAGGTGGATAAGTTGTTTACCTTTATAATATTCAATATCACTCTTCTGAAAGGGAGAGCAGGCCTGCTGCTAGTAAGCACTGCTCCTTACTTCTAGCCGCCTGCCCCTGTCTTAATGCACAAAAGTAGTCTGAACTATGGGAGAGGGTATGCATCAAACAGCTAGCTTTAACTTGAGCTTCTTACCCAGAAATCCATTTCAACACTAGCCAACTGTTTACAGCACCAAGGGAAGTCAAATTAGCAGCTCTTGAAAGTATATACTATCTTGAGTACTCAAACTGACTAATTCCAACAGTAATAGGCTAACAATGCTACATTTTTGCTAGTGACCCTGACTATAAAACTGCTTAAATTCTATTCCATTCAACTGAAAAGGGACACATTTCTCATCCCTTGAAGACCTGGACTTTGCAGATGAGGTCGTCGCTCTATCACATACCCAACACTGATTCCATCACAAGAGTAGCAATAAGATGGACACCTGAAGGCAAATGAAAACGTGGCCACCTGAAAACAACATGGCGAAGAGCTGTGGAAGCCGACCTGAAAAACCTCGGGCACAGCTGGGAAACCATTGAAAGACTTGCCAGAAACAGACAGGAGTGGAGGAGTGCCCTAAACGCCAGAGGCTTAATAGGAACATGATGATGATGAAACTGAAAGTCTTAAAGGAAGAGCCTACCCCTGTTCATTCAGGAATTAGGAGCAACATTAAAGGTGGGAGACAGTAGAGATGAGGAAGCTAGTCATACATACTATGAAAGTCCTTGAGCACCACTCAGCCAACCCTTAGGGATCTGACATTGTATTGGGAAAGTACTTTGGAACTTCAGCCTAAGAAGTAGCTAGCAGGTAGTCCGAAAATTCTGCAGTGCAGAAGCTGCGTGGCTCTCTGCTCAATCCAACTGAAAGCTGCTTTGCAAGTATTTACCTTCAAATACCGCTCCAATTTCTTGCTGATTAGTTTGTTATTGAGAATACTTCTTGCAACTACTAAAGATGATTTCTTGGACTGTTCCATCATGGCCTAAAGGGAACAGGAGTATTTAAAGAAAACAGAGTTAAGTTTTGAACTGAGTCATGTAATACTTCAGTAGTTGCTTCTAGCCCAATGGTTCTCAAACTGGAGTCCGAGGATCATGTCTGGGGCCACTGGCCCCGCTGAGCAACTCCTCCCCCTCCCTCCCAGTGTCTCCTGCACGCTGTGGAACAGCTGTTCAGCGGCATGCAGGAGGCACTGGGAGGGAGGGGGAGGAGCAGGGATGGGGCACGCTCAGGGGAGGAGGTGGGGCAGGGTTGGGGCCTTAGGCTGAGCAGGGGTTGAGCACCCCCAGGGAAAATTAGAAGCTGGCTTGGGGGGCGGGGGGGGGGGGGTTTCCACAAAATATTTTAAATAAAAAATGGGGGTCCTCAGGTTGCTCAAGTTTGAGAACCACTGTTCTAGCCACGTTTATCAGTTATTGGAGACATGCTGAACGACTCTAGATGTGTTTGACACAACCAAGTTTCCTATCTGCCAACATTACCACCCCACCAAATTTAGTTTTTAGCATGCTCCAGAATTTGTATTGACAATGCACAGCTTTAGAGGCAATGGGCATGTGTGACTTTACATCCCATCTTTTCCTTGGTGCCAAGTGTGGCTTTTGGGGCCCTGGGGAGGGAATCTCATCTTTCAATCCTTTTGTGGGCAGGGGTAGAGGTAACATGAGCATTCTAAAAAAGCATACATAGTGGAGGGACATGGAGCACCTGAAAAAGTCTGCACTGCATTAATTGGTAGCCATTTCATTGCTAACATGCTTTAGTGCTAATATTTAAATAGACATTGGGCTTCACAATCAACACCTTCTTTAGATGTATGGGACAATTCAGAGCCATCTGCTCAGATTATCTATTTAAAGATTTAGGAAGGCTATTTATACATGTGAGGTTCTCTTTAAAACCAGAAGAATCAAAACATCAGAGGATGGATTCTACAGCCAATGGGTTGCAGAAGATATGGGATCCTGATAGCATGTTACACCGCTGTTCCTCACAATATGAAGAGATTACTTTTCTGCTGACCTCTTACAAGAGAAGATCAGTATTCTACAATAATAGACCACCATATTGCAGTATCACAACTATGAGCTGTTACCATAGAGACCACTACTGCAGAAAGCTTTAAAAAGGCTAGTCCTGGTTTTAGGTTCCATTTTCCCCCATATAGTTCATAGGCTGTATGAATGCAATCATATCCAGTTTTTAGCATTCATCAGCTTGTTTCATTAATTAAAACAAAATCCTGCAACCTGGGTTTACCATGCAGGGATAAGCTGATCTCCATATCTGCCCAGCCAGCTATAGTGGTATATTGTCTCATATTATATATAAATTACACACACACACACACACACACATTTAACCAGCTGCACGCTTACTCTGCGGTTGTGGTTGTGGTCAAGGGACTTCAGGTGCTTCTGGATAATTCCATACTGCATTGGGATGAAGAGGTCACATGCAGCACAGTGAGCAGCCTCCACCTTTTTAATAAAGTGTTCCATGCCAATATCTGAGGAGAGACAAGAGCTTTGTTCATCTAACTTGAGTTGTGGTGGCCACACCACACTTCAGGGAGTTTTGCAGTTTTTTCTGTGAGTTCACTTATCTTTAATATACTCAAGCACCCCTAGAGACTGTTTCCTACAATGTGATGCTCAGTCTTGACCAATAAGGATGAGGGGGAGCATTGCATAGCCATAGTCTAACAGACCTGAGGCCCAGAGTATGGCTGTACATCTCAAAGATGAATGCTGCTGGTCACTGCTGCATCAGTGCATTGACTATAGCATGCAAAATATTTCCAGCTAGTTGATCACCAAGCTAGCCTGCAGTACACAATTGTGTCCTACATCAGTGGTTCTCATCCAGGCGTATGTATAGCCCTGGGGGTACGCAGAGGTCTTCCGGGGGTACATCAACTCACCTAGATACTTGCCCAGTTTTATCAAAAGCACTAGCAAAGTCAGTACATACAATGATCTGTTTATACTGCTCTATACGCTATACACTGACATGCAAGTACAATATTTATATTCCAATTGATTTTAGGATACGGTCAAAATGAGAAAGTAAGCAATTTTTCAGTAATAGTGTCCCATGACACTTTTTAAAAAGATGTCTGATTTTGTAAGCAAATAGTTTTTAAAGTGAGGTGAAACTTAGGAGAACGCAAGACAAATCAGACTCCTGAAAGGGATACAGTAGTCCGGAAAGGTTGAGTGCCACTGTCCTACGTTACTTGCTGTTGACACACCTCAGTGCCATCTCTCCTAGAAAGAGGATATGACTTTCCTCATAACTAACTTCTATAATTTTACTCTAACGTGAGAAATAAGGCTCCTGTATATGAATCTGCTGATTATTCTTGTGTGAATTTAGAGCTCTCCAAAATAAGAGCAAATTACTATAGCATGCAAGGTAAATATTAAAGCATAAATACGGGAAAAGACTTCCCATCTTGCACAAAGTAGTAAAGTTGAAGAATCACCAGCTATAGACACGTGTTCCTGATCAATATTTCAGTTTTCCATGAGCCGCTTTTAAAAGCACGGTTCCACTCTGGAAGTTTACTATGCAATAAAAGGTGCCTCAACAGACACTTCATGTCTGAATAGGATCAGATGATTTAAGTAACAAGAATACTTTACTCCTGTTGGCACTGTAGAGCAACTTCTATTTCTTCCTGTTTATCAGTCTGGTTTGCCATGGCACCGGTGGGACTGACTGGCAACAGCAATTAGGTTGTACAGGTTCCAAGAACAGAACCTGCTTTGCTAAACCTTTACTGGTAACAAAAACAAGGAAAGAATCTAGTTTGATTCTCAGATCTCAGGATAGCTTTAACCAGGCTTTACTTGTGAAGTGTGCACATTTTAAAAACTCAGCATAACACAAAAGAGGAACCTCACAATGGCTTTTGTTTTTCCCATTTTCTGAGGGAAGTTGCACATTAAGGTAGCTTCACAAAAAAACAAACTATGAAGATGCAGGGAGACTTGCTATTACCTTGGGTAAGATCTTGGTCTTTATAGATCTGTTGGATAACTGCATTAATGTCTTCAATTGCTTTACGGCGTTCTTCGGTTTTTTTTGTTTTGTTAGCAACGTAATCCTGTATTGTACAAAAATATGTGTTATTAACTTCAGCTGTACATCTGACCATTAAATGTGACCATCAAAAATGCAAAGCACAGCATGTATTGTACTTACTCTACACTGCAGTTGTGCCTTTCATCAGGGCATTTCAAGACCTTTGCGTCCCCTTAACCCAGCCCTAACTGTCCTCCTGAAGGTAGTCAAGGACTGTCTGCACTTTATCTATAAAGTGCAGAGAACTCAGATCCTGATGCCCAGTCCTGTGCTCTAAATCACACCTGTAGTAGTAGTTTCACATCTAAGTTTTCATAGTCTTGACCAGGGGTCTCAAACATGCGACCCGCGAGCTCCTCACGGCCCCCCCACCCTCCCCCAGCATTTACCTAGAGAGGCTCCGGCCCGATGTGCAGCGGGGGCTCAGGATGGGGGTCGGGGTGCAAGAGGGGTTTGGGAGAGCGGGCTCTGGCCTGGCACGCACCTGGGGCCAGGCAGGCTCCCTGCCTTCCTGCCCCCGCGCTGCTCCGGGAAGCAGCCGGAACCTGGGTCTGTGTGTTGCTCTTGCTTCAGGCAGCACCCCCAGCAGCTCCCATTGGCCACAGTTCAGGGAAGGGGTTGGAATGGGGGCGGGGAAGGGGTGGGAAGAGGCGGGGCAGGGCCTCATGGAAGGGGTGGAGTGGGGGTGGGGCCGAGGGTGGTGGTGGGGGAGGTATCAGTAATGCAGCCCTCGGGCCAATGTACTTGTCCTCATGTGGCCCTCGTGGTCATTTGAGTTTGAGACCCCTAGTCTTGACCATTTGAACTATCCATTCACATCCAACTATCAAAGTTTTTTTGTTTGTATTTTTTTTTTTTTTTTAGGTCTCCGACAACCAACTTGAAATAAAAGTGCACTGTATAGCCTGAAGTAATGGGAAACTTAACCAAAGATTCACCTGGAGGAAGTCAGCTGTCTGCTGAGGCAGTTTTGTTCCAACAAATTTGAAGTGTTCCTTGTGGAATTTGCTTTCCAGATGAACATTCATCTCATCCTCATAGAAGGTCCGATATTTGCACAGCGAACAAACAAACTGAATCCTACCAAGAGAAAGTTAGAACCAAGTGAGAAATCAAACCCCAAGCCCCAGGGTTCCATTCCAGGCTCCCCATCAGCTTGACAATACTAGTCATTTCCTACTAGTACTTAGCGGTACAATTAAAAAAGAGCACAGCTCATTCAAGAGGACAAGTCTTATACCTGGGTTGAATGGTCACATCCTTCCTACAGGTTTTAATACAGATTTTAAGGCCAGAAGGGACCATTAGCAGTAATTAGTCTGACATCTCATATAACCAAGGGCAAAGAATTGCAGTAATTCCTACACCAAGCCCAATAACTTATGGGACAGCTAGAGAGGATTTTAAGAAGGATGTCTGTCTCGATTTAAAGATTCCCCCCCCCCCCCCATAATGTAGAATCCATCACAGCCTGTAAGTTGCTCCAATGGTTAATTATCTTCAATGTTAAAGTTGTGCAACTTACTTCATGTGAACTTCTCAAGTTTCAGCTTCCAGCCACTGGATCTCATTATGCCTTGGTCTATTAGATTAAAGAGCCCTACGGTCAGAGAGCTCCCTGTGTAGGTAACTAAGGTCTTAAAGAGGATTCTCTCAGTCCACCTATTTAGTTTATCAAATATAAGGCTAAGCCTAACTGTAAAGCAGGTTTCCAATTTGTAACTTATTGTTTTGACATTTCTCTGAACCTCCCCAATTTTCCAGTATATACACACATATACACACACACACACATATATATATATACACACACACACACATATATATATATATATATATATATATATATACACACACACACACACACACACACACACACACATATTTTTTTAAAAGAAGTGGACACCAAACCTGGACACAATATTCCAACAGTGGTCTCAGCTGTATCATTCACAGAGAGGGAGGTACTGATTAGAGTTCTCCATTTTATAATTAGCTAACAGTCATTTGTACTTTTGCCTTACCAGCTCCCTATGAGGTGTTAAGCCAATTTTACAGATGATGGAGAGACTGGTACAGAGAAGTTCAGGTAACTACTCCTGGTTTTACCAACAAGTCAGTGGTAGAGCCAGGGACAAAAGCCAGAACCTAGATGCCAAGGCCCATGTTCTAAACATTAGGCAATTCTCCCAGAATTCTCAGACAGGATGTATACTGTGTCACTGGAAGAGGAAGATGTACCTTTCTACCATGCGATCCCGATGCCTCTTTTTCTGCCTCTCTTGAGTTTTCTTGCCTGCCTGCAATTTGCGCTTGATTTGACTGATCTCTTCTTGAATTGTTAAAGCACCTAGATGTATAAAGCAGGTTGTGTTTCAGGGCACTATTTGTGGACACCAACTGATTAAGAGGATTCACCTAGACAAGTTTAGTAGCCAACTTGACTGACCCATATAGCTCAGAGATGACAAAGTTATAGTGAAGTGTTGGAAAGAGCTGCTCCCTTAACAATTCCTGCTGTTGGCCAATTAAAAAGGAGCATTGCTAGTCTATTAACAGATGTCCCATCACTCTCTGGCCCAGACTTCAGAAAGGCTGAGCTTGGGTGAGGATGGTGAGAGCATACCTCTTCTGATACAGTTTCCTAACCCATCATTTCTGATGGTGATATAATGCCCCTGGTTTTACTGGGAAAAGATAGCCCATTTTAGATTAGGTGTGAATCTGACAGTTTTTAAGAGGCAACCAATCTCACCCCTTTGGCTTTTGTGCACATGGCACACAAGAGATGAAGGTTGTCAGCGAAATAGGAACTGAATTCCTCCTATAAAAAAATCCCAATTTTTTCAAAAGCAGGAAGTAGCTTCCACTGTTCTACTGGAATGACACGAGTACCCCTTTGGTTTCCCAGCCAAGGCTTCTCATATGGTTTTATACTGCTGCCATCACATTCCACTGATAGCAATTGCAAGTTAGATACTGTGCTGTCAGGGTTCTAGACAGATTCTTCCTCTGGTGAGAGGTCACCATGCTTCTCTAAGCAACCCTCTCCCCAGCTGCCACAACAGTGTTGGCACATCAAACTATCCCATGGACTCTACTCTAACCAAATAAAACGAGGAGGAGTCTTTGTGGCACCTTAGAGACTAACACATTTATTTGGGCATAAGCTTTTGTGGGCTATAACCCACTTCATCAGATGCATGGAGTGGAAAATGTAGTAGGCAGGTATAAATACACAGCCCATGAAAAGATGGGAGTTGCCTTACCAAGAGAGTGAGTGAGGGTGTGGTCAGTGCTAACGAGGCCAATTCAACATGGCCACATCCACCCTAATTTAATTGGCCTTGTTAGCACTGACCCCCCACTCGGTAAGGCAACTCCCATCTTTTCATGGGCTGTGTATTTATACCTGCCTACTGTATTTTCCACTCCATGCATCTGATGAAATGGGTTATAGCCCACAAAAGCTTATGCCCAAATAAGTGTTTTAGTCTAAGGTGCCACAAGGACTCCTCGTTGTTTTTGCTGATACAGACTAATACGGCTACTCCTCTGAAACCTCTAACCAACTAGTATTTCTCTAAGGTACTTATAGAGCCCCATTTCTATAGCATCTGAGTGCCTCACAATCTTTAACACCCCTATCAGACAGCGAAATACTTTGTTCCTTATTTGTAAAATAGGAATAAAGTAAGAGAAACTGAAACACTTACCCAAGGTCACACGTCTGTGGCAAAGCAAAGATTTGAACCCAGGTCTCCTAAGTCCCAGGCTAGCACCATAACCACTAACCGTCCTACCTTGTCCATGGGACCCCTCTTCTTCATAGCAGAGAGGCACACTATAAATCTCACATGAGACCTATAGCACTGGCTAGGAGTCACCAGATTCTGTGCTGGATTTCCCTATGTTTCCTAAAGCACCTCAATCATGAACCGTAACATCCCCTAGTATTCTAGGCCTAGCAGTGTGCCAGACAAACAGATATCCACTAGGGATTATGTACTGTGTACAGAAACCAGTGCAAGCTCTAGAGTGATGAAAGATTAGAGCTTTAACTCAGATCATCATAATCCACCACATAGATTTCTGTACAAGCTACAGCTCAGAGAACAAAAGGAGCAAGACAGTGCCTGAACCAAGTCAGTCAGACTATTACTTGGAGCCATTTCCTCCACAGCAGAGTCCTTTATTGGCAGAAGGTTTATGCTGTACAGGGGTGTAACGTCTGAAGAGCCTTAGCACATCCCTTGATGAAGAAGTTCTTGGCTCATTTCCCCAAGAACGCTTTTAAAGAATTACATTCAGACTCACCTTTCTCAGAATCTTTTCCTTCTTCATCTTCACCCTCCTAAAATACAATTTCAAGAGGTTATCAGCAATCCCTAGCTATAACTTTTGTTGGTCTTACAGAGAAAGTGAGCACATACTAGTTTTACATCTCTTAACCATCCTGCTCCCCAAAGAGACTCCCTCCTGACTTCAGATAGCAGGGTTCCCTGTCTGAGGAACACATTTAGCCTGCGGTTTGGCAACAGTACTACACATTGTGGATTTCTAGGTTTCCTCACCCTATTCCTAGTCATTTTCATAAATTCTCTAGTCACATATTTTCAGCTCTTTGGAGCAGGGCTTGTCTTGCTATGCACCTGTACAAGTATCCTCATACCTTCTATGGGTCATCTCGATTATCAGTTCAAAAGGTTTTTTTTTTCCCCTCCTGCTGATGATAGCTGATCTCAATTGATTGGCCTCTTACAGTTGGTATGGCTACTCCCACCTCTTCATGTTCTCTGTATGTATAAATATCTTCTGTGTGTTCCAGTCTATGCATCTGAAGAAGTGGGCTGTAGCCCATGAAAGCTTATGCTCAAATAAATTTGTTAGTCTCTAAGATGCCACAAGTACTCCTGTTCTTTTAGTGCTCCAATCAATCTCTGTTGGGGCCTGCAGGTATTACCGCAATACAAAATAAGTAATCTAGGGAGGATTTACAACCTTCAAGCTTTCTTACATGAGGATCCAATCCCCCCACTCCTCACCAATCCCAGCTCTCTACAACTGAAAGGTAAGAAGTGGTTCCCACTCATTGCAGGAAGATTCATTTGGTTTTTAATGCTGCCATCACAACATTCTGCCCTCAACTCTAGTTACATGGCCACTCATCCACTTCCCTCAAGCATTATGGTCTTTACTGTAAATTACAAGTGTCAATTTCACTTACAGCTTTGGAGCCCTCCTTCTCTGCTGCTTCTCCTTCAGTCCCTTCCTCTGAAAAGCACATTACAAATGGTCACCATGCAAACAGTAACAGTTGGGGAGCTCAGAAAAGAATGGTATTAACAACTTTACCACCAAATTAAATATTCAAGAGAAACTGAAATGTCAGAGCCAATTACTACCTGAAACAAAGGCACTCTGATAACTTCAGACAACTAAGAGCTAACTCATTAGTAGTCATCACCAGAGAGATTCTTACCATTCTCAGAGTCGGAGTTGTCAGAGCCATCAGTTTTTGCTGCCTTGCTGTCAGGTTCATCAGTGCTGTCAGTTTGTTTTCTCTTCTTAGAGGTAGGGTCCTTCTTGATTTTCTTTTTCTGTGACTAGAAAGGAAAATATCAGTCCCCAAATGTACATTCTGAGACCATCCCCTGCCAACAGCAAATAAGTCTACATTAAGCCACCTTAAAAGGTCTTTATATTGAACTAAACTTCCCAGAAAACACAGTTATGTTTCTGACAGGCAAAGTCAGTCAAGACAGATAACATTTTGCACAGTCCTTCAGCATATCAACCTTCCTTCAGCATATCAGATTAAATCACAAAACTATAGCACATTTACTTTCCTAGCTTTACAATAAAAGCGTCAAGATTAAACACTCTGGATGCTAAGACTGCACTATGAATGAATGTGGCCTCTTCAAACCATTTAGAAAACAGTAAGATGCCAAGCAAATAATGCACAGAGGTACAAATTTCACTGTGGAAACTAAGTATGGTATTTCAGAGAATAAGGCCCTTTGCACTCAGAGCTGGACAGTGTAGTTTGTTGGGAAGTGAACAGTCTCTATACGAGGTAAATGGGTGGGAGGGGATTGCACAGGTACTTACTTTAAAGTCTGCGTCCCACATTTTCCAGTTTCTCCTCATTCGTTGTTTCATGCCGCCTCCTCCAAAGCGCATGTTTCCAGAGAAACCTCGCATTCCCTGGAACATGCTGAGTTCTGGGATAATGTTGTGGGAGAAGAGGGATGGGAGCCTAGAGGAGCCGTGGGGGCCATGGCCCCGCCCTCCCATTGGCTGCTCATTCCACTGTCCGCCCATGTGCCCGGAATATGAAGATGCCATGGGTCTGTTATTTCGCCCGTCTCTGGCCCAGTTCTGACCCCGCTGGCCAAAGTTGTCCCGTGCTCTGTTCTGGTACTGGTCCCTGTGGTTCCCATAGAAGCTGTCATAGCAACCTTCATAGGCATTTTCGGTGTCATGTTCAGCCTCACTGTAATCATAGCCGGATCTGTATAGATCACGGTCGTTCAGTGAAGACCTTGAGTCGTAGGACTCATATGTATTATACCTGCAAGAGTCGCACAGCAAGCAAGGAATCCAGTCAGTAGCATATAAAGGTACCACATTACAGCCTGCCGAGAAATGGCAGCAGAAAGATTAAACAAAAACAACAGAACTGTTCATCTCATTTATATAAAAAATGGTTCTGAGGTTTCACTCAACATGGGAGTTTTTCCGTGTGATACAGCAGCGGGAGAAGGGCATAAATAGAATGGCAAGTACCAGCAGGGATTCAGTTCAACCTCAGTCCATCACTGAAGGACCACATATATCTAGTCAGATTTACATATGCCTAACGTGCCAGGAAGCCCACACCAAACTAATCTTCAATTTCTCTTAAAATTACTAAAACAACAAGGAGTCCGGTGGCACCTTAAAGACTAACATTTATTTGGGCATAAGCTTTCGTGGGTAAAAACCTCACTTCTTCAGATGCAAATTACTCTTCAAATTACTGTGTCACACACTGATCTTTTTTAAAAAGAAAAGTTCCCAAGCTGAGCAAAGGTACCTCCGTTAGCGGTAGCTGTGGATTTTCAACTGTACAGACATTCAGATTTTCTGATTTCAATTTAATACATTCACCACCCGCCCTCTATTTAGCTATGCTTAAGTCAGACTGAACAATCCAAATAGTTAAGAACAAATGCAGAGCTAGTTAGACCACAAAGTAATAGTCCCACTTTTCTTCCCCCACTCGATTCTGAATTGTTAGGAGGAACGGCTTAATTTAGGCCTCGTCTACACAAGAAAGTTTCTGCGTATAATGCATGGTGTGAATTTAAGCCAACAATCATACTGGTAAAACCTCCTCATGTGGGCATCTATTCTGGTATAAGAGTGCCTTTTCTTGATTTAGCTTGTGTCTCTTGGGAAGGGTTTTTACCAAGTCAACTTTCCCATGTAGACATGACTTTAGAGTTATTACTGGCCACTGTAGTTTCCACAAAACCAGTTTTTAACCAGGACAGTTTCAGAAGAAAAATACAAAACCTGCAGAGGAGATTTAGACTTAAATTCTGTAATATCTAAAGTAGTGCCTCTGTACATCTTATGCAGTGGCTGATATATCATCTTTGCTGCATATTGAGTCTATCAAAGTTTAAGGGGAGGCTCCACACTCTTCATGATAACATGCTACTTTACCAGATGTGCCATAGCGTGAGGGAAATCCACACTCACCAAGAGAGAACACAAACAGGTTCACACATTACACAAGGAAACAAGAACACAATGTCAAACTAGCACTGGGGCACAAACCCCAGTAGTTATGCTCTATAGCAAGGTCTTGAAAGCAAGGAAGTTGGAAGGAAACAATGGCTGGAGGAGGAGACACTAACTCCAAAGCCAAAGAGAGCCATTCCATCTACTGATATTAGAAGAATCATCCAGACTAGCAATCACCCAAACTCCTCAGAGGGTAAAGCTACAAGTGCCAATTTACAGTAAACCAGAGCTTTCAACTGCAGCAACTGAATAGCCCTCCCCACACTCTGGTTTTTAGGAAATGAGACTGAAGGCTAAAAACTGATGTTTTCTAAACCACTACTTTCATCCTTTTGTCCCTTAAATGGTTAACTACATTCACTTTGGATATTTGATAACTTTTCTCCAGCAAGAGCTAGAATCTGTTAACAGGACTGGGTTACGAGCCAAGTATCATCTAACATGACCGAACTATGCATGGTATCTTGCCCGATGTTTGGGGCTTGGAGCAGAAGATCCCAATTGTGTGATGTCTGAATAATGGACAAGGGCTGGAACATCAAATTCAAAGTGCTCATCTTATGAAATTAGAACCCAGGAGTTTAGTCAATTAAACTATTCACCTGCTGCCTTGCAACAGTCCTTTCCACTCCCTACAAGAGAGGTACAGATTCATAGATGAGGCCAGAAGATACCAGTGTAATCATCTATTATTTCAAGTATAACAGGCCAAAGAACTTCCCTACAGCATCTCTTTTAGAAAAATATCCAATCTTGAATTAAACGTTTTACCCTTGGTAAGTTGTTCCAATGGTTAAATACCATCACTGTTGAAAGTTTGCACCTCAATTTCTGTCTAAGATTTGTCTAGTTTCAACTTGTTTACCTTTGTCTACTAGATTAAAGAGGCTGCTATTATCAAATATTTTTTCCCCCAGGATGGATTTAAAAAACAACAACTCTGATGTACTTTACATGAGTGCTTTTAAACAGAGTACTCCACCAAAATCTATTTGATGCAAGACTTCAGAGGAGTAATTCCTTAAAACTTTGTGAAGCCTACTGTACATTTGTCCTCTATTCCATAAACATGTAGCAATTTTACAATATTCAAAAGTCATATGCTACTAGTAATTACTATTGAACTATACTTTTGGTAAACATATCCCAAGTTCTTGTGAAACTTTTTATGAAGTTTTTGTAGTTTTAAACTTGGTTGGTTAAAACAAAGTACAGATGCAACAATAGCTGACTGCAAACAAACCAGAATGCACTCCAACATAAAAAGGATAATAATGTATAAAAGTCTCTTGCAGGACATTTCTTACTACTAACAAGCTATGCTTTCATTCTAGAGAAGAGGTTCTGGTTTGCTTACATTATATGGAATTTAGTTTAAGTTATTTTGACAATGTCTCTGAACAGTAGCAGATAAACTTCAAGTTCTCTACAAAACAGATGTCTCCTCTACATAGATGTAAATCTGCCATTGTTCAAATAAATACTTGTACATAAGCAAAATACTCAGAAATGGATTTGCTGGGATGAATTAATATTTCACATAAACCGAGAATGAACAGCAGTGTTGTAGAAGTATTACATTTTGAATATAAACTCATTTTGAAATTTAACACGAGAAAATTTTTGTGAAGTGAACAGTCCTTATTAGTACTGCATACACTTTGGATTTAAAACATGGTCAAAACCTCACTTGATCTTTTCTAGACATCTGTACTGTATTCCCAGCCAGCAACCCAAAACTGGAACAAAAAGGTCACTTTTAGATTAACAATTAAGCTTAAAATCAAATGAGGGACACAGGCAAATGAATGTTGTGGCAATGCTATAGAAATGAAATACATCAGCAGGCTCCCAGATATAGAAATATTAAGGAATCCCTTCTTTATTCATCTCCAGTTTAAAACTGTGAGAAGATTTCCTCCCCTCCTCCCCCCAATTAAACATATCCTACTACTGCTGTAAAGATTGCATCACAGTTCAAGTACCTGTCACCAGACTATTAAGACTTCACTACTCAAACTGGGATACAAATGACTTATTTCAAAAATATAAACAAAAGAAGGAAAATCCAGCTAAACCAATTCCCTTTATCCATCTGTTCCTCTTGAGAGCTAAAATGTGAAGACAAAGTGAGAATGAGGTCAAAATGAGAAAGAAGTGAGAGGTAGCAACTCTGATAGTCAGCAGAAGTTTAGAGTAGCGGTTCCCTTAGGAAAAGACACTAACCTGTCTGGTACTGAATCTTTTCATCTTGATCTCTAGACTCACCTGTCTCCACCTGAGCCATAATGTCCTCCTTGCATTGTGTCCGTTTCTAGATGAGACACCATATCTAAGCGCTGGTTCATTTTTGCTATAACAGCATCGGCGCCAGTGGAAGTGTTAGGGTCTGTGTCTGAATTAGGCATTTCCCAAGAGTTTGAAGTGGCCATACCATACCCATAATTGCCAGAGTTATCTTGACCGTATCCATATCCATAACTATATCCCTCGTATCCTGAAATGAGAAAGTGTCATTGAGAATTCCAGTCAAGCAGCTGAGCTAACATTTCTATCCAAGTTTAGACACAGAAGTCCCAAGAGTGCCCCTTCTCCACAGAATGTGGTGGTTTTAATTTACATTTAACCCATTTTTCCCTTACAAGACACCTGCCAAGGTGTGTTAGTGTATCCGACATCAGGACTTGAAAGTCAAAACATACATGGAAGAAACTTCACACCAAATCCCAGCAATATAGTAACCGTCTACAATTTGCCCCAACTAACATTTAACCCTCAATTTTCATTCTTGCTCTCACTCATGGACAGGGCAGGCTGCAGTGTAGCCTACACAAAGGCTTCCATGACAATCCATTTGCCTGATAAAAAACAGATTCCAGAGAGAACATGGTCCAGTCACCCTCAGAAAGAACAGCTAGTGTGGCATGGACATTTAGGCACGTGTAAAGGGGTAGGTTGTGTGAGAAGAAATAACAAGATAACATATTTAAGACAAGCCTAGTTTAGTTGAAAGTGGGCTTGTCTCTATGTCAGTTTGACATGAAGTTGTGCTGTATCCATACCCAGTTATGTTCTGACTTCATAGCATAAAATTCATACCTCTAAGCTAGGCAGTCAGTTCACGTTATAATTGCAGTGATTTGTTCGAATTAGATGACATTGTGTCTGGGGTCTATTCTTCTAGAGACGCACAAGAATTCATGCAATTCTAAAAATGGAACAATAACCCCACACTATCTTTAACCAGCATAAATATCACTTATGTCACTTCTGTTCCCTCTCCTGCCCACACGTAAATGAGAGAAATGGCCCCCTCAGTTGTATGTTATCTCAGGGGTGATGGAGAACAGCTTCCTCAAATGCAGCCCACGACATGCTACTTACAAAGCACATAGGGACAGAAAACTGACTAAAATGGCATCAGTGTTCTATGCTGTTTTCCCCCTTTTAACTTACATTTTAGGTTTGCTCAGTTCACCCATCAGCATGTCCTACTGCCAACTCTGTATTTCTGGGATTCTTAGTATCATGCAAATTAAAGCAGAGATTTGCTAATCTGAATTTATGAGTCAAAAAGTTATTGTGAACAAATTGTGATTTAGTAAGTGAAACAGACAGTACCACAAGATGTACTTTGTTCTAATGTCTTTTGTAGTTTAAGAATATTTAATAGCATTAGGAGGTAGCATGAGCTAGTGGACAGAGCACTTACCTAGGAGTCAGGATACCTCTGTTCCTGACATGCCACTGACCTACAATGTCTTTGGGGACATAGGTGCCGACTCCGTGGGTGCTCCGGGGCTGGAGCACCCATGGGGAAAATCTGGTGGATGCTCTGCACCCACCGGCAGCTCCCTGCCCCGCCCCAGCTCGCCTCCACCTCCTCCCCTGAGTGCACCGCAACCCCGCTTCTCCTCCCAGCGCTTGCCACCATGAAACAGCTGTTTCGTGGTGTAACAAGCTGGGGGGGGGGGCGGGAGGGAAAGAGTGGGAACGTGGCACGCTCAGGGGAGGAGACAGGGAAGAGGCGGGGCTGGGGTGGAGATTTGGGGAAGGGGTCAGGGCGGGGGAGGGGGTCGAGCACCCACTGGCACCAGGAGAAGTTGACGCCTATGTTTGGGGAAGTCACTTAATCTCTCTAACCTTCCCTCTGTCTTGTCCCTTTAAACTGTAAATTCTTCAGGACACAGACTATATCACAATATACCTGTTCAGTGCCTAGCATAACAGGACCCTGATCTTAGATGGGGACCCTAAGGTGATACTATAAACACAAGTAGTAAAACAATGACAAGCTCATCTTACTGCATATTTTGCCAAAACTAGTTGATTGAAAAATGGGGGGGGGGGAGGGGAAGAGGAGGAGAGAGAAAATCATGAATATTTTCTGGTTTTTACAAAAGTAAGTTTTCCAGCTAGCTCTGAAGATGGTGAAAAGGTCATAAAATCCTTTGTACAACACTGACTACAGTTTAAACTACCAGTCAGGGATACAAAAAACATACTATACTGCTTTGCTAGTCAGTCTTTGAGGAGTGGATAGAGGCTTCCTTGTGCTAATTAATGCATGCAGATTAGTGAGATTCTACCACACAGCTGGGCATCACACTAGTCTTAGCACAGTGAGCATGGCCTCTGGAAAAAGACAAGTATTTATAAAGGGAGGCCTGTTTCAAGTTTGAGTCTAAATGCCGACACACTGCCATTTTTCGTGTCTTTCTGGCACAAGAACTAGAAATTCAGTCTTCTAGCATGCTATGACAGCACTTTAATCTTCAGTGCCATTTCACAGAGAAGTGATATCACACAGAAAGATTGAAGGAAAACAGATAGTGGATACAAACTGCTGACTTCTGGGAACAGAAATATCTGGTTTTGTTGATGCACAAGGCAGAATAGTAAAGACTGTCACAGTTATACAGGCTCTGCAACGCTGACCGAAATAGAGTGGCATGTGACCTAAGAGGATATTATTCAGGGATGGGGGGGGGGGGGGGGGGAGATTTGAGCTGTGAAAAATTTCAATTTTATAATCATTTTTCTGACTGATTAAATGACATCTTTTCATGATGATGTAATGTATTAAGATTTTACTATACTTGCCTCTGTTTGTCCCAGAGTTCCAGTTGCCATAACCTAGAAAAAGACCAAAAGCTGGTCAAAACCCAAATTATATGGCAGGGGTCGGCAATCTTTCAGAAGTGGTGTGCCGAGTCTTTATTTATTCACTCTAATTTAAGGTTTCGCGTGCCAGTAATACCTTCTAAAAATGTTAAAATGTCTCTTTCGATAAGTCTATAATATATAACTAAACTATTGTTGTATGTAAAGTAAATAAGGTTTTTAAAATGTTTAAGAAGCTTCATTTAAAATTAAATTAAAATGCAGAGCCCCCCGGACTAGCGGCCAGGACCCGGGCAGTGAGTGTGCCACTGAAAATCAGATCGCATGCCGCCTTTGGCACACATGCCAGAGGTTGCCTACCCCCGTTATATGGTACGCTCTAGCTAGAACAGCTGGCATGAAGGAGAATCTATGCTATCTAAGATCTGATCATCAAATGCACCCAAATAAGCCTGACTGTATCACAGGGGATACCCCTAAAAAGAGATCCGAGCTTGACAAACCTATATTACTCTGGAGGAATTCTGCACCACTGAGCATACAGAATTCATGTCCTCCGCAGATAAGGATGAGGAATCAAAGGGAAGTCACAAGAGCAGTCATGTGCCCCTCCCCAGCAGCACAGGCGTGTGGTATCCTCTTCTGGCTGCTCCAGGCACCGAGGTAAGTCGGGGGGGGGGGGGAGGAGAGAGCTTTATTGTAGTTTTAAGAATGCTTGATAGAGATCTTGTAGGTGCTTGTCTCTATCCGAGGGATTGGAGCAAATGCAGTTATATCTTAGAGCTTGGCTGTAGACAATGGATCGTGTGGTGTGTCTTGGATGGAAGCTGGAGGCATGTAGGTAAGTGTAGCGGTCAGTAGGTTTCCGGTATAGGGTGGTATTTATGTGACCATCGCTTATTAGCACAGTAGTGTCCAGGAAATGGACCGCTTGTGTGGATTGATCTAGGCTGAGGTTGATGGTGGGATGGAAATTATTGAAATCATGGTGAAATTCCTCAAGGGCTTCTTTTCCATGGGTCCAGATTTGCTCCAATCCCTCGGATAGAGACAAGCACCTACAAGATCTCTATCAAGCATTCTTAAAACTACAATACCCACCTGCTGAAGTGAAAAAACAGATTGACAGAGCCAGACGAATACCCAGAAGTCACCTCCTACAAGACAGGCCCAACAAAGAAAATAACAGAACACCACTAGCTGTCACCTTCAGCCCCCAACTAAAACCTCTCCAGCGCATCATCAGAGATCTACAACCTATCCTGAAAGATGATCCTTTACTCTCACAGATCTTGGGAGACAGACCTGTCCTCGCTTACAGACAACCCCCCAACCTAAAGCAAATACTCACCAGCAACCACACATCACTGAACAAAACCACTAACCCAGGAACCTATCCTTGTAACAAACCCCGATGCCAACTCTGTCCACATATCTATTCAAGTGACATCATCATAGGACCTAATCACATCAGCCATACCATCAGGGGCTCGTTCACCTGCACATCACGTATGAGATTCACTGGACTTGATTTGGGAAAACCCTGCATGATAAAGTCCCCTTTCTCCCTCCCACCCTCTCCTGAAAAGTGAGGAAAAAAGCCTGAAACTGACTTTTTGTAGATTCATTTTACTTCCGTTAGAGCTTCACTTGGAATAAACCAAATAAATAAAAGACATTGAAAACAAAACAACAAACCCCGAAGCCTTTCTTTTAGTGTCACTGTTTCCACATAGAAGAGTAAAGCAAAGAGGTTTCCAAATCCAGACTTATTAAAATAAGCTATTTCCTCTCTACAAGAGGTTGGCAGGATGAGGAGCAAGGTTTGAAGTTTTATTTCTCATCAGATTTCACTTGTTGAGCACATGCCCCAAGTAAAACGGCCCGAAAAGAAGAAAAATAAATAGAGGCAATCAAGAAAGGGAAATATCCCTTTGGTATGTGTGGCAGAGAATCCAAGACATACAAGGTGCTTCCAGGGGGTCCTTTCACCTCCTTGTCATATTTCTGATGGTTGAGCAGAAACAGGGTTACCAGATAGCAACTGTGAAAAAATGGGAAAGGGGGTGGGGGGTAACAGGCGCTTATATAAGAAAAAAGTCCCAAAAAATGGGACTGTCCCTTTAAAAACAGGACATCTGATCACCCTAAGCAGAAACCTAGTCTCAGCTGCATGCATATTTGGGTTACATGAACGCAATTAACACTTCCTGCCACTGATTCGCTGCTTCTAAACTCTCCATCTTCCTCTCCTCCCTCAGGTCGACCCATCCCATGTGTTTCCATGTCTGATAGCTGAAAACGGGGTCTTGTTCCAGATTCATCTCCCCGGGTTTATTCTTGCATCTCACAGCTCAACAAGAGATGACATCTCAGGTATGCTGGAAACCTCAGGAATCTGAACAGCCCACCTTCTGAGAGCTAACTGCTTCTTATAGTCTTATCCTGGATGACAGAAACCCTGATCCAACTGCGCTTAAAGTACAAGAGAGGACTACCAAAGACTTCCCGAGGAGCAGAATTAGGTCCACAGAGAGTACTATAATCAGGACACTAGACGGAATCCATTCCAAGAGGGCACCAACATCCATTGCTGGATACTCTATTTATTCCATTGCATGAAAAGAATGGGACTTCTCAGCCTGGGAATTCTGCCTCATTGTGAGGCGAGCAATTTATTTTCATTCAGAAACTATCATGGACAAGTTCTAGATAGGGATTCAGCATGTTTCAGTCTCTATATTCATTCAATACCAGGTTTCCACTGCCAGATCTCAACCACAGTCTGGATGGACAGCTGGGGTAAAAAGGGGATTCAAGTACATGATTGTTGTGACAATCCATTGCAGCACTTTGAGATCTGTGCATGGAAAGGGTTACCTAAGCCTTTAGAGAAGGAAAGGGAAGAATAAGTTATCCTACTGGACTCCTTGGGCAATTTAAGTAAGAAAAATTAAATTAGCTAAATTGGAATTTAGCCAACATACTACAGTTAATTCCCTTTCCTCGGCAAAATGTGCAGCAACATTTAAATGACCACAAACGATCAAGGCCTTGGTTTTAAGTCTTCTCCAAAAGGTGTGTATATTATCTAAATATTATGTATATTATATACACCTTCAATATTAGGCCTCTCCATGCTGTTTTCAATATAAAGAAACTACCCCACCTAGAAGGACAGAGAAAACTCATCCACTATTTCCTTTTTACCATGGGTTTCTTCCCTGGGCTCCAACCAATAGACCTCTGCCCTCATATGTCAGTAACTCCTTCCAAGAAGCAATTCAGTTCTTCTGGCTACTCATTTTGAGCTCATGCCTAGCCACCTTTTGCTTTGCACTGATGGCTGGGCTGAGACCAAGAGCATTCATCATGTGTTCCAAATTAAAACATAGGCTCTTTGTAGGAACCTGTTATAGCAAAGCAAATGAGTGCACATGTTCTCTTAGGGTATGTCTACACTCAGGATCCCAGAGCCCAGGCTCCAGCCCAAGCCTGGACATCTACATTACAATTTTATAGCCCTTGCAGCCTGAACCCCGCGAGCCTATGTCAGCTGACACAGGCCAGCCGCAGGTGTTTTATTGCAGTGTAGACATACCCTAAGAGCTACTAGTCTCCTGGCTCTTTTTTATGGAGCTTTAGTTTGTCTCTATAATGAAGCTGAGTACATCTTCAAAGGCTCTCTCATTTGGGAGTAATTATCACATTAGAACAATTCAGGCTTTGGACACCAAACTGAAAGGAACCAGGATCTTTTGTAGACCAAAATCACGTCTCATTTGTGAATGGCAAGTAATTCCCTCGACATTTAACAATGTTTTTTTTTTTTTTTGGTCCCCGGAAGCGTTGAGAATTTAAAAATATTAATATATTAAAAAGCCTGGAGAGTATCCCATGCCAGAATGATCCCTCTATGAGCTATAGTTTGAAATAGATCATCAGTATAACCAATCTGGATATGTGGACTCTCTACTCAGACCCTACGCCACCAGCACCCCCAGCTATCTCCGTGACACCACTGATTTCCTGAGAAAACTACAATGCATTGGTGGTCTTCCAGAAAACACCATCCTAGCCACCATGGATGTAGAGGCTCTCTACACAAACATCCCACATACAGATGGAATACAAGCTGTCAGGAACAGTATCCCTGATGATGCCACAGCACAACTGGTTGCTGAGCTCTGTGACTTTATCCTCATGCACAATTATTTCAAATTTGGTGACAATATATACCTCCAGACCAGTGGCACCGCTATGGGCACCCGCATGGCCCCACAATATGCCAACATTTTTATGACTGACCTGGAACAACGCTTCCTCAGCTCTCGTCCACTCACGCCCCTTCTCTACCTACGCTACATTGATGGCATCTTCATCATCTGGACCCATGGGAAGGAGACTCTGGAAGAATTCCACCACGTTTTCAACAGCTTTCATCTCACCATCAACCTCAGTCTGGACCAATCTACACAGGAGGTCCACTTCCTAGACACCATGGTACAAATAAGTGACGGTCACGTTAACACCACCCTATACCGAAAACCCACCAACCGCTATGCTTACCTTCATGCCTCCAGCTTCCATCCCGGACACACCACACGATCCATCGTCTACAGCCAAGTGCTGAGGTACAACTGCATTTGCTCCAACCCCTCAGACAGAAACCAACACCTATAAGATCTTCACCAAGCATTCTCAAAACTACGATACCCACATGAGGAAATAAGGAAACAAATCAACAGAGCCAGACGTGTACCCAGAAGCCTCCTGCTGCAAGACAAACCCAAGAAAGAAACCAACAGAACTCCACTGCCCATCACCTACAGTCCTCAGCTAAAACTTCTCCAACGTATCATCAGTGATCTACAACCCATCCTGGACAACGATCCCTCGCTTTCACAGGCCTTGAGAGGCAGGCCAGTCCTCACCCACAGACAACCCGCCAACCTTAAGCATATTCTCACCAGCAACCACACACCGCACCATAGTAACTAACTCAGGAACCAATCCATGCAACAAACCTCGATGCCAACTCTGCCCACATATTTACACCAGTGACACTATCACAGGACCTAACCAGATCAGACACAACATCACCGGTTCATTCACCTGCACGTCCACCAATGTAATATACGCCATCATGTGCCATCACTGCTATGTACATCGGCCAAACTGGACAATCCCTACATCAGGGATCGGCAACCTTTCAGAAGTGGTGTGCCGAGTCTTCATTTATTCACTCTGATTTAAGGTTTTGCGTGCCAGTAATACATTTTAATGTTTTTAGAAGGTCTCTTTCTATAAGTCTATAATATATAACTAAACTATTATTGTATGTAAAGTAAATAAAGTTTTTAAAAAATGTTTAAGCAGTAAAAATTAAATTAAAATGCAGAGCCCCCCAGACTGATGGCCAGGACCCGGGCAGCGTGAGTGCCGCTGAAAATCAGCTTGTGTGCCGCCTTCGGCACACAGGCCAGAGGTTGCCTACCCCTACATAAAAGGATAAATGAACACAAGTCAGATATTAGGAATGGCAATATACAAAAACCTGTAGGAGAACACTTCAACCTCCCTGGACACACAATAGCAGATTTAAAGGCAGCCATCCTGCAGCAAACAAACTTCAATACCAGACTTCAAAGAGAAACTGCTGAACTTCAGTTCATTTGCAAATTTGACACCATTAGCTCAGGATTAAACAAAGACTGTGAATGGCTAGCCAATTACAAAAGCAGTTTCTCCTCCCTTGGTGTTCACACCTCAACTGCTAGAAGAGGGCCTCATCCTCCCTGATTGAACTAACCTTGTTATCTCTAGACTGATTCTTGCCTGCATATTTATACCTGCCTCTGGAAACTTCCACTACATGCATCTGATGAAGTGGGTATTCACCCACGAAAGCTTATGCTCCAATACGTCTGTTAGTCTATAAGGTGCCACAGGCCTCTTCGTCGCTTTTTACAGATCCAGACTAACACAGCTACCCCTCTGATACTTGTCACCACATAAATGTGTTTTCTAGGTGAACAATGATAAAAATATATGTATATTGAGTCATTACTATGTTCTATCGCGACCCCCACCTCCTCCTCAAGAAGTAATCCTATAATCCATACAAGGGTTAAAACAGATCTCAGATTAATGCTTCAGATTAATGTTTCAAATTCCACAAAAATGGAAACTGAGAAATCCAGCAATATATTTTTGTTCAAGTTTCGAATCTATTAGTAGTCCAACCATTTACTAGATTCTTGTAAAGTGCAGATTAATTAGCTCTTAATATTTGCAACAGCCTACAAGATTGCAGTCAAGGAGTACATCCTGAAAACCTCTCTCTACCAATATAAAATGCATTCTTGTTTTGAGGAGAGCTACATGCTTCACATCGCTTTTACCCTATTTCTACCTGGAAGCACAAAAATAAGACTTTCCCTACAAACTGTATAACAGACAAGCAAAAATTCTATAGTTCTTTCCACTATACACCACATCAAAGCTCTTTACCATACTACTTAATAGGGATTCTTAACTTTTATTCACTGATGACCCCCCAAACCAACCACTTCGTCTATAATACCACATCCCAGAACCTTTTGTGCTGTTTCAACAATGAAAAGAGTGAGCAGTTTGCTTTTTGCAAGTTCTTTCACACATGGTGGAGAGGGGAGGGCAGCTAGAGGGACACACACACAGAACTCCCAGTTTGAGGGTGGGTTGCAGAGACTAAAATAGAGCGGGGTGCGTGGGTGGCATTCAGGGAACTCGTGGGGGAGAAAGAGCGATACAATGAGCTGGAGGTGCATGTTATGAGCTTGACATACAGAAGCAACAATTTCTATGATCCTCTAGCTATGTTATGAATGACTGAAATCAGTTTTTACAGTCAATGCATGTGAACTCAATCATTTCATATTTAAAAATACATCAAGCAAAAATTCTTATGGAAAAAGGTTATGAACAAAGTACAACTTTCACCTACGAGATAGATTCAATAAAGCTAATAACTGGAGCAATTTGTATTCAGAAGGTCCTTCAAAACCATAACAAATGGAAACAGTTTTTACATTAAGCCTTGAGTCTGTAGAAAATGATAGCAGTTCCATAACCCTAAGGTTGAGAATCATTGCTATACATGCACAGCACTGAACAGGCTGCCACTTTGGGGAAGAAAGAGAGCAATCCGGTGGCCAGCTATCACAGTGCACAATTGAGGTATGGGTCTTGATAAGCGAGAGATCGCCTTGATAAGTGGTGACAAACCCCTTATATTTAGACACAAAAGTGTCAAGCAATGCAGGAGTTACAAACCCAATTATAATATTAATTTGTCCAAATTGCACATATTGTACTGGAAGGTAACATTTTGAACATTCCCAATACAACTGAGTATATAAGGCAAATTTCATAACTAGATTATAGTCTTTTAGCAGTACAGTATTATTGAATCTGAGTTCTCTGTTACAGACCCAACATCACTAAGGTTAGTACCTTCCCTGCCTCCCCCCAACCTCTCTCATTTTATTTAATACAAAACATGTAACCCAGCACATAAGGGCAGTTAATTGCAACCACACTGAGGAAGAAAAAAAATCTCAAACCTATAGCAAAAAGCAGCAAAGCTACAAATTCTGGGCTCCCAGCCTAAGCCCTGAGACTCTGTACAGGACAACTTCAACTACACAATCTTGAACTACCCTTTCCTTTGTTTCAATAGAGGGTAGGAGAAGCAGGGACTGATGCCCCCTCTCATATGCAGAATCCCATGTGCCTGGTCACCCTGGCTGGGTATAAATCTCAATTTCTCTCTCCCGAGCTCATCAGTTGAAAGATGCAGGGGGAAGGGAAGAATCTGTGCCAGCTTTACCCTGCTTATTGCCCCCCCAGCTCATCAGCCAGGGATATTGGTGCCAACTTCTTCTCCTTGCTTATTACATGCCCCCCAAAGCCCATGCAATGGTGTGAGGGGGAAAGGAGAGAAGATATCACCATCACCTTCTCCACCCTTATTGTACCCCATTCCTTCAAGCAATGGTGAGTGTATGCGAGGAAGCAGTGTAAATTTCTTCCACCATTGCCAAGACGATGCAGTGACAGTAAGGTAAGGGTATAATCAATTCCACCTTCACAACTGACAGAGAATATTACCAATGCAGGGTTTCCCCCTCCCTTATTATTTATTACACACATACTCACATCAATGCAATGCTGCATAAAGGGGGGAAAGCAAGTCAGCTCCTCCTCTAGTTATTATACCCACTCACCAGAGGCCAATTCAATGTCTGTATGGCTGAATAGTACTGCCAATGCCGCCTCCTGGTTATTAAATCCCCCCAGAGCCTGTGCAATGGTGTGGGTGTGTGTCTATCCCCCTCTCCTTGTATATCTTGCCATATGTCCAAACCCCATGTAAAGGAGGATGGTTCATGGTGTATGTGAAGGGTGCCAGTGGTAGATTCCCCCCTGCCCCTGGCAGGCCCCAGGCAATTCTGTTGTGTGGTGTGTGCGTGTGTATGGAGTGCTGAGTGCCAGCTCTCCCCACACAGTGCTACACAATGTGTATGATGTATGTACAGTAGTGTGTGTCAGTGCCAGACATACACACCCCAAGGTCCATAACACTCTGTGGTGACGATAACGTGTGTGTGGAGTAACAGGCCCCCTGTAATGCTGTGCAGTAGGGGTACGGGGTGAGTACCCCACCAGGCCCCACACTATATAGTAGGGGGACAGGGTCAGCACCAACACCCCAGCAGGCTCCATACCAGTCCCCCTGCAGGCCCCATATTATGCCATGCACCAGAGGGTCGGAGCCAGTGCTGATCCCCATGCTGTGCCATGCAGCAGGGGGGTCAGGGCCAGTGCCAGCCCTCCTCCACTTTAGTGCCCATGAAAACCCACATGCAAGGCCATACAGTAGGGGGGTCAGGGCCAGTGGCACCGAATGCCATGGCATGCAACAGGGGATCGGGATCAGGGCCAGCCCCACCCCAAGTCCCCAGGCCATGTCTGTGGTAGCGTATCGGGGTCAGTGCCAGCGCCAATCCCCTCAGGCCCTGTGCCATGCGGTAGGGGGTCGGGGTCAGTGGCGGCCCCTCGCAGGTCTATGACATGTTGGTGCTATGGGCCGGGGTCAGAACCTGCCCGACCCCCACAAGCCCTAGGCTTATGCGGCGGGTGGAAAGTGACGGTCAGGTCCCCATCCACCGTCGCCCCACGGAGGCGGCAGCGCGCAGGAAGGAGCGAGCGACTGGGCCAGCCCTTCGCCCACCTCCAGGCCCGCCCCAGGGCGCCGAGGGTGGGGGGAGCTCGGAGCAGGCCCTGCAGGCCGCCGGGAGGGACGGGAGGGGAGGGGAGGGGAGGGGCAGCGCCGAACCTCCCTCACAAACGGGGGCAGCCGCCATCTTGCACCCAGCCGGCCCCCGCCCCGAGGGCCCGGCCCCGGCAGCCGCTCACCTGAGTAGCTCATGACAGCGGCTCCACGTCCCACTCTCGCCTCACCCCCAGCCCGCTGCTGCCTCCTGCGACAGACGGTAACGGCAGCTGCCCAGCCCCGCCTCCCGACCGCATTGGACGCGCTGCTCCGCCCACCCGCCAGTCATTGGTGCCTGGGGCTGCCGCGCCCGCCTCACTCTCCTTCCACTGGAGCAATAGCCCGCAGAGCTCTGTTGCCATTAGAAGAAAAAAGCCATCAATCAAAATCACTCTGACTTTCCATAGGATAGACAGAGGTCACTCAAGAACCGCTTCAACTGCGAAAGGCGGACATTAACGTCAATCGAAAAGATTTTAACAGCTCATTGGTCAAGATATTTGTCAGCCATTAAACGCCACAGCAAGGACGGGCGATTGGGTAAGAGAACTGTCGATCAGGAGGCAGGGTCACGGCGATATCCTGCTCTCTGGTTGGTCAGAAGTAGGCAGGCTAGGTTGCCCTGGGTGTACACAGACGGACCGATGGCAGCTCGGCGGGGGGTTGACGTGCGGACCCTTCTTGGGGCGAGGCCCAAACCCAGGCTGGCCTATGGTGGCTCCGCAGGGACATGGGGCAATGCGGCTGTCAAAGCCTCCGTGCCGGGCTGCGATCCGGGCCCTGTCCCCGGGGGCTCGCCCCACCAGGCTGCCCGAGGCCCGAGCCGGGCTCCCGAGCCGTGGAGCGCAGCCGGCTGGAGCCTGGCCGTGCCCAGGGCGGCCCCCGTGGGGGGCGGCGCCGGGCCCCAGGACGCGGGACACAGCGGAGTTAGCGGAACGTGCAGCTGCTGCACACTGAGGCCTCTGCCCTGGAGCGGGGCTGGGATCCCCCGTGCGGCAGCTGAACCCGCACGAACAGGGACGGGGGCTGTGCTGGGGAGGGCACCACAGCGGGGCTGGGGAGGCTCGGTGCGGCTCGCTGCGCTTCACACGCGGCTGAGGAGCGGCCTGCGTCCCGGCTACGGCCCCGTCTTCCTCCACTTAGCCATCAATGGGCCTTGCTGAGTGGGGCCCTGCCACCTGGTCCCCCACAAAGTCAGAGATGGGTCCTGCAGACCAGGCCGCGGCTCCTCTTTCCTCCACAAAGCCATCAGTGGGCTCCACCTACCCAAACCGACCTACTTTCCCCCACCAAGCCATTGATAGGCCCTGCTGGCCCAGACCTGGCTCCACTTTCCCCTGCCAAGCCAGCTGTGGGCCCTGCATATCTGGGCCCAGTCCCGTGTTCCCCCACCGAGCCATCAATGGGCCTTCATCCCCCCTCATTCTAGGTCTGAGAATGCCTGTGTCTCCTTAGCCTGGGCCTTGGCCTCCCCCGCAGGCAATGCCCACCTCCCCATTCTGAGGTGGGCCATGCTTCCTCCCACCACAGGGCAGAGACTCATCCAGAGACCAAACCAAGGGTGGCTCCTTGTTCAGAGGGGTAACCTGAAGGGAAAGGCAGGCCGAGAGCCGGGGATCAAGAATGACAAAAAACAGGACTTTCAATGTCTTGGGAAGACTTACAGATTTCCCAGGACAGCTACTTCAAGAAATGGACAGTCCTGCACAGGTGGCAACCCTTGCTCTGATTGAGCTAGCATGGTAAAAACAACAGTGTAGCTGTGGCAGGACAGGTTAGCTGCCCTACATACATACCCAAGGTTTCAGATGGGATTGTACTTGAGGTGGCTAACTAGAACTCTGCCCATGCAGCGGCAGCTACGCTGCTTGGCACACACCTTCCTCCTGCCTTCTTTCTGCCAGTGTCTATGTAGACAGCCTGTCCATATGAGGTTGAAAGAATGCATAACCTGCTTTATTACAGGTGGTGGAGTCCCCCTTGGTGCACTTGAGGTTGGTCCTGACTGGTATCACCAGGATTGGAGATCCAGGAGACTAGAACCGGAGGGACTGGGTCGACCCCTGGACTCTCCGCCCGTACATGGGGCTCTCCACCTCTTGCATGCCCCAGTGTATGCTCCAGGAGGTGAGGGCAGCCTTAGTACCTGTCTCTTGTGCTTTCCTCGAGCGGGCCCTATGGGAAGGTGTTCTCTGTCCACCCCTCACTTCTGGTCCTCCAGACCTCACCATCAGGTCCCTGTCCCTGGAAGCCTCCCTGGCTGCATCACCTGAGCAGGCTGCGTGACCTGTGAACTGCACCCAGGAAACAGCTGCTCCATACCCATCACTTTCTTACCCTCGTGTCTTGCCCCAACACCCGGGACCTCCTACCACCCATGGAAGGTGAGGAATGCCGGTGAGCCAGTCTGTATTCTATCCTGGTCCTGCTGTCCGCCCAGCATATTAATTGGCAGCTCTTTCACATAGCCCCGAGCATGTGTGCTTCACCACCGCCCCTGACACTTGCTCCTTTGGCGTTGAGGGGGAGATCTTGGCAAACATCTACCTTGAGTGTACCAGGTTGCAGCCCCTTTTCTGGCTCTTCCAGAACCTCCTCATATTCTAACCACACCTTCCCCCTCATCTCCTGATATATGCATACCCCACCTGTGACCCCACGAAGACGCGAGACCTCACATCAACCTCCTCCTGGCATCGGCCATACCAGGAGGAGAAAGCTAGATGTGCAAGTGGTCTGTGACTGGGACCTATTTCCGATTGTCCCTGAAGTCACGTCTCCGGGCAGAGTTCCTGTGGGCCATATCCATTGGTTCCTTGGATGCCTTAAGGAGCAGTGGGTGCTGGCTAGCGTTCTCTTCTTGGTGTCCCCCTGCTTTTGACTCTGTGACCTTTGCTCCTGTCCCTGTTTTTTCATTTGTTGTCCCCCACATTCAGTTGAGACCTGGGTCTGGTAGCTCCTCCCCTTATGCTAGAGAGGGGCTGTTGGTTGTGGGTGGGCTTCCCCAAGAGCCTCAGTAGGTGCAGCTACAGTAACTCCTCACTTAAAGTCGTCGCAGTTAATATTGTTTCGTTGCTGATCAATTAGGGAACATACTTGTTTAAAGTTGCACAATGCTCCCTTATGACATCGTCTGGCAGCTGCTGCCTCCTTTGTCCACTGCTTGCAGGATTCTCTGGAAGAGCAGCCCCTCCTTGTGGGGATTAGAACCGGGGGGGGGGGGAGCAGCAGCCTCCCCCCTATCAGCTCCCCTAAATTCCCTGTAAGGAATGTGGCTCCGCAACTGCCCAGCAGCAGTTCAGCTGTCCCTCCCCCCACTGCCCTGCTGTTCCTACCCTGCCCTCTGCCTTGGAGCTGCTCCCGGGAGCTTCTGGTTTGCTGGGGGAGGGGGAAGGAAGGGTGCTGATATCAGGATGTCCCCCTGCTCCTGCCCCCCCACCCCCACTCTGTACCCCCTCTCCACAAAGCGGAGGGTGACATGGCTCAGGAATAGAAAGGAGGAAGCTGTTGCTTCCGGTCTGATCTGCTTAAACGGGCAATATACTTGAAGTCAGGTCAGCATACGTAAAGGGGCAATATACATCTCTCTCACTCATGCACGCACCCCCCCCCCAGCACTTTGGAAAGTCAGCACCTGTGAAGCTGTGCATATGCTGTCAGGAGGAGGGAGTGGTGCGCTCCAGCGGGAGAGTGTGGGCTCATCATCATGTTCAGTTTTTGCATGGAAGTGTTTGCAGCTACTGCTCTGCATCTATTGTGTTTCCTCCCTCCTGCCTCAGTCCATGCTGCCTCGTAGAGTGTGAGGCTACATTAACAGCATATTAACCCTTGAGGGCTCAGCCGAGTGCTAGTTCATCATTTAGCAGCAAGGCATTCCCTGAGAAATAGTCCACCCTCTTACTCCACCACCTCAAACAAGCTTCACACTCATTCACTGCTGTGTACAATATTGAACTGTTTGTTTAAAACTTATACTATATATAATGTCTTTTGTCTGGTGAAAAAAATTTCCCTGTAACCTAACCCCCCCATTTACATTAATTCTTATTGGGAAATTGGATTCACTTATCATTTGGCATAAAGTTGCATTTTTCAGGAACATAACTACCACGATAAGTGAGGAGTTACTGTACATTGCTATTTTTACCATGAACTAGTGTGAGTATGTCTACTTGAGCTGGAAATTACACCTCCAGCTCCCATATAGACCTACCCAATCACTCTGTGCAGTAATCCAATCACTCTGCAGCTCCAATTTTATTTCATACTGTAGCTGCTCTCACTCAAGCTAGACTAACTCCAGAGGAGTTGGCCTGAGTGAAGGCATAGTCTCAGAGAGCTCATTTATAAGCAGAGGGATGTTGCGTAGGAGGAAGAAGGTGGAAAGTGAGAGACTGAAGCTCAGTTTATGTAACTTATCAAAGGTAAGGGTGACTTGATCACCGTCTATAAGCACATCCAGGGGGATATTTCTGACAGAAGAGGGCAGGCTGAAATGCAATAGCTGGGAGCTAAAGCTAGACAAATTCGTGCTAGAAATAAAATGCAAATGTCTAATTGGGAGGTGGATTAACCATTAGAATAATTAACCCCCAGATGGGGTGGATTCTGTATCACTTGGAGACTTTTAATCAATGATTATGGGTGAAGAATGCAATGCTGTTGCAAAAAAGACCAATGTCATTCTGGGGTCTATTAGTAGGAGTGTTGTATATAAGACATGGGAGGCACTTGCGCCTCGTGAGGTCTCAGTTGACTCTGTCCAGTCTTTAGAAGTGGACAAATGATTAGGGGGCTGGAGCACATGAGTTATGAGGAGAGGCTGAGGGAATTGAGATTGTTTAGTCTGCAAAAGACAAGAATGAGAGGGGATTTGATAGCTGCTTTCAACTACCTGAAAGGAGGTTCCAATGAGGCTGGATCTAGACTGTTCTCAGTGGTACCAGATGACCGAACAAGGAGTAATGGTCTCAAGTTGCAGTGGGGGAGGTTTAGGTTGGATATTAGGAAAAACTTTTTCACTAGGAAGGTGGTGAAGCACTGGAATGGGTTACCTAGGGACAGGGCCGGCTTTAGGCCGATTCAGCCGATTCGGCTGAATTGGGCCCCGCGCCAAGAGGGCCCCGCGCTGCAGCTGTCCGCCCCGCCCCCAGCTCACTTCCCCCTCCTCCCCTCCCCTGCACGCCCCGCCCCCTCCCCTGCTTCCCGCGAATCAGAGATTCACGGGAAGTCTGAGACGAAGCAGGGGCGGGCCAGCAGCACGAGGTAAGCTGGGGTGGGAGAAGGGCTCCGGGGAGGCGCGGCCCGTTCCTGCAGGCCCCAGCGGCTCTGGCCCGGCTTGGCTCCAGCCCGGCGCCCGGCCCCCGGGGCCCGGCTCCGGCCTGGTCCCCGCGGCTCGGGTCCGGGGTCCCCCCCCCAGCGCAGCCCCGGCGACGCGGCTCGGGTCCGGGGTCCCCCCCCCCAGCGCAGCCCCCGCGACGCGGCTCGGGTCCCCCCGTCCCCCCCGCGGTGCAGCGGGGCTCGGCTCCCCCCGCGGCGCGGTTCGGCCCCCCCCCCCCCCCCCGCCGTCTGCTCGGCTCGGCTCCCCCCCCCCCCCCCCGGCGCGGCTCGGGTCGTCCCGTCCCCCCCCCCCCCCCCCCGGCGCAGCTCCGCCCCCAGGAATTGGGCCCCGCTCTTGCTAAAGCCGGCCCTGCCTAGGGAGGTGCTGGAATCTCCTTCCTTAGAGGTTTTTAAGGTCAGGCTTGACAAAGCCCTGGCTGGGATGATTTAGTTGGGAATTGGTCCTGCTTTGAGGGGGTTGGACTAGATGACCTCCTGAGGTCTCTTCGAACCCTGATATTCTATGATTCTATGAACAGGTTACTGAGGAAGGTTATGGAATTTTAAGAAAAGGTTAGACAAACACCTGCCTGAGGTGGTCTAAGTATACTTAGATGACCTGTAGAGGTCCTTTCCATCCCTACAATTCTATGATTGTTTTCTTAAAATGAGTTGCACTTACTACTTCCAGTGCAGCTCCAATAGTGGCAGCACCAGTGTACACCGGCTTCAGGTTTAGATGACACAGTGATTAAAATGCTAATGCCTGTCACCACCCATCATTGCAAAAAACTAGTGGAATACCATGTCCAGTTCAGGTGCCCACAATTCAAGAAGGATATTGATAAACTGGAAAGGGTTCAAAGAAGAACCACAAGAATGATTAAAGGATTAGAAAACATGCCTTATAGCAGGGGTTCTCAAACTGGGTTCAGGACCCTTCAGGGGGTCATGAGGTTATTACATGGGGGTCACAAGCTTTTAGCCTCCACCCCACACCCCACTTTGCCACCAGTATTTATAATGGTGTTAAATATATAAAAAGGTGTTTTTAATTTATAAGTGGGGTCACACTCTGAGGCTTGCTATGTGAAAGATGTCACTGGCACCAAAGTTTGAGAGCCGCTGCCTTATAGTGATAGACTCAAGGACTGCAATCTATTTAGCTTAACAAAGAGAAGGTTAAGGGGTGACTTGATTACAATCTATAAGTACCTATATGGGGAACTATTTATTAATGGGCTCTACAATCTATCAGAGAAAGGTCTAACACCATCCAATGTCTGGAACTTGAAGCAAGACAAATTCAGACTGGAAATAATGCATGAATTTTTAAGAGAGAGAGAGAAAATTAATAGTTTACTGAGGGTTGTGGTAGATTCTCCATCACTGATGATTTTTAAATCAAGACTGGATGTTTTTCTAAAAGCTGTGCTGGAGGAATTATTTCAGGGAAGTTGTATGGCTTGTGTTAAACAGGAGGTCAGACTAGATAATCACAATCGTCCCTTCTGGCCTTAGAATCTATGAAATGGAGGAAATTTTAAGAACAACATTCTAGCCTTGACAAGGTGGGATGGAAAGAGCTGTAAAGCCAGTGTATGAGCAAATGCCTTGGGACCTTAGACTAAATATTGCCCCCTGAAAAGAGCAGCTGCATCTTCAGTGATCACAAGAAAAACTTTTGTGGGAACACTGATGGGAGAACCCTTAATAAATCACAGCTGGAGGCTAGACAGCCACACAACTGTTATAAGACACAGCATCTGAAATGGGACACTAGGATGGAAAATGGGTATGCTGGACAGGTTTTATTTCATATGGGGAGAGACTGCAATACAACAGGAAATATAGTATTAAAAGCAAATTTTAAAAAATGGGAATAGAATCTAGGTGTCCAACAGGAATTAAAATCCTGGGATGGAGTCTGGCCAGAACAGACAAAAAGAAGGAACAAATGCTAGGGAGCTGCCCATGGGACTGAAATGGCCTGCACTCTGTCTGCCAGTGTCTATGTAGACAGCCTGTCCATATGAGGTTGAAAGAATGCATAAGTTAGACCCCCTTAGACTTGCCTTATTACAGGTTCCTTAGCTCCTGTGGCAAGTGGGATCATCTCCCGGATCTTGCAACAGGCGAGGCTGGGGCGGGCAGCCGCCGCTGGCAGTGTGAAGTCTAACTCCTGGGGAAGGTTTCTAGTCTTCAGCATTGTACACTGAGTAATTTCTCCCCCTATTAAGTGTCCTGCTGGCCCCATGCTGTTTATTGCAATGTTGGGAGCTTGCTCAGCAAACAGACACGTTGGCCAGCCCCATGTTCAGGGTTTCTGTGCTAGGTGGGTTCTCTGGTGCTCTATGAGGTTGGAGCTCCAGCTGAAGCTCTTCCCGCAGTCAGTGCATTGGTAGGGGCGCTCCCCTGTGTGGATTCGCTGGTGTTGGGCGAGGTTGGAGCTCTGGGTGAAGCTCTTCTCGCAGTCGGAGCACTTGTAGGGGCGCTCCCCCGTGTGGGTGCCCTGGTGTCGGATGAGGTGGGAACTCTGGCAGAAGCTCTTGCCACAGATGGTGCAGTGGTAGGGCCGCTCTCCAGTGTGGGTGCGCTGGTGGCTGACCAGGTGGGAGCTTTTGCAGAAGCTCTTCTTGCAGTCAGGGCACTGGTAGGGGCGCTCACCCGCATGGCTCAGCCGGTGGCTCAACAGCTTTGTGCTCTCCCCAAAGGTCTTTCCACACTGGGGACATCGGTAGGGCCGGTCACCTGCATGGCTGAGCTGGTGCCGGGTGAGGTGGGCACTGACCCCGAAGCCCTTCCCGCAGTCCCCGCACTTGTAGGGTCTGTCGCCCGTGTGGATACGCTGGTGCTGCACCAGGTATGAGCTGCGCCCAAAGCTCCTACCACACTCCCCGCACTTGTAGGGCTTCACTGCCACATCAGCTCGCGGCTGGCTGCCAGCAATGCGGGAGAAGCGTGTCTCACACTCAGCACAGTGGTGTGGCCGTGGCCTCTGCTGGATGCTCCGGGTGAAGCTCTTCCCACAACTGGCGCACGTGCAGGGCAGCTCTCCAGCGGCATGGGTGCCCTGGTGCCGGATGAGGTGGGAGCTCTTGTTGAAGCTCTTCCCGCACTGTGTGCACTTGTAGGGCCTCAGCCCCTTGTGGATGCGCCGGTGTTGGATGAGCGCAGAGCTGCGGGTGAAGCTCTTCCCGCAGTCGGGGCACTTGTCTGGCCGCTCGCCCGTGTGCACGCGCTGGTGCTCGATGAGGTTGGAGCTCCAACTGAAGCTCTTCCCGCACTCTCCGCACTTGTAGGGGCGCTCACCCGTGTGGATGCGCTGGTGCTGCACCAGGTTGGAGTTCTGGCTGAAGCTCTTCCCGCAGTCGGGGCACTTGTAGGGGCGCTCGCCCGTGTGGGTGCCCTGATGCCGCAGGAGGTGGGAGCTCTGGCTGAAGCTCTTGTTGCAGTTGGTGCACTTGTAGGGCTTGACACCCTGGTGCACGCGCTGGTGCTCCGTCAAGTGGGAGCTTTGGGTGAAGCTTTTGTCGCAGTCAAGGCACTGGTAGGGGCGCTCGCCTGTGTGCACCCGCTGGTGCTGGGCGAGGTTGGAGTTCTGGGTGAAGCTCTTCCCACAGTCAGAGCACTTGTAGGGGCGCTCGCCAGTGTGGGTGCCCTGGTGCCGGATGAGGTGGGAGCTCTGGCTGAAGCTCTTGTTACAGTCAGTGCAGTTGTAGCGTTTCTCTTTGAATTGGAGCCCTCTCCCCCAGAGCGGGGATCTGCCCAGGGGCTGCTGCTCTCTGTTGTTTCCCCCCAGCAACTCCGACCCGCCAGGACTGTCTGAGCCAACTTCCTGGGGGATGTTCCCTTTGGGTCTACCCTCTTCCTCAGGACCTCCCTGCAGAGGGCTCTCCGCCTCCTTCTCACTCATGATCCCATCTGCTGAAATAAAAGAGAATCCAGGCAATCACTCACTTGCCCCCTGGGTTGGGAGGAAAGAGGAACTGCAACACAAGAATTTGGGGTGGGGGGGGAGAATTGGAAAGGGGAATTTGCAAAAAAGGTTTACTGTTGGACCTAACAGAGCGCACTGGTCCTTTAAGGGCATGCTTATTACAGGGCCTCTGTCTCTTTAAAGCCAAGCATTCTGGGAATTGTTGGGCCAAGGCCTCAGTCGTGGTAGGCTGAAAGCAAGGCCTGCTGGGATTAGACAGAGATAAAAGCCAAGCTGCTCTAGCAGTAGAGAAAGGAATCTTTTATGGGGTGGGTAGCTGTGGCTGTTAGGTCATTTCTGGCAAGAGCTTGGAGAAGGAAGCTGTCTGGAACTATGACCATACACTGATGAGAAAGCTAGGAGTTCCCTGTAGCTCAGCGAAGTGAAAGGACTGTCATCAGAGTCCAGTGGGAGGGCTAAAGGGAGCCTCTGTAGCTGAGAGGTGGAAGGCCAGCTGTGATCCAAGGGAGGCTGGACTGTCTGCAGACTGTAGTCTAGTAGCATAAGGATAAAGTGTGGCTGGAACTGGGGGAGGGTGTCCTATGCCAAGTATTGGAATATTTTGGGCCATTAATAAAACCAGGACCTGGGAAGTCAGGCTACTTTGGAACTCTAGCTGAGGGTGTGTGTGTGATACAATATTGCCAACTCCAGTGACCTCTATTGTGTGATATTTCATGTTTGCCTTAAAGCCCTCCTGGCTGGAATTAAGAGATTGCATGAGAATCTCAGCTTTAATTCTTCAGAGAGGTTTCCTGCACTCCTGGCTACAAAGAACTGCTTGTAAACTGCTTGTGTGCAGCCTGAAGGCTCAAAACCAAGAAGGCAGATAAACCCGGTTTTGTTTTCTTAAAGCTCATGTTTTTTAAGTCACTCATGGTATTTTTGGGGGGAGGTGGGGAACAGAGGGGAGAGAAGCTGACACTTTTTGAATACTTGTAGTTGGGGATAACAACAGTCACTGAGGGGGGAAACTGAGGCACAACTGTACCCCTGGTGATGGAGGTGTAAGTTGAACCTCCTACACAAACAGACCAAGCACTGTGTTGCCCAAACATGTCTGGAGGGGAGAGACAAGGAGAGCCGATGAGCAGCTGAAGTGAAACAGAGAGCATAGATGAAGTGAGGGACTACCACCAAAAATCCAGTTGGGATTGATAAAGCCAGAGCTGCTCCCCTCCAGATCACCCCATAAAAGAACTTCTCCCATTACTACAGTGGCTTGGCTTTTATAGCCTTCTAATCTGAGCAGGCCTTGCTCTCAGCCTGTCAACCCACAAGCTATAGCTAATACAAGTCCCAGAGCACCTGTAACATGAGTGCTCTTAAAGGTTCAAGAGCAAAACTTTCTTGCCAATTCCTCTATTCCCACCCCCCCCAATATTCAGTGGGTGGATTTAAAAAAAACACAGGATTTTAACAAAGGCATCAAGGAAGAGTTTATTCTTGATCTTATTTCAATATTACCTCTCCCTGTGCTGCCATGGAGTGAGCTGGCTGACTGGCTTCCAAGGCAGAATGGGGTGACAGGCTGGGCTGTGCACCCCCAGAACTAGACTGGGAGACCCTGCTGGGCTCTGCATGTTCCTGCCATTGTGGCCCTGGAGTTGTCTGGGTTGTGGTGGGGTAACCCTACTGGACTGTGCATTCCCCACCCCGCGCGGCCGCCGTTCTCCCATACAGCTAGTTGACTGGGTTGCAGGGGAGACCCCTGCTGGACTGTACATTTCCCCCACGCTGCCTTGGAGTTGGCTGAGTTGTGGGACCTAGCTAGGCTGTGCACTCCCACATCACTCCTGGTGTTGCAGGGCAGTGCAACCCCCATGCTAGCTGGGTTGGGGGTGGTTCCTATAGGGCAGTGCAACCCCCTCACTGCCCTGGGGCTGGCTAGGTTGGGGGTCCCTGCAGGGCATGCACCCCCATGCTACCCTGGGGCTGGCTGGGTTGTGGGTCCCTGCAGGGTGGTGCACCCCCCTTTGCTGCCCTGAAACTGGCTGGGGTTGGGGTCCCTGCAGGGCAGTGCATCCCCCCCCTCACTGCCCTGGGGCTGGCTGGGTTGGGGGTCCCTGCATGGCACTGCACCCCCACCCTGCCCTGGGGCTGGCTGGTTTGGGGGTCCTTGCAGGGCAGTGCACCCCTGTGTTGACCTGGGGCTGGCTGGGTTGGGGGTCCCTGCAGGGCAGTGTACCCCCCAACTCACCCTGTGCAGGCAGTGCAGAGAGCCCCACAGCCTGGCCCCAGTTCGGGTGAAGGCTCTTGTTAACATGCTCCCCCCCGCACAGGGCACTTCTGAGCCTCTCTAGCCGATGGAAGACTCGGACTCTCTGTGGTTGTATCACTCCCATTCCCAGCTGCGTGGGGGGCCGGTCCAATCCCCGTTTCCGCAGGACAGCCTGGGGCACTTGCCCATCACAGCCCGGGCCAGCAATCCCACCACTTTATCATAGTAGGAATACTGGGGGCTTTCCCTTGCTGCCTGAGCCTTTAAGGGTGCACGTAGGGCTGGTTCTCCAGCGCTTCTCAGTGAATGCCAGGGCCAGACACTCGCTCTGGTTAAAGTAAAAGCTGAGATTTCTCTGTGATCACTGGACTCCAGAGCTGGGGCTTGAAGAAGAGCAACAGAAGTCACCAGTGTCAAAACGTGACCCCCTAAAGACTTAGGGAGGCAAGTAAAAACCCCAGGATGATTAGTTTAAGAATAACTAGGTTTTTAAAATAATCTATTGATTTTGGAATGTGTGGGTGAGTTTTAAAAAAGATGGCTTTAGGTAGTATTTAGAGTTCAGGGCTGTTGTTGGGTGTCCCCCCCCCCCCTCCCCCAAAACCATTTAGTTATGCCTTCCCCACTGCAACATTTCTCATTCCGTAAGGGGGTGGAGGGGGAATCCAGCTTTTCTCCCAGCCACAAAGACTAGAAATGTTTTTAAAGGTAAAAGCTGATATTGTGCTCAGGAAATTTGTGTCCTTCCTCTCCTGTCTTATATGACAAATACATTGTTAAAAACTGTAGGGATTTAGCATTAAGGTGGAATTTATGATTGCATGCAAATTAACCAGTGACATAACTTTTATAAAATGTTGCACATGGAGCGGTACCAAATTTGGCAGCTGTTGAGATAGTCTGTGCTTTGGAGAGCTTACAAGTGAAGACCCAGATCCTGCCAAAACTTCCCATATTGAGCATTTGCATAAATCTTGGTAGAATCAGAGCCTAAACAAACAGAACGCTCATTAAAGGAAGGGATCTTGCATACTATCAGGGTGATGGTTTGCAAATGTCAAGTTAGTACCATGATGTTTTGTGTCTTCCTTAGAGACCCCAAACTGAGATTGAATCACCTAGCGCAATGGGTCCCCAAATAGCTTGGAGTATAAATAGGGTTGGTTGGGTTATAATGCAGTATTGGGTATTTGCTCTATTTTTATTTATCTACATTAAATGTCTGACAGGGCAGGGGTGGCTGGCTGAGGGAGGCACTAAGGCAGGCAGGGGTGAACTAAGGGGGAAGGAGCATTGAGGGGAGCAGGTAGAGTGACAGCATGAGGGAAGGGTTTAGAGCCAGCAGCCAATCAGCAGAGGGATGAGAATGTCTAGAACTGGAGCAGCCCCTGTGATGACATCAGTGCTTAAACGTCCCTGGTGCTGCAGCTGCTCCTGCTGGCTCGAGTCTTGGAAGGGATTCTCCCTTACACAGATCTGGGTGCTGGATGCCTCACACCTGCCCCTGCCTGCAATGTCCTAGCCTCTGGTCAAGAGATGGGAACAAGTTGTGGTGTCTGGGCCACTTGCATGGTGGCTAGGGACAAAGCAGATGAGGGTGGGCTGTGTGCTAACTGCCCCAATAACAGCTATGTGGGTGAAACCAGGCAGACACTACACTCTTGAATGAACTCCCACAGACAAATGATAAAAGACAAAAACACCCTGTCTCCCACAGGTGAGCACTTTTCACAAAGCGACCACTCCGTATCTGACCTCTCAGTCCTCATCCTCAAGGGAAACCTGTGCACACGTCTCTCGGGGGTGGATTTTTCACACCCTAGAGAGAGGGCGCACTATGCCAACGTATGTTTTTATTGTAGACCAGCCCGGAGCACCTTTCCCAGATCTGAACAAGAGTTCTGTGAAAGCTCCAAAGCTCGTCTGTTTCAACTACAGAAGTTGGTCCAATAAAAGATATTACCTCATCCACCTTGACTCGCTCCTGTTTTGGGGGAGGGAGGAAGACAACACTGATCTAGGGATTATGGGACAGAATTGATGTATCCAGAGATTTGAGTTTGGGGAAGTGGAGATTGCAGTGTTGACAACCCCACGTGTTCAAAAATTATGAGTCAGACCTCAAAAAAAAAACAGATGCTTCTGGTTGAAAAATCATTTTTGGCTTCATTTTCTCTGCTTTCTGAGCCTTTAAGGTGACACTTGGGTCACATTTTTAAGCATTACTCCTCAACATGAAGAGCTGGGGACTTAGGGTGTGTCTATACTACAAGCACTGCACCCCTGCTGCTGTAATGTAGACACTACAACAATGGAAGGTGTTTCTCCATCACTGTAGTAAATCCCCACCCTTAGGAGCCAGTAGCAAGGTCAATGACAGAATTCTTCCATTGACCTACCTGAGTCTACAGTGGAAGTTAGGTTGATCTAACTACGGCCCACAGATTGCAAAAATTTTCCACAGCCCTGGGCGATGTAGCTGGGTTGACCTAAGTTCCAGGTTGACCTAGTTCCAGGTCTCATCTTTTTTTTTTTTAAATAAAGGGTGTTGCTGTTCTCACTCAGTCTTGTGACTCCAGAAGCTGGGGCTTTGGGGGGAAAAACACCAAATATTGCAAGACTTGTGACAACTGGTGTCAGACAACCCTATGGGTTGTGCAATTCCCTAAGCGGAACTTGTGCAATTCTCCCTTGTAAAGTCGCTCCTCTTCCACAGAATCTTACAAGCAGGCAGCCAAACGCCGTTATAAGGGAGCATTGCACAACTTTAAACGAGCACGTTCCCTAATTGAGCAGGGACGTAACATTGAAACAACAACAACATTAAGCGGGATGACATTAAATGAGGAGTTACTGTACTGAAGTTGAGCTGACTGGTCTGTAATGCCCCAGGTTGTCCTTATTTCCCTTTTTATAGATTGGGACTAGATTTGCCCTTTTCCAGTCCTCTGAAATCTCACCCCTCTTCTATGACTTTTCAAAGATAATTGCTAGTGGCTCAGATATCTCTACAGTCAGCTCCTTGAGTATTCTAGGATGCATTTCATCAGGCCCTAGTGACTTGAAGACATCTAACTTAAGTAATTTTTAAACTTGTTCTTTCCCTAATTTAGCCTGTGATCCTACCTCATTTTCACTGGCATTCACTATGTTAGACGTCCAATCACCACCAACCTTCTTGCTGAAAACTGAAACAAAAAAAGTCATTTAGCTCTTCTGCCATTTTCACATGTTCAGTTATTGTCTCCCCCCCCCCCCCCCCGCCACCACCACCACCTCATTGAGCAATGGGCCTACCCTGTCCTTGATCTTCCTCTTGCTTTTAATGTATTTGTAGAATGTTTTCTTGTTACCCTTTACTTGTTATTAGCTAGTTGAATCTCATTTTGTGCCTTGGCCTATATACTTGCATTATCTGTTTATATTCACCCTTTGTAATTTGACCTAGTTTCCATTTTTTGTAGGACTCTCTTGTGTTTCAGGTCATTGAAGATCTCCTGGTTAAGCAAGGGTGGTCTTTTGCCATACTTCCTATCTTTCCTACACAGCGGAATACTTTGCTCTTGTGCCCTTAATAATGTGTCTCTGAAAATCTGCCAACTCTCTTGAACTGTTTTTCCCCTTAGACTTGCTTCTCCTGGGATCTCACCTATCAATTCCCTGAGTTTGTTGAAGTCGGCCTTCTTGAAATCCATTATCTTTATTGTGCTGTTTTTCCTCCTACCATTCCTTAGAATCACGAACTCTGCCATTTCATGATCACTTTCACCCAAGCTACCTTCCACTTACAAATTCTCAACCAGTTCCTCTCTATGGATCAAAATCAAATCTAGAACAGCCTCTCCCCGGTAGGTTTCTCCACCTTCTGAAATAAAAAAAATGGTCTCCAATACATTCCAAGAACTTGTTGGATAATCTGTGCCCTGCTGTGTTTTTTCCCCCTTAAGAGATGTCTGGAGTTGAAGTCTCCCAAAACCACCAAGTCCTATGCTTTGGATGATTTTGTTAGTTGTTTAAAAAGTGCCTCATCCACCTCCTCTTCCGGGTTAGGTGATCTGTAGTAGACCCCTACCATGCCATCACCCTTGTTTTTTTACCCTTTATCCTTACCCAGAGGCTTTCAACAGGTCTGTCTCCTATTTCCATCACAACCTCAGTCCAAGTGTATACATTTTAAATATATAAGGCAACATCTCCTGCCATTTTTCCTTGCCTGTCCTTCCTGAGCAAGCTGTACCCTTCTATACCAATATTCCACTCATACGTATTATCCCACCAAGTCTCCACGATACCAGCTATGGCACAGCTGTGTTTATTAACTAGCATTTCAAGTTCTTCCTGCTTATTCCCCATACTTCTCGCATTAGTATACATACATCTAAGATACTGATTTGATTTGCCCCCTCTGTTTTCTCTGGTCTCTTCCTTATCCCTGCTATAATGGCCCAGGCTCCCTCCCAGCCAAAGATGAGGACAATGCACTATAGCTTTTAATAATACAATATAAACTGAAGCCATGGGAAAATCCTGTGGTTTATTATATAACAGATATGATCTGAATGGCCCCATTGTCCTGAGTCTAGGACCTTCCTTGTCCTGAAGATTCTTCTTGATCCTGAATTATAGCAATGTCAGGCTTGAAGGACTGAGAATTCATCATGTCCAGCCCCCTGTGCTGAAGCAGGACCAGCTGAACAGACAGCATCCCTGACGGGTGTTTACTGACCAGGTTTCCATGGTCTTTCAACTGGAAACAGACTGAGAGCAGTGCTTCAGAGATTCTTCTGGCCTCCTAGAGAGAGATCTGCTAAGTGGTGGATCCCAGACACCTCTCCCCCGGGAAATCCACAGAGTGGCAGATCCCCACCCCCAAGCTCTTCTATAGCATCAGGGAGACTGGTGAGTTAGGGTCTCATTCAGATATAAGGGCTTTGTATTAATCTGATGTTTCTCTGTCTGGTTCTAGATCCAGGATCTGCACGGTCCTCCTTACCTGAGGGATGTGTTCTGGGCACTTACCAGGAAAGGAGATGCACTACTGTCTGGAGATGGAGGCGTTGGAAGCTTTCTTGATTTCTGCAGGTAGGTGGCATGGGTTTACAAGAGCGTTGAGTCTTGTGAGTTTGGGATCCCTGCACCTCTGACTTGTGCTCTACTCTTTGATGCACTCTTCCATGCTAGCTGTGGAATAGGGACAAATCCACATTCGTTCCAATTTCCTTTTCTGCATGCGAGGAACAGTGCTGTGCTTCCAGGGACAGGGTTCCAAGTGCTGCGAGTCTCCTGGCCAAGGAGAGACCCCGTAAGTGACAATTCCCAGAAGGATAGTTTGCTCAGTGACCCCAGGGATTAGCCCCATGCATGTGTGGAGGCGGAAGGGAGGGTAGATTAAGCACTTCCTCAGGGTAGCTTCATTAGTGTTGTCATAAACATACAGCTAAGGGTAGCATAAAATCCCTCCTTTACCTGTAAAGGGTTAAGAAGCTCAGATAACCTGGCTGGCACCTGACCAAAAGGACCAATAAGGGGAGAAGTTACTTTCAAATCTGTGGGGGAAGGTTTTTGTTTTGTGTTCCTTTGTTCTCTCCGAGTCAGCGAGGAACCAGGGCAGGGAAGATACATCTCCCTAAGCCATATCTAAGCATCCAATATTACAGAAATAGTAAGCAATAGCAAGGAAATGCGTTAGATTATCTTTTGTTTTAGCTTGTGAATTTTCCCTGTGCTAGAGGGAGGTTTAACCCTGGTTTTGTAACTTTAAAGTTTTGCCTAGAGGGGAAATCCTCTGTGTTTTGAATCTGATTACCCTGTAAGTTATCTTCCATTTTGATTTTACAGAGGTGATTCTTTTATCTTTTTTTTTTTCTAAATAAACTTCTTTTAAGAACCTGATTGTTTTTCGGTGTCCTAAAGACCCAGGCGGTTTGATCTGTGCTCACTTTGTAACCAATTGGTTAGGATATTATTCTCAAGCCAGCCCAGGAAAGGGGATGTAGGAGCTTGGGGGGATATTTGGGGGGAGGTAGGGCTCCAAGTGGCCCTCCCTGAATGTTTGTTTAAATCACTTGACGGTGGCAGCGATACTAAGGGCGGGGAAGGAATTTGTGCCTTGGGGAAGTTTTAAACCTAAGCTGGTAGAAATAAGCTTAGGGTTTTTTTCATGCGGGTCCCCACATCTGTACCCCCGAGTTCAGAGTGGGGAGGGAACCCTGACAAATGAATTTTACCTTCTGCCTGTAGACTCCAAGGTGCTGAACAGAGCTTCTCCCAGGCCCTTTGATAGCAGCGCCACTGTAGGGACAGATGTTCCCTCCTCGGCCACTCACAATCTTCTCTAACTATTTATTTAGGAAGGTTTAACAGGTTTACAAATCTCTGCCATGTAAACGTTGGAGACAAAACAGTCATTACAACAGTGAGCTCTTCTTTAGAACAATCTAGTCATACAATAAATCAGCTCTCTCCATTTCACAGGGTGCTACCACTGACAGAGCAAGTCTCTTTCCAATACCCACAAAACGCGGGTTCTATGATTTTATCACAGACAGTGAAATCTCTGATTGCACATATTGAACAAGCCAGGCCTGTCTATCAAATAGTAATATTCAAAAAAATTGGACAGGTGCACTGGTATTTTGCAGGAGAATGTACTTTGAGTATTGAATAAATGGTAACCAAATATCTAAGTGTCCTTTGTCTGTTTTGCTGAGTATATAATTGGTGCATTAATTTTTCCATAATCCGCCACATTTTTTGAACCAGTCCTCTATAGTTGGACTATTTATTTTCCTGATGGGAGGCTAGCAGTATCTTAGCAGCTACTAGCAGATGAGAGATTAATTCTGCATTCTGTTTGTGTGACCATTTTTGCTAGAAGGATTATCAGAGGATCTTTCATAATCAAACTTCACTAATTGTTGGATATTTATTACAAATTGTATCCCAATGCTCCACCGTACATACATACAACCTCCTCTTTCATCATGGTTTTTCCAACACTTATCCCCATTCAATTGCTATTTTTAATCTGACCGACGTGAAGTACCACTGAAGCAGTATCTTAAAGACATTTTCTTGCATCATGCTACAGTTGCTGCTCTTTCCCAGATCAACCCCTGTTCCTCTGGGGTAATTTGTCAGTGCAAATCCTTTTCCTAGCATGTCAGATATGGACATTTTTTTTGTTAAGAAAGTGGTCTGCAAAGATTGATTTGTTTTAATTCTTTTATTTCCCCAACTACCAGATGCCATTGCTTCTATTAAAGTTAACTTTTTGTTTTAAAAGAACTCTTTTCTAGAAAGATGAGAAACAATGTTTAACCTAAAGGTACTATTACCATGGGAGAGTGGGTCAGTTAAAGTTGTGATCTCTGAATAAGTTAGAAATGTTCCTCCCTGAATGCACCTCACACTCATTAATGTTTGTATAGACTCCCCACCCCTGAAAGGCAAGGTAGGGCTATTATCCCCTTTGTACAGATGGGGAAACTGAGGTTCAGAGAGACGTGACTTGTCTGAGGACACACAGGAAACTCATGGCAGAGCAGGGAATTGAACCCAGGTCTCCCAAGTCCTTAGCTCATGCCTGAATTATTGGCCCATCCTGCCTCCTACCAGGGCCTTAGCTGGAGACACTTGGGCTCGTTGTGCCAGCTCCTGGAACTTGTCCTAGTTTTGAGACAGTGTTGGTGGCTGATTCTTCTAGATGCCAGAAGAGCAGAAATAGGCTTGTCTGGATATTCCTCATTCCTTTGTCTCCTTCCAAATGCCAGGCAGCTCAGCTTTGCCTTTCTGGATTGTCCGAGTTCTTGCAATAATGGAACCCCTCTGTGAAGAGGGAAGACAGGAGGGCCTAGTGCAAGGTTGATCAAGCCAGAGAAATCCTGTCTCCTTGGTCAATAAAGAGCACCCAGACTTACCCTTGCTCTCCCCTCCCTGATCTCCTGTAGAATCTGGGACAGCATAAACCCTGGATGGAAGGGATACCAATAACCCTGACTGTACTTGAGACAGAAGAGGAGCAGTGGATGCTGTGAGATCTCACCTCCTGGAGATGAATGTCCCATGGACGCAAATGGATACATTGCCCAGTGCTTTGGCTAAAAGGGGCTTGAGCCCACTGACTGATTGGCTCAAGCCAATCTGCTTTGGTACTCAGCTTCCCTTTCAGTGTCGCATGGCCAATTGGTTGTGCAGTAATGATGTGAGGGCTCAGTGCCGTTCTTAATGGAAGCTGTATTTTGTTCTAATATCTTTTGTAGTTTAAGAATGTTTAATAGCATTAGGAGGTACCATGAGCTAGTGGACAGAGCACTTACCTAGGAGTCAGGATACCTCAGTTCTATGCCTGATATGCCACTGACCTTGAATGTCTTTGGGGAAAATCACTTAATCTCCCTCACTTTCCCTCTGTCTTGTCCCTTTAACCCTGATCTTAGATGGGGACCCTAAGTGATACTATAACACAAGTAATAAAACAATGACACTGCTAGCAAGCTCATTTTACTGTATATTTTGCCAAAACAACTACATCTCTACCCCGATATAACACGGTCCTCGGGAAACAAACAAACAAAAAAAACAAAAACAAAAACAAAAAATCTCACCGCGTTACAGGTGAGACAGTGTTATATCAAACTTGCTTTCCCCCGCCCCCCCCGTTCCTTGTTCCCTGATCGCCCCCTCCAGAGACCCCTGTCCCTAATCACCCCCATGCTCCCTGTCCCCTGACTGCTCCAACCCCTATCCACACCCCCCGCCCCCTGACAGGCACTCACCGGCAGCAGCAGGAAGCAGAGCAACGTGGCCCCGGCCCACTCCACTCCGCCACCTCCCAGCCACGGCACTCCGCTTCCCACTGCCGGTGAGTGCAGGGAGGTTGGGGAAAGGATGCCCCTCGTACTCACCTGCGGCGGGAAGCGGAGCGACGCGGCCCCAGCCTGCTCCGCTTTCCTTGCCCCGGCCCCAGCTGGGGGGGGTGGAGGGAGGAGGTGTTGGGGAAAGTCCCGCACTCACCTGCGGCGGGAAGCGGAGCGACGCGGCCCCAGCCCGCTCCGCTTTCCTTGCCCCGGCCCCAGCTGGGGGGGGTGGGGGGAGGAGGTGTTGGGGAAAGTCCCGCACTCACCTGCAGCGGGAAGCAGAGCGCTGCAGCTAGGAGCTGGCAGAGTGGAGCGGGCTGGGGCCAGGCTGCTCCGCTTCCACCACTGCCAGTGAGTGCGGGGGGGGGGGGGGGGATGATGATCCCTTCCCCCAAGCGACACAGCTGGGGCCAGGGTGAGGAAAGCAGAGCAGGCTGCTCCCAGCCCCCTGCTAATCCCCCGGGCCACTCTGGGACTGCGTGCCCCCAAAATTGCCCCCCAAAGCTCCTGCCTAGACCCGGGGGGGCTGACCGCCCCCAAGACCCTCTGTCCCTTATCCAACCCCTCGGCCCGGCACCTTTAACATGCTGCTCAGGGCAGCGTGTCAGAGCTTTAGCACGTTGTATGCGAACCCATGTTATATCAGGTCGCATTATATCGGGGTAGAGGTGTAGTTGATTGAAAAATGGGAAAAAATCATTAATATTTTCTGTTTTTTACAAAAGTAAGTTTTCCAGCTAGCTCTGAAGATGGTGAAAAGGTCATAAAATCCTTGGTACAACACTGACTACAGTTTAAACTACCAGTCAGTGATACAAAAAACATACTATACTGCTCTGCTAGTCAGTCTTTGCGGAGTGGAGAGAGGCTTCCTTGTGCTAATTAAAGCGTGCAGATTAGTGAGATTCTACCACACAGCTGGGCATCACACTCTAGTCTGAGCACAGTGAGCATGGCCTCTGGAAAAAGACAAGTATTTATAAAGGGAGGCCTGTTTCAAGTTTGGGTCTAAATGCCGACGCACTGCCATTTTTTGTGTCTTTCTGGCACAAGAACTAGAAATTCAGTCTTCTAGCATGCTATGACAGCACTTTAATCTTCAGTGCCATTTCACAGAGAAGTGATATCAGACAGAAAGACTGAAGGAAAACAGATAGTGGATACAAACTGCTGACTTCTGGAAACAGAAATATCTGGTTTTGTTGATGCACAAGGCAGAATAGTAAAGACTTGACTGTCACAGTTATATGGGCTCTGCAATGCTGACCGAAATAGAGTTGCGTGTGACCTAAGAGGATATTATTCGGACATGCGGGAACAGAGTTGAGCTGTGAAAACCTTCAATTTTATAATCATTTTTCTGACTGATTACATTAAATGACTTTTTTTTATGATAATGTATTAAGATTTTACTATACTTGCCTCTATTTGTCTCAGAGTTCCAGTTGCCATAACCTAGAAAAAGACCAAAAGGCGGTCAAAACCCAAATTATATGGTAAATGTCAGCTGTTCTAGCTACAGCATAAGGAGAATCAATTCTATCTAAGATCTGACCATCAAATGCACCCAAATAAGCCTGACTGTATCAAAGTGGATACCCCTAAAAAGAGATCAGAGCTTGACAAACCAATATTACTCTGGAGGAATTCTGCACCACTGAGCATACAGAATTCATGTCCTCCGCAGATAAGGATGGGGAAGAAAAGGGAAGTCACAAGAGCAGTCATGTGCCCCTCCCCAGCAGCACAGGCGTGTGGTATCCGGTGCCTGGAGCAGCCAGAAGAGAGGTAAATCACCAGGGGGGAGGGGCCCTCCCATGAGCATAGTTTAGGGAGGACAGGGGGTATTGCCCCCCGTCACCCCCCCCAAACAGAAGCATGGCATAGGGGGCTGTGTGGGGTCACATTCCACTGCCCATTTCTGCAAGTGCAGAGCTGCCTGGATGATGGAGAGTGCCCCTCCCGCTAGCTGACTCCGCCTCCTGGTGCCAGTCATACCCTCTTATATGCGTGCTGGGAGCCATCCTGTTTTCCATACAATGGTGAGTGCCACTGGTGGGTCATGGCAAGGGTGGCAGCAGGGGAGGGGCGGAAGAAAGGGGGACAGGATTGGACAGGGGGAATGGGATGTAGGAGTGAGGGGAGGGAGATAGGAGCAGGGGACAGTGGGAAGAGGAAGGCAATGGAATGGGGAAGAGGCAGTGGAGAAAGGGATAGGATAAGGAAGAGAAGTGGATGGGGGAGGGATCCTGGCGCTGGTGGCAGCAGCAGCTGGGGCTCCCCTATTAAACAGGCCCATCGAACCCTCACCCCGACAACCCCCACACCTAGACCCCCCAACCAATTGCACCCAGACTCCAATCCCAGCAAGCCCCACTCCCAGACCCGCTCGCTGAATCCCATCTTTCCCCACCTGGATCCCCCTGCAGAGTCCCATTGTCCCTGCATCTGGAACCTCCCTTGTGCATCCAAATCCTCCATTGAGCTTTCCGCACCCAGAGTGCCCCCCACAAAACCCTCTTACCCCACATCTGGATTCCCCTACACTAAGCCTGCCACAGTTGGACCCTGCTGGGCTGAGCCTGCCTGCCCACAACTGGTGCGCCTGGTGCAGAGCTCAAGGGTGTTTCTGCAGCAAGCCTGGCCCTTCTGCTGTATCAGGTACAACCTCACTGCAGAGTCCCTGTTCCATGGGTGATCTCCCACCTCTGTGCAGCCAGTGATCTGTGCTCACCACTGCTATGCTGGAGCCTCCACATTTATTTATTAACAAATAAAATTTGCAGAATTTTCAAATATTGTGTGCAGAAATTTTCTTGGCACAGAATTCCTTAGGAGTACCATATCAACAAGTAGGAAACATGCTCTAAAGAGTAGTGTCCTTACTCATCAGTTTCTGTACAATATTATTTTAATTCAAGCTTAAGTTTCTAGCACCTGTAACTGCAAAGATACCCTTCCAACTGGGAACTGGTGAGTTTTGTCTTTCAAGATCTACAGAAAGATGCAGCTTGGAAGAAAGGCTGTTATTTGCCCAAGGCCTAGATCACAGCATCATCTTGGACTGGAAGGGAAGGAATCACTCACTAGCAACTTGCTTTGCATCTAGTCATCCAGTCTTAGGGATGGGATATGCTCTCCACTGCCTGTACCCTCACTAGGGGTTTGTCTACAGTACAAAATTTGTCGCTTACTGATAGGTGCCATCATACCAGTGCAGAACATGGATTAGCTGCAATGGTAACAGTGGCCAAAACAGTCAACACCACTTGATTTTAACCAGAGTTTCTGAACCTCCACTGCAAAATCCCTAATACACAGGAATCTTCCTGCTGGGTTAGGTTCTGCAAGATTCAATAGGTGGGAATCCCGCTATGTGGGCTCCCAAATTCCTATCCAGACCCAGAGTAGGACTACACTGGATTTGCTACAAAGAGTGTAGTTGCAGAGAAGGAGCAGGACTTGCCACCAAAAAAGTTGTGAGCCAGAAGCTCTTTAAAACTGGCATTATCATCTCCTCTTAGAGCCTGGAATACACAAGTTTCCTGACTAGTTTTAGCATTTTCCTACATCAGCAATAGTGCTGCATTTCTAGCCCTGCCAGAGGCTGACTGACATGCTTCTGTTTCATGCTGGTACAGAAAGGTAACTCCTCAAGATTATGCATATCTCAATAAATGCCACACACAAAGTGAGCTTGCCTCTTAAAATTACCATCAAGACACTGAGAATGTTAGTTAAAAACTGGAGGACTTTGCACTAGATAATACCAGTTTTAAACAGACAACTCCATCCAAGAATGGAGTTACATAGAGATTTTGTAGTCTGAGTTCTTTTAAAGGTAAGGAACAGAGATATAATGCCTACTTCCAATACAAAGAATCATAGAATCATAGAATATCAGAGTTGGAAGGGACCTCAAGAGGTCATCTAGTCCAACCCCCTGCTCAAAGCAGGACCAATTCCCAGCTAAATCATCCCAGCCAGGGCTTTGTCAAGCCGGGCCTTAAAAACCTCCAAGGAAGGAGACTCCACCACCTCCCTAGGTAACGCATTCCAGTGTTTCACCACCCTCCTAGTGAAATAGTTTTTCCTGATATCCAACCTGGACCTCCCCCACCACAACTTGAGACCATTGCTCCTTGTTCTGTCATCTGCCACCACTGAGAACAGCCGAGCTCCATCCTCTTTGGAACCCCCCTTCAGGTAGTTGAAGGCTGCTATCAAATCCCCCCTCATTCTTCTCTTCTGGAGACTAAACAATCCCAGTTCTCTCAGCCTCTCCTCATAAGTCATGTGCTCCAGACCCCTAATCATTTTTGTTGCCCTCCGCTGGACTCTTTCCAATTTTTCCACATCCTTCTTGTAGTGTGGGGCCCAAAACTGGACACAGTATTCCAGATGAGGCCTCACCAATGTCAAATAAAGGGGAACGATCACGTTCCTCGATCTGCTGGCAATGCCCCTACTTATACAGCCCAAAATGCCGTTAGCCTTCTTGGCAACAAGAGCACACTGTTGACTCATATCCAGCTTCTCGTCCACTGTGACCCCTAGGTCCTTTTCAGCAGAACTGCTACCTAGCCATTCGGTCCCTAGTCTGTAGCAGTGCATGGGATTCTTCCGTCCTAAGTGCAGGACTCTGCACTTGTCCTTGTTGAACCTCATCAGGTTTTTTTCTGCCCAATCCTCTAATTTGTCTAGGTCCCTCTGTATCCGATCCCTACCCTCTAGTGTATCTACCACGCCTCCTAGTTTAGTGTCATCTGCAAACTTGCTGAGAGTGCAGTCCACACCATCCTCCAGATCATTAATAAAGATATTAAACAAAACCGGCCCCAGGACCGACCCTTGGGGCACTCCACTTGAAACCGGCTGCCAACTAGACATGGAGCCATTGATCACTACCCGTTGAGCCCGACGATCTAGCCAGCTTTCTATCCACCTTACAGTCCATTCATCCAGCCCATACTTCTTTAACTTGGTGGCAAGAATACTGTGGGAGACAGTATCAAAAGCTTTGCTAAAGTCAAGAAATAACACATCCACTGCTTTCCCCTCATCCACAGAGCCAGTTATCTCATCATAGAAGGCAATTAGGTTAGTCAGGCACGACTTCCCCTTCGTGAATCCATGCTGACTGTTCCTGATCACTTTCCTTTCCTCTAAATGTTTCATAATTGATTCCTTGAGGACCTGCTCCATAATTTTTCCAGGGACTGAGGTGAGGCTGACTGGCCTGTAGTTCCCCGGATCCTCCTTCTTCCCTTTTTTAAAGATGGGCACTACATTAGCCTTTTTCCAGTCATCTGGGACCTCCCCCGATTGCCATGAGTTTTCAAAAATAATGGCTAATGGCTCTGCAATCTCACCCGCCAACTCCTTTAGCACCCTCGGATGCAGCGCATCCGGCCCCATGGACTTGTTTTGCTTTACCTTTGCTTCTTGTACATGTTTGGGTATGTTTTAAGCCCCTTTATATCAGAGATACAGAAGTTAACACAGAACGTATTAAACTGTAAGTCATTCCTCTTGTACATGCAAAACATTTATCTAGGATCCTTTACCAAAGAATCATTTGACCACAGATATATGAACAGATAATGGTATCTTATTAACTTTTCTGCTAATCAAATCAGCTGTACAGAGAAACTAAATGACTATAGAAATAATATACTGTAGGAAAGCGAACAGAAGGGCAATCAACAACTCAAGTTACAACAGGGCTAAACTCTAGCTTAGACATACCTTAAGTATCAACCAAGTTAATATTTTTGGAACATGTAACTACCTGTCTAGTAGAACCTGGACATAGGGCCAGGTGCATCCTCCACCCCAACTGCACTCCACTCATTTCATAAGGTCAGGGACATCAAAAAGTAACTGTATTAGATGAAGACTGGTGAATTAAGTGCAAGAAACCCCAGTATTGTCTCATCACACCTCCTACCATACACTTTTGCACACAAGTAATTGCGTCATCATACCCTTCCCTCTCTGTCTGTGTTAGTAGTTGGCAATTTCTGGCACCCAATTCCCAAAGTCAACCCACAATTACCAAAATCAACCAATTCCTCATGTCACACCACATTTATCTAGATTCAAAGTCTGCACACAATCTTCCAAGGATGAGCTATTTTTTTTTTTTTAAATATACATTTCATTCTGGGCATTTATTTTCCAAGGGATACTCACCACATAAATGTATTTTCTAGGTGAACAATGATAAAAATATATGTATACTGAGCCATTACTATGTTCTACCCCTACCCCCACCTCCTCCTCAAGAAGTAATCCTATAATCCATACAAGCATCAATACAGATCTCAGATTAAAGCTACAAATTCCACAAAAATTAAAACTGAGAAAGCCTCAAGTAATATTTTTGTTCTAGTTTCAAATCTATTAGTAGTCGAACCATTTACTAGATTCTTGTCAAGTGCAGATTAATTAGCTCTTAATGTTTGCAACAGCCTACAAGATTGTAGTCAAGGAGTACATCCTGACTACCTGATGAAGGAGACAACCTTCATCTACCAATATAAAATGCATTCTTGTTTTGAGGAGAGCTACATGCTTCACATCACTTTTACCCTATTTCTACATGAAAGCACAAATATAAAAGAGACTTTCCCTACAAACTGTATAACAAACAAGCAAAAATTCTATAGTTCCTTCCAATACACACCACATCAAAGCTCTTTACCATACTACTTAAAAGTTAAGAATCCTTATTAGCCACTGATGACCCCTCAAACCAACCACTTCTTCTACAATGCCACATCCCAGAATCTTTTGTTCTGTTTCAGCAGGAGTGAGCAGTTTGCTTTTTCAAGTTCTTTCGCATATGGTGGAGAGGCAAGGGCACCCAGAGCCCCAGAGGCAGGGGGACACACACAGAACCCCCAGTTTGAGGGTGGGTTGCAGACACTATATTAGAGCGGGGTGCGTGGGTGGCATTCAGGGAACTCGTGGGGGAGAAAGAGGGATACAATGAGCGGGAGGTGCATGTTATGAGCTTGACATACAGAAGCAACAAACTCTATGACCCTCTAGTTATGTTATGTATGACTGAAATCAGTTTTTACAGTCAATGCATGTGAACTCAATCATTTCATATTTAAAAATACATCAAGCAAAAATTGTTCATAACATTTCCCATAAGAAAGTACAACTTTCCCCTATAAGATAGATTCAATAAACCTAATAACTGGAGCAATTTGTATTCAGAAGGTCCTTCAAAACCATAACAAATGGAAACAGTTTTTACATTAAGCCTTGAGTCTGTAGAAAACAATAGCAGTTCCATGACCCCAAGGTTGAGAATCATTGCTATACATGCACAGCACTGAACAGGCTGCCACTTTGGGGAAGAAAGGGAGCAATCTGGTGGCCAGCTATCACAGTGCACAATTGAGGTATGGGTCTTGATAAGTGAGAGATTGTCACCACTGATCATGGCAAACCCCTTATATTTAGACACAAAAGTGTCAAACAGTGCAGGAGTTACAAACCCAATTATAATATTAATTTGTCCAAATTGCAGTATTGGAAGGTAACATTTTGAACATTCCAAATACAATTGAGTATACCAGAATAAGGCAAATTTCATAACTGGATTAATAATCTTTTAGAAGTACAGTATTATTGAGTCTGAGCTCTGTGTTACAGACCCAACATCACTAAGGTTAGTACTTTCCCTGCCTCCCCCCCCACCCACTCCCATTTTATTTAATGCAAAACGTGTAACCCAGCACCCAAAGGCAGTTCATTGCCACCACACTGAGGAAAAAAAGAAAAAAAAAAAAAATCTCAAACCTGCAGCAAAAAGCAGCAAAGCTACAAATCCTGGGCTCCCAGCCTAATCCCTGAGATTCTGCAAAGGACAACTTCAACTAAACAATCTTGAACTACCCTTTCCTCTGTTTCAACCGAGGGTAGGAGAAGCAGGGACAGATGCCCCCCTCTTAGATGCAGAATCCCACATGCCTTGTCATCCCGGCTGGGTATAAATCTCAAATTTCTCTCTCCCGAGCTCATCAGTTGAAAGATGCCGGGGGAAGGGAAGAATCTGTGCCAGCTTTATCCTGCTTATTGCCCCCCCAGCTCATCAGCCAGGGATATTGGTGCCAACTTCTTCTCCTTGCTTATTACATGCCCCCCAAAGCCCATGCAATGGTGTGAGGGGGAAAGGAGAGAAGATATCACCATCACCGTCTCTGCCCTTATTGTACCCCATTCCTTCAAGCAATGGTGAGTGTATGCGAGGAAGCAGTGTAAATTTCTTCCACCATTGCGAAGACGATGCAGTGACAGAGAATATTTATTATCAGTGCTGGGTTTCCCCCTCCCTCATCATTTATTACACACATACTCACACCAATGCAAGGCTGCATACAGGGGGAAACCACACCAGCTCCTCCTCTAGTTATTATACCCACTCACCAGAGGCCAATTCAATGTTATGTATGGCAGAATAGTACTGCCAATGCCTCCTCCTGGTTATTAAATCCCCCCAGAGCCTGTGAAATGGTGTGGGTGGTGTGTCTATCCCCGTCTCCTTGTATATCTTGCCATATGTCCAAAACCCATGTAATGCAGGATGGTTGGTGGTGTATGTGGCAGGCGCCAAGCAATTCTGTTGTGTGGTGTGTGCGCGTGTGTGTGGAGTTGTGAGTGCCAGCTCTCCCCACAGAGTACTACACAATGTGGATGAGGTATGTATGGTAGTGTGTGTCAGTGCCAGACACACAAACCCCAAGCTCCAGAACACACTGTGTGGTGGGGATAATGTGTGTATAGGAAGTAGTAGGCCCCCTGTGATGCTGTGCAGTAGGGGGACGGGGTCAGCACCAACACCCCAGCAGGCTCCATACCAGTCCCCCTGCAGGCCCCATATTATGCCATGCACCAGAGGGTCGGAGCCAGTGCTGATCCCCATGCTGTGCCATGCAGCAGGGGGTCAGGGCCAGTGCCAGCCCTCCTCCACTTTAGTGCCCGTGCCAACCCCCATGCCATGCCATACAGTAGGGGGGTCAGGGCCAGTGGCACCGAATGCCATGGCATGCAACAGGGGATCGGGATCAGGGCCAGCCCCACCCCAAGTCCCCAGGCCATGTCTGTGGTAGCGTATCGGGGTCAGTGCCAGCGCCAATCCCCTCAGGCCCTGTGCCATGCGGTAGGGGGTCGGGGTCAGTGGCGGCCCCCCGCAGGTCTCGGACATGTTGGTGCTATGGGCCGGGGTCAGAACCTGCCCGACCCCCACAAGCTCTAGGCTTATGCGGGGGGGGGGGGAAAGGGACGGTCCGGTCCCCATCCACCGTCGCCCCACGGAGGCGGCAGCGCGCAGGAAGGAGCGAGCGACTGGGCCAGCCCTTCGCCCACCTCCAGGCCCGCCCCAGGGCGCCGAGGGTGGGGGGAGCTCGGAGCAGGCCCTGCAGGCCGCCGGGAGGGACGGGAGGGGCAGCGCCGAACCTCCCTCACAAACGGGGGCAGCCGCCATCTTGCACCCAGCCGGCCCCCGCCCCAAGGGCCCGGCCCCGGCAGCCGCTCACCTGAGTAGCTCATGACAGCGGCTCCACGTCCCACTCTCGCCTCACCCCCAGCCCGCTGCTGCCTCCCGCGACAGACGGTAACGGCAGCTGCCCAGCCCCGCCTCCCGACCGCATTGGACGCGCTGCTCCGCCCACCCGCCTGCGAAAGGCGGACATTAACGTCAATCGAAAAGATTTTAACAGCTCATTGGTCAAGATATTTGTCAGCCATTAAACGCCACAGCAAGGACGGGCGATTGGGTAAGAGAACTGTCGATCAGGAGGCAGGATCACGGCGATATCCTGCTCTCTGGTTGGTCAGAAGTAGGCAGGCTAGGTTGCCCTGGGTGTACACAGACGGACCGATGGCAGCTCGGCGGGGGGTTGACGTGCGGACCCTTCTTGGGGCGAGGCCCAAACCCAGGCTGGCCTATGGTGGCTCCGCAGGGACATGGGGCAATGCAGCTGTCAAAGCCTCCGTGCCGAGCTGCGATCCGGGCCCTGTCCCCGGGGGCTCGCCCCACCAGGCTGCCCGAGGCCCGAGCCGGGCTCCCGAGCCGTGGAGCGCAGCCGGCTGGAGCCTGGCCGTGCCCAGGACGCGGGACACAGCGGAGTTAGCGGAACGTGCAGCTGCTGCACACTGAGGCCTCTGCCCTGGAGCGGGGCTGGGATCCCCCGTGCGGCAGCTGAACCCGCACGAACAGGGACGGGGGCTGTGCTGGGGAGGGCACCACAGCGGGGCTGGGGAGGCTCGGTGCGGCTCGCTGCGCTTCACACGCGGCTGAGGAGCGGCCTGCGTCCCGGCTACGGCCCCGTCTTCCTCCACTTAGCCATCAATGGGCCTTGCTGAGTGGGGGGTTGCTCCAGGCACTGCCTCCCGAAGCTCCCATTGGCCGGGAATGGGGAATGGGCAGCATGCAGAGCCCTGTACCACCCCTCCCCCGGGGCTGCGCGGGGACATGGTGAGCGGCGCGGCATGGGGCACTGGCAGGCAGGGAGTGTGCCGCTGCGGGAAAGCGGCGCCAGGCCGGGCCGGAGCCCAAACCCCTCCTGCACCCCCATCCCTGCCCAGAGCCCCCTGCCTGCACCCTGTTGAGCTGGGCTCCCCTTCCCCAGGGCCAGGCTGGCCGCTTTAACAGCCCCATGTGCTCCCTGGCAGCCTCCCACCCGGCAGTACCAACACAGCCGCTTAAGGTGGCCTGCGGGGGTGCTGCCACAGCCCCCCCACACACAAGGCAGCTGCCCCCCTCCAGCGCCCAGGGCCCCAAACCCGCCTGCGGCTCCCCGCGCTGGCCGGGGGCCTGGGCACCACCCGGGAGGGTCAGGCCGTCCCTGAGCCCAGCCCACCTTAAGTGGGGCCCGGGAGCCAGCAGGCCCAGGGCAGGAGGCGAGCCTGGCCCACAGCCCCCCCCCCCCCCCCCCGCAGCCCGGCTGCGAGCTCAGCTCCCCGGCACTGTTCGGGGGCTCCTGCCCGGCACCCTCGGCCTTGAGTCCAGCCCTGGGAGCAGTCTGGCCCCTCTGCAATCCACCCCGGCTGCCTCTGCCCGGCCTGGCCCCAAACGCCCAGCCCGGCCCCCTCTGCCCAGCCCCTGAGCCTGCCTGCGGGGATGGGGGAGCCCAGATCCCCAGTCCCAGGCCTGCCTGCAAACAGCCTACCCTCCTGCCCCCCCAACTCCCTGTCCTGAGCCCCCTGCCTGCACCTCTCACCCCAACCCCCTGCCCTGAACCTCCTGCCCCCCAACTCCCTGCCCTGAGCTCCCTGCCTGCACCTCTCACCCCAACCCCCTGCCCTGAGCCCCCTGCCCCCAACTCCCTGCCCTGAGCCCCCTGCCTGCACCTCTCACCCCAACCCCCTGCCCTGAACCTCCTGCCCCCCAACTCCCTGCCCTGAGCCCCCTGCCCTGAACCTCCTGCCCTGAGCCCCCTGCCTGCACCTTATACCCCTCCTGCACCCCAATTCCCTGTCCTGAGCCCCCTGCCTGCACCTCTCACCCCAACCCCCTTCCCTGAGCCCCCTCATACACCCCACACCCCTCCTCTGCCCCAATCCCTTGCCCTGAGCCCCTTCCTGTACACGGCACCCCCTCCCACACCTCACCCTTTATGATGTTTGCCTTTAAAAAAAAAAATTCCCTGGGTGCACACCCTAATGAAATGTGCTGCGCATGCCTATGAATGATTTAGTTGGTGTTGATCCTGCTTTGAGCAGGGGATTGGACTAGATGACCTCCTGAGGTCTCTTCCAACCCTAATATTCTATGATTCTGTGATTCTAAGAATAGCTCTCTTGAGGTCCAGCTTAAAGATTACAAGCAAAACAAAAGCACCTGAGGTTAGCACAGAGGAATCCACAAGCCATAAAGAAATAAAAGGGATAAACCTAATCATGTCTTCCTCGATGTTTCCTGATCTACTTACACATCTGGGGTTTTAGATGAGTAGTTTATGGTATGATACTGATGATTTTTCATAACTGACTCAAGGGTCTCACAGCATAACTGCTCCCTGTCTTCCTCTCCCCGAGAACAACCACAGACAGACAAAAGGGGAATCTTGTTTCAATTTTAAAAAGTTCTAGCCTTCCCATTGGCTCTTTTGGCCAGGTGCCCACTCACTTCTTTTTATCTATGCATAGCAGTGAGACTTTTTAACCCTTTACAAATAGAGCAAGTAGAGACCAGCTACTAAGAGGGATTGTATAGCTACTGGCTGGCTGGGTGTCCATAAAAGGGAACTGCCCCCCACCCTTCATTTATCACACCCCTTCCCCCCCCCCAATCACAGATGGTGTTGGCCAGCCTGGTTTAGGTCAGGTCCACACCAGCTGGGATTTCTTCCTAGAGGTTTAAGAAAATAGAGTTAATACGATACATGCACCTCTAATTTTACTACTAATTACATGAAGAACTAAACAGTATTTTTCACGTTTTAATGACTACAATGACTTAGAATACAGGGACATTTTTACCCGGCTTATTCTAGGAAACCTTCCCAGGAGAGTGCATCAGCCACTTTGTTAAAGGCTCCTGAAATGTGTTCTATTTCAAAATCAAAGTCTTGAAGAGCTAAACTCCACCAAAGAAGTTTTTTGTTAGTTTCTTTGACTGTGTGAAGCCATTTCAGTGCAGCATGGTCAGTCTGCAGGTGGAAACGCCGTCCCCGAATGTATGGACATAGCTTCTCCAGAGCATACACAATGGCGTAACATTCTTTTTTTGAGACTGACCAGTGGCTTTCCCTCTCAGAAAGTTTTTGCTGAGAAACGCGACAGGATGGAATTGTTGATCTGGTTCTTCCTGCATTAAAACTGCTCCTACACCATGCTCGGATGCCTCTGTTGTTACGACGAAAGGTAACAACGAAAGGAAGTCCGGGGCCCTTTATACAGGGTTAGACGTAAGGGCCGCCATAAGCTAGTTAAAGGCTTTCTGACACTTCTCAGTCCACTGAACTGCATTTGGCTGTTTTTGCTGGTTAGGTCTGTCAGTGAGGTTGCAATTTGGCTGTAGTGTGGTACAAATGTCAGTAATACCCGGCCAAGCCCAGGAAAGATTGGACCTCCTTTTTTGAGTTAGGGACAGGCCAATTTTGGATAGCATTTACTTAAGCCTGTAGGGGGTTGATAGTTCCTTCACCCACCTGGTGTCAAAGGTACATTACTCTGTTTAGGCCTATTTGATATTTTTTGGCCTTAACGGTTAATCCTGCCTTCCTTATGCACTGGGCGACAGCTTGGAGGTGTTCCAGCTGTTCTGCCCATGAATTTGAGAATATAGCCACGTCATCAAGGTAGGCGACTGCAAATTCCCCAAATCCAGCCAGAAGGTTATCTACCAGCCTCTGGAAGGTGTCGGGTGCATTTTGCAGTCTGAAAGGGAGCACATTAAATTCATACAGCCCTACATGGGTGATGAAGGCTGACCTTTGCTTGGCTGGGTCATCTAGCTGCACTTGCCAGTGCCTCTTAGTTAAGCCTAAGGTGGAGATGAACTGGGCACATCCCAGTTTTTCCAATAGCTCATCTGTGCATGGCATTGAATAGTTGTCTGGGTGAGTCACAGCATTTAGCTTACGGTAGTCCACGCAAAAGCGGATTTCCCCATCTGGATTGAGAACCAGAACCACTGGAGAGGCCCATGCATTCTCAGAGGGGCGGATTACATCCATCTGTAACTTGTCCTTGATCTCCCTTTCTACTGTGGTTTTGGGCTTGCGGAGCCATCCTGTAGGGTTAGGCTCTAATTGGGCAAGCATCACCTGTGTCAATGGAATGGTACACCCATTCTGTCCGTCCTAGGGTGGCTGAAAACATTGGTGCGAAGCTGGTGCACAGCTCCTGGATTTGCTGTCACTGCTTATGCCCAAGGGTCATGGAAAGGCTCACCTCTTCTATTCCACGGTTGCTTTTTCCTTCATAGTAGACTCCTTCAGGCCTGTCACGGGTGGGACTCACCCCTGCGGCGCCTCCTGCTGGTTGTTCAGGGAATTAGCATTTCCAGCCTCCGGAGCAGGCCAGTGTCCTGCTTTCCACTGGGCCCGAATCCCTCCTGGACCCTGGTGCTGTTTTAACCCCTCCGGGCAGGAGCAGGGTGACCACCCCGCTACAAGGCCACTCAGTGTCGGCTCTCTCCTGGGCTGTAAACTGGAGAACCTTGATTTCTCAGGAATAAAAGGCTTTAGAGAATTAACATCATATACTTTAGGTTTTAGAGTAGAGTCTGGGAACGCTATGAGGTAATTAACAGCTCCCAGGCGCTCTTGGACTATAAATGGCCCCTTCCACAACGCTTCCATCTTATTGGCTTGGAGCGCTTTCAGGACCATGACTTGGTCACCTACTCTGAAGGAATGCTCTCTGGCATGTTTATCATACCAGGCCTTTTGCTCCTGGTGAGTATCCTGCAGGTTTTCTCGAGTAAGGGCTAGAGAGTGTTTGAGGGTGTTTGGCAGGTTGGTTACAAAGTCCAAAATGTTAGTTCCTGGAGAAGAAATAACCCCCTTCCACTGCTGCTTTACCAACTGTAATGATTCCTTAACTTCGTGGCCATAAACGAGTGCAAAGGGTGAAAACCCCAAACTGCGATGTGGTACGGCCCTGTAGGCAAAGAGCAACTACAGCAACACTAGGTCCCAATCATTGGAGTGCTTATTCATAATTTACATATCATGGCCCCCAAAATCCCATTAAACTTCTCCACTAGGCCATTCGTTTGATGGTGGTAAGGGGTGGCAACCAAGTGGTTCACCCCATGAGCTTCCCAAAGATATTTCATGGTCCCTGCCAGGAAGTTAGTTCCCGAATCCATAAGGATGTCTGAGGGCCAATCTACCCTGGCAAAAATGTCTGCCAATGCCAGTGCCTGGCTCACGTTTTTAGCCCTGGTGTGGCTTAGAGCTACTGCTTCCTGCCATCGGGTGGCAAAACCCATGAAAGTCAGTATGTACAGCTTTCCTCTGGGTATCTTCTTAGGGAAAGGACCCAGAACATCCACAGCTACACGCTGAAATGGAACCTCAATTATGGGGAGTGGCTGGAGAGGGGCTTTGACCTGGTCTTGGGGTTTTCCCACCCTCTGGCACACCTCACAAGACCGGACATAGGTAGAAATGTCTTTGCCCAGTGGAATGACTTTCCCAAATGGTCTGTGGTCCTGTTCACCCCAACATGGCCACTAGGGTGATCGTGGGCTAAGCTCAAGAGCTTTTCCCTACACTTAGTTGGAACTACCAACTGTCTCTGAGGATGCCAGTCCTCCTTGTGCCCACCAGAAAGGGTTTCCTTGTATAAGAGTCCTCCTTCTACAAGAAACCTGGACCTACTGGAAGAGCTGAGAGGCGGTGGGTCATTCCGTGCCGCCATCCAGTCTCCCTTGAGGTTTTCATCCGTTATTCTCCGACATCCGCTTCCTGCTCTGCCTGGAACTGCTCCCTTGATGCTGGAGACATTAGTTCCTCACTGGGTTGTGGACCTGGGCTTGGTCCCGTTAGAAGTGATGCTGGTAATGGGGGTGTCTCCATTGATTGTGAACCACTCTCTGGTTGAGCTTTGTGTGCCAGTTTAGCTGCTGCTGCAGGTGACTATGGTGGGGATGCAAGCACGGGCTCTGGTGCTGACAGCTCCGCCAGTTCCGATCTTTGGGCTGGTTCTGGCTGGGTCCCAGGAACTGGGCCTACAACTGCTGCCATAGACTTTGGTCTGGGATTTGGTTCTACCACCTCTGGCTGGGTCCCCGGGCCTGTGGTATCAGGGGACATAGACTGGGTCCTTGTAGGAGGCTCAGAAATGGAGTTAAGTATGGAGGCCTGTTTAGCCTAGCTGTGGGTGACCATCCCCACCCTTTTTGTTAGCCTCACATGGTTGGCTAAGTCTTCTCCCAGCAGCATGGGAATAGGATTATTGTCATAGACTGCAAAAGTCCATATTCCTGAGCAGTCCTTGAACTGGACAGGCTACTTGGCTGTAGGCAAGTTAAAACAGTTGGCCTTAAAGGGTTGCATCGTCACTTGGGCCTCTGGGTTGATGAATTTGGGGTCCACCAGGGATTGGTGGATAACTGACACCTGTGCTCCAGTGTCTCTCCACACAGTAATCTTCCTCCCGCCCACACTCATAGTTTCCCTTTGCTCTGGGGGTATTTGCGAGCATCTGGGCCTGAAGGTGATGAGTTGCAGTCAGCTGGTGCTCTTGGGGCAGTTGGCCTTCACGTGCCCCAGCTCATTACATTTAAAACACTACCAGCTGACTGTGGGCTGTGGCGAGGTGGGTGGTTGGAGAATAGGGTGGTAGGACAAGAGGGCATCTGGAGTTTCTCAGGCTGTGTGGAGGGCTCCTCCTTGGGAGGTGGGGCCTTGGGCTGACGGGGTGTCATCTCAGGTTGCCCCTTCTGGTATCCCCACCAACTGCCACTAGCTTTCTTCTTCTCCGCCACCTCCACCCATTTGGCTCCAATCTCCCCCACCTTGATTTGGGCTTCCCATCTAGGATGTACCTTTCTATTTCCTCAGAAACACCCTCTAAGAACTGTTCCATTTGTGTTAGGAGAGACGGATCTTCCAGAGACTTAACATTTGCTCCTGATATCCAGGCATCCCAATCTTTTACAATGTGGTAGGTGTGTCGGGAAAATGCCACATCTGGTTTCCACCTTAGGGCTCTGAACCACCGATGGGCATGCTCGGGTGTTAGTCCCATCCTAATTCTGGCCTTATATTTAAAAGGTTTGTACTCATTCATGTGTTCTTTAGGCATTTCAGTTGTGGCTTCAGCTCCACCATATACTGGTCTGGAGGGATGTTGTACCTTTGTAAGAAGGCCTCTGTATCATTGCCTACCTTGTATGTGGGGAATTTCTTGGAATGGGGAGTGGTACCTGGAGAAGGACTGTTAGGGCTACCTGGTTGCCTCAACCAGTACCAGGTTTACCATGGTGCCAGTGGCTCCATGGTGCCAGGCCCACACTCAGAAGGGGCCCCAGTGTCTGGACTGTGGCCCCACCTCTCCAACCCGCTCTGCCTGGGTTCTGCCCGGATGAAGCCCCACTCACCCCTCTTCACCCCCTCTTGCCCACCTAACCCCTGGGGCAGGGGTGGGCAAACTATGGCCCACGGGCCAGATCTGGCCCATCAGTGCTTTGGATCTGGCCCGTGGGATTGCTACCCCCGTGGTGCCGCGGCCCCCGCGACACTCCCGGAAGTGGACCACACCACGTCCCTGCGGCCCCTGGGGGGGAGGTGGGGACAGAGGGCTCCATGTGTTGCCCTCGCCTGCAGGCACCGCCCCCCACAGCTCCCATTGGCTGGGAATGGGGAACCATGGCCAATGAGAGTTTCAGGGGAGGTACCCGCAGGCGAGGGAAGCACGCAGAGCCCTCTGCCCCCCTTTCCCTAGGGGCCGCAGAGACGTGGTGCCGGCCACTTCTGGGAGCGGCGCAGGGCCAGGGAGTGCAGGCTGCACACCGCATCCCTTCCCACACCCTGCACTCCCTCCCACACCCCAACCCCCCGCCCCAGCCCTACATTCATGGTCCTGCATGCGATTTCCCCACCAAGATGTGATCCTCAGGCCAAAAAGTTTGCCCATCCTTGCCCTGGGGCGTGAGTGCTGGGCTGCACTCCAGGCATGTGGGTCCTGAGGGAGCCTGGCCAGGACAGGCCGGGCTCCCACTCTGTCCTGGCTGCTTGTGCCGCTTCGGAGGGACCAGAGGGATCCCTGACCGGCCCCAGCAGTGCTGCAGGCTCAGCCCATGCATGGACCTAGTCACTTCCAGGAGGCCTGCGAGTGTGGCTGGGGGGCAGGAAGGGGGTGGGGGAGGGGTCTCTGGAGGGTGTGTGGGGGGGCACTGGGAAATGGGGGTTCTGTGTGGGGTACTCCTGGGGGAATGAAAACAGATCCCCTGCAGATTTCTTTGCTTCCCTTTCAAAAGTGATCAAGAAGCAAAGGGAGAAGTGTGGCAGCTGAGAACGCCCATGGGTTTAGTTTGGGGGGCAGTGCCCCCAAACAGAGGTAAGACGTGGGGGCTCACAGAGTCATATGCCACCTGGACCCCCACCCAAATGAACCTACCTCCCCTGCACCTAGACCCCCCCCGCTGAGCCCCAAACACCTTTACTTGTATCCCCTGCAGAGTCCCATTGCCCCTGCACCTGGAACCCCCCAATGAGCTTCTGTGCATCCAGATCTCCCACTGAACCACCCGCACCCAGATTGCTCCACAGATAACTCTCTTACCCCCACCTGGATCCCCCTCCACGAAGTCCCTCTGCACTTGGATCCTGCTGCCGGGCTGCGCCTGCCCCCCCGCACCTGGTGCACCTGGCACAGGAGGGCAGGGCCTCAGGGTGTTTCTGAGACAGGCCTGGCCCTTGCACTGTGTCAGGGTTGGGTGCAGCCTCACTGCTGAGTCCCTGTCCCAGGGTGGGATGAGGGGAGGCTGCAGGGTAATCTCCCACTTCCATGCAATCAGTGGCCTGTGCTCCCCACTGCCATGTTGGAGCCATTTATTTATTGACAAATAAAAATGGCAGCATTTTAAAATAGGGTGCGTATAATTTTTAATTTTTTGGTGCAGAATCCCCTCAGGTGCTGTGCAGCTGTGATGGTGGGACTGTGAGGAAGGTGGTGGGCAGTGGGGAGGTCTATGGGCGGGGGTACTGGGCGAGCGGTGTGGTGTGCAGGGTGCTATGCAGTTGTGGTGGGAGGCCAGCGGGGGAGATCTCTGGCAGGGGTGGGGGCTGGGCATAAGGGTGGGGCACTGGGCAGGGGGGGCGGTGTGGTGCGGGCCCGCCCTCAAGGGGAAGGGGTATGCTGGCGGCACAGGGCTGGACAGGCCAGTGTGCATCTGGCAGCTGCAGGTTTGTAAACAGTGCCCTCCTGTTGGACTGCGTGGAGTGGGGCTGCCCCCACCGCGCTGTGCCTCATTGCCCCCAGCCCGCCCTTCACTCTGGAGACTGACCATCCTGCCCCCTGCACCATGCCCCATTGGGGCCCAGAAATATGTTTGACACTGGGCCCACAAAAAGTTAATCCAGCCCTGGACCCAGCTTAGCCCTTTCCAGCTCTAAGTGCTTCATCTCCATTTCCACCTCCAAGCGCTTCGTCTCTCTCCTCTCCTCCGCTTCCAAGAGCTTCGCCTCCGCTTCCAAGCGCTTCATCTCTCTCCTCTTCTCTGCCTCCAAGCACTTCGCCTCTGCTTCTGTCTCCAGGGAGAAGAATCTCTAGGAAGAAATTCCTGTCTTCCGCAGTTAGAACTCGGTCTGGGTTAAGGGCATCCCTCCATCCTGGCACTGGGATCTCGGGTTGGGAAGGGTTGACCCTCCCTTTCTGAGAAATCCCCGGTCCCCCATCCTCTCCCTGCATTTCTGTCATGGAGCTGGATGTCTGGGCTTGATCTGGGTCTGTCTTCTCCGTGGCGTCCCGCTTTGGGAAGACTGGTTGCTCTAGGGTTTCGGTGCCCAACCACAACCTCATGCACTGGGCTGCCCTACTCTAGCCTAGCTATTTCGTTGCCATGAAGCTAGAAAAAAAAATAAACTGCTTGTTGGACTCCCTGGCTTGTCAGGCTGAACCCTTTGCATGCCTGTTCCCCCTCTGGCAGCAAAGAAAAGAAAAGAAACCTTCCTGGCTTTGCAGGCTGCCAAAAGGAAAAAGAAGTCCTTTAAAATCCTGAGTTCTGTGCCTCTGGTTCAAAATGATCCCACCGCTCTGCCACCATGCCAAGGCTGATTCCCCACTCTGGCACTTTGAGTGCAGATGGTGGGGGCCGGCAAAAAATTAATACTTGCCACTCCAACTATCCCCCCTTCATTTATCACAGGGGGGGTTCCCTGTAGGGTGGTGCAACCCTCCCCAGCACTGCCCTGGGGCTGGCTGGGTTGGGGTCCCTGCTGGAAGTGCACCCCCTCTTGCTGCCCTGGGGCTGGCTGGGTTGGAGGTACCTTCAGGGCTGTGCACCCCCCATGCTGCTCTGGGGCTGGCTGGGTTGGGGGGGGGTCTCTGCAGGGCGGTGCATCCTCTGACTCACCCCATGGAGGAGGCATAGGGAGCCCCTCAGCCCGGCTCCAGTTTGGGGGAACTCCCTCTTTAAGATGGTATCCCCTGTAGGGTACTTCCGAGCCTCTCTAGCCACTGGAGGACTCAGCAACTCTGTGGTTGTATTGCTCCCGTTCCCAGCTGCGTGTGGGACCGGTCTGATCCACACGCCCCATTCCTGCAGGATGACCTGGGGTGCTTGCCCATCATGGCCCTGGTCAGCAATCCCACCGCTTTATCACAGTAGCAATGCTGGGGGCTTTCCCTTGCTGCCTGAGCTTTTAGGGTGCACGTGGAGCTGGTTCTCCAGCACTTCTCAGCAAATGCCTGGGCCAGACACTCGCTCTGGTTAAAGTAAAAGTTGAGATTTCTCTGTGTTCACTGGACTCCAAGAGCTGGGGTTGAACAAGAGCAACAGAAGTCACCAGTGTCAAAACATGACTCCCTAAAGGCTTAGGGAGGCAAGTAAAAGAACCCCAGGATGGGATGATGAGTTTAAGAATAACAAGGTTTTAAAAAAAAAGTCTTGTTTTTGGAATGTGTGGGTGACTTTTGAAAAAGATGGCTTTAGGTAGTATTTAGAATTAAGGGCTGTGTTGGGTGTCCCCCCCTCCCCAAAACCATTTAGTTTTGCCTTTTCCACGGCCGCATTTCTCATTCCATAAGGGGGTGGAGGGGGAATCCAGCTTTTCTCCCAGCCACAAAGACTAGAAATGTTTTAAAAAATAAAAGCTGATTGTGACGTTGTACTCCATAATGTTTTTTGGAAATATGCTTATGAGTGTGACTATGATGTAACTGGAATATGCTTTATGCAAAAGGTCTCTTGTAAGGTATCATTACAAAACTTATGATCTACTGAGTGTGTTCATCCCATTTGTTTGCATGTATTATTTCTATGTCTGGAGTTAGGAGAATAAGATATAAACTTGTATTACTGATGTAAACATATTAAGTGGAAGCCATTAAGGGTGCTTCAGAATCAATGACCTGTAAATGGCTCTGTTTACTTGCAAACCTTCCTGGGTAGGTGCAGGCCAGCCCTAGAAGAATGGAGGTTGGGGTCTCACAGGACATGTGAACATGTCACCTGAACTGGACTCCATCTTAAACCTGGTGCTTTTTCATTTAGAAGGAGGGGTGGGGACCCAGAGGGACAAAAGATTCCCGCCTTGTGCAAAAGCTATACAAGGGGGTGGAACAGAACAAAGGGGGCTTCCCTTCATGAGAAAACCCCTAGTTTCCACCTAAGATGTCAGCTGGAACTAACAAGGACTGTACCAGGGGAAAGGATTGTGCCCAGACTAGGAAGGAGTCAGGTCTGTGAAAGAAGCTTCTGGAACATCTTTGAGGGTGAGATTTTACCTGTAATCAGTTTCTTAATGTATTAGGCTTAGATTTGCATGTTTTTGCTTTATTTTGCTTGATGACTTACTTTGTTCTGTGTGTTATTGAAACCACTTAAATCCTACTTTTATACTTAATAAAATCACTATTGTTTATTAGTAAACCCAGAGTAAGCGATTAATACCTGGGGGAGCAAACAGCTGTGCATATCTATCTATCAGCATTATAGAGGGCGGACAGTTTATCAGCTTTATACAGAGTAAAACGGATTTATTTGGGGTTTGGATCCCATTGGAAAATGGGTGTCTGGGTGCTGGAAATAGGTGACCTGCTGAGCAGTTTTTGGTTAAAATCTGCAGCTTTGGAGGCATAGACCAGACCTGGGTCTGTGTTATAGCAGGCTACTGTGTCTGGCTCAACAAGGCAGGGTTCTGGAGTCCCAAGCTTTGGCAGGGAAAACAGGCTTAGAGGTAATCTCAGCACCATCAGGTGACAGTCCCAAGGGGATCTCTGTGATCGAACCCATCACACTGATATTTCACTCAGGAAATGTGTGTCCTTCCTCTCCTGTCTTACATGACAAATACATAGTTAAAAATTGTAGGGATTTAGCATTAAGGTGGAGTGTATGATTGCATGCAAATTAAGCAGTGACTTAACTTTTATAACATGTTGCACATGGAGCGGTACCAAATTTGGCAGCTGTTGAGATCGTCTACGAGTGATCCTGCCAAAACTTCCCACACTGTGTAGGCTCAAAACTGAACATGTGCATAAATCTTGGTGGAATCAGAGCCTAAACAAACAACAGAAAGCTCATTAAGGGAAGGGATCTTGCATACGATCAGGGTGATGGTTTGCAAATGTCAAGTTAGTACCATGATGTTTTGTGTCTTCCTTAGAGACCCCAAACTGAGATTGAATCACCTAGCACAATGGGTCCCCAAATAGCTTGGAGTATAAATAGGGTTGGTTGGGTTATAATGCAGTATTGGGTATTTTTTGCTCTATTTTTATTTATCTACATTAAATGTCTGACAGGGCAGGGGTGGCTGGCTGAGGGAGGCACTAAGGCAGGCAGGGGTGAACTAAGGGGGAAGGAGCATTGAGGGGAGCAGGTAGAGTGACAGCATGAGGGAAGGGTTTAGAGCCAGCAGCCAATCAGCAGAGGGATGAGAATGTCTAGAACTGGAGCAGCCCCTGTGATGACATCAGTGCTTAAACGTCCCTGGTGCTGCAGCTGCTCCTGCTGGCTCGAGTCTTGGAAGGGATTCTCCCTTACACAGATCTGGGTGCTGGATGCCTCACACCTGCCCCTGCCTGCAATGTCCTAGCCTCTGGTCAAGAGATGGGAACAAGTTGTGGTGTCTGGGCCACTTGCATGGTGGCTAGGGACAAAGCAGATGAGGGTGGGCTGTGTGCTAACTGCCCCAATAACAGCTATTTGGGTGAAACCAGGCAGACACTACACTCTCGAATGAACTCCCACAGACAAATGATAAAAGACAAAAACACCCTGTCTCCCACAGGTGAGCACTTTTCACAAAGCGACCACTCCGTATCTGACCTCTCAGTCCTCATCCTCAAGGGAAACCTGCGCACACGTCTCTCGGGGGTGGATTTTTCACACCCTTGAGAGAGAGAGCTATGCTGACGTAAGTTTTCAGTGTAGACCAGCCCTGAGCACCTTTCCCAGATCTGAACAAGAGCTCTGCAAAAACTCCAAAGCTCGTCTGTTTCAACTACAGAAGTTGGTCCAATAAAAGATATTACCTCATCCACCTTGACTCATTCTTGTTTTGGGGGAAGGAGGGGAACAATACTGAGTATGGGAGCACTGATCTAGGGATTAGGGGACAGAATTGATGTATCCAGAGATTTGAGTTTGGGGAAGGGGAGATTGCAGTGTTGACAACCCCACGTGTTCAAAAATTATGAGTCAGACCTCAAAAAAACCCCACATGCTTCTGGTTGAAAAATCATGATTAAGTAATACAATTTTGGCTTCATTTTCTCTGCTCTCTCAGCCTTTAAGGTTACACTTGGGTCACATTTTTAAGCATTACTCCTCAATATGAAGAGCTGGAGACTTAGGGTGTGTCTATACTACAAGCACTGCACCCCTGCTGCTGTAATGTAGACACTACAACAATGGAAGGTGTTTCTCCATTACTGTAGTAAATCCCCACCCTTAAGAGCCAGTAGCAAGGTCAATGACAGATAGCAACAGAGGGTCCTGTGGCACCTTTGAGACTAACAGAAGTACTGTGAGCATAAGCTTTCGTGGGTAAGAACCTCACTTCTTCAGATGCAAGGCTTTTTACAGATTCAGACTAACACGGCTACCCCTCTGATACAATGACAGATAGGGTGACCAGACGTCCCGATTTTATCGGGACTGTCCCGACATTTGCTTCTTTGTCCCGTGTCCCGACTAATGTTTGGTCGGGACACTGGACAAAAAAGAAACTTTGCCCGCCCGGAGGGACTCTCGCCCCCCCAGCTCCGCCCCCTTCTTCTCCCATTGGCTTCCTCCCCAAATCCCCGCCCTGGCCCCGCCTCTTCCCCAACCACGCAGCATTCCTCCTCCCTCCCAGGCTTGCAGCATGGTGGCGCAAGCCTGGAGGGAGTGGGTGGCAGCGGTGCCTGGATCCTGGAGCTGGTGAGTCAGCTCCGGTACCCGGGCACCGGGCGGGCGGGCAAAGGGGGGCTGGCAAGGGATGGAGATGGGCGAGCTCAGCAATGAGCCCCCCACCGTGCCAGAGGACTCCTGCCCGGCCCCTGGGCCGCTGCACACGGGGGCCGGGACCGGGAGCGCAGCCTGGAGGCTGCTCTAGCCCTGCAGCCCACGGGGCAGTGCGGTGGGTCCGGGTGGGGGCAGCGCAGAACGGGCAGGGGCCGGGTGGGTGGCGCGGGGGCATGGGCTGAATTCCCGCTGCTGCCAGGGAGCCCCGCGCCTCTCCCTCCCGCTCGCGGCTGCAGCTCCTTCCTGGCGGGACACGCCCCCCGGCCTGCCCCGGGCACATGCGTCGCACGTCCAGCGGCTCCTTCCCGGCGGGAGGGAGACTAGGCGTGGGGGACGCACGCCGCATGTGGCCGGGGCGGCGGGAGGTGAGTCCCGCCGGGAAGGAGCCACAGCTGCGAGCGGGAGGGAGAGGCGCGGGGCTCCCTGGCAGCAGCGGGGATTCAGCTCGCGCCACCCACCCGGCCCCTGCCCACTCCGCGCTGCCCCCGCCTGGACCCACCATGCCCGGCATATGCCCGTGGTGGGCCGGGGGGCAGGATGCTCCGCGGGGAGGGCAGTGCGCGCAGCTGGGGCCTGCTAATGCCCCCGGCCCCTTTTAAAGTCCCTTTTTTTGCTCCACCACCCCCCTTTTTTTTTTGCTTCTCCCCCATCCTGATATTTTATACTGCTGATCTGGTCACCCTAATGACAGAATTCTTCCATCGACCTACCGGAGTCTACAGTGGTGGTTAGGTTGATCTAACTACGTCACACAGATTGCAAAATTTTTCACAGCCCTGGGTGAAGTAACTAGGTTGACCTAAGTCCTAGGTGTAGAGCAGGCCGCATTTTTTTTTTTAAATAAAGGATGCTGCTGTTCTCACTCAGTCTTGTGACTCCAGAAGCTGGGGCTTTGGGGGGAAAAAACACCAAATATTGCAAGACTTGTGACAACTGGTGTCACTGAGACAACCCTACGGGAGGGGGGAGACAGAACTGATCATGGCGATCATTGGCTGTTGGGAAGGAGAGGCTATTCTGTTGTGGGGGTGGGAGTGTGGGAAACTGATTTTTGGAGTCTATTGTGTGGTGGCAGGAATTGGTTTTCCAGAGGGAAAAAGAATTGGGGGAACTATTTTGGGGCTGGGATGGTTCTTTGAACAGGGAAAGAACACACTGTGGGATGGGAGGGAGGGAAGAGTGTTGTGTAGTGGGGAGGTTGACTTGTGGGGTGCCATTCACATATCACCTTTTACCCTTTGACTCAGTCCCAGAGTTGTGGTAGGGGAAATAATCATAACTGGTTGGGGCTGGGGGCCCTGAGGAAGGCTGGGTGGCAGAGATGGGCTCCTTAGCCCTCTGAGTTTTTTAGTGGGCCCGCAAGACCCATTGGTAGCAGGATTGATAAGGAGAGGGGTCGTGCGTGAACTTGAAGATGCTGGGAAGTTGCTTCAGTGGGAAGCTCCAGGGCATGATGTAGGCATGTTTATTTTGTTTGGGCTTCTGTTGCAGTGTAGGGAACACAACAAGAACCACATAGCACTTGGTTTTATTGATAAAGGGCAGTAATCATTCTGTGCCCTATACTGCAGCTCTGCCTTCCAGTGCTATGGGGTGGCCTGATTAGGGTAGTCTTCCTTTAGATCAGTGGTCCCCAAAATGTGGGACATGCCCCTGTAGGGGGGGAACATTCGTGGGGATGCGGTGGGGCCCAGGGACAGCCCCAAGAGGGAACAGGGAGGGAGCGCCACCAAACCTCGCTCTGTCCCCAGCTTTGCTTCTGACCCCACCCCCAGCCATGGCCCTGGCTCCGCCCACAGCTGCAGTCCTGGCCTCACCCCCTGGCTCCCAGCCTGGCCACAGCTCTGCCCCCAGCCATGGCTCCGCTCGCGGCCTTGCTTCCAGCCCCAGCCTCGCTCCCAACTGTGGCTCCAGCCTTGGCCTCCAGCTCTGACCGCAGCCCTTCTCCCAGCCCCAGCTCCCAACCGTAGCTGGGAGGGGATGTGGACAGGGGTAAGATGGGAATGCGAGGTAAAAAGTTTGAGGACCACTGATCTAGGTTGTATTTCCGTAGTTTGTTTATGAGAAGGTCATGGGAGACGGTATCAAAAGTCTTACTAAAGTCAAGATATACCACATCTACCGCTTCTCCCCATCCGCAAGGCTTGTTACCCTGTCAAAGAAAACTATTAGGTTGGCTTGACATGATTTGTTCTTGACAAACCCATGCTGACTGTTACTTATTACCTTATTATCTTCTAGGTGTTTGCAAATGATTGCTTATTTGCTCCATTATCTTTCCAGGTACTGAAGTTAAGCTGACTGATCTGTAATACCCTAGGTTTTCCCTATTTCGCTTTTTATAGTTATTGTTTCCACCAACCCCATCATTGAGCAACGGGCCTACCCTGTCCTTGAGCTTCCTCTTGTTTTTAATGTATTTGTAGAATGTTTTCTTGTTACCCTTTACTTGTTATTAGCTAGTTGAATCTCATTTTGTGCCTTGGCCTATATACTTGTGTTATTTGTTTATATTCACCCTTTGTAATTTGACCTAGTTTCCATTTTTTGTAGGACTTTCTTTTGAGTTTCAGGTCACTGAAGATCTCCTGGTTAAGCAAGGGTGGTCTCTTGCCATACTTCCTATCTTTCCTACACAGCGGAATACTTTGCTCTTGTGCCCTTAATAATGTGTCTCTGAAAATCTGCCAACTCTCTTGAACTGTTTTTCCCCTTAGACTTGCTTCTCCTGGGATCTCACCTATCAATTCCCTGAGTTTGTTGAAGTCGGCCTTCTTGAAATCCATTATCTTTATTGTGCTGTTTTCCCTCCTACCATTCCTTAGAATCACGAACTCTGCCATTTCATGATCACTTTCACCCAAGCTACCTTCCACTTACAAATTCTCAACCAGTTCCTCTCTATGGATCAAAATCAAATCTAGAACAGCCTCTCCCCGGTAGGTTTCTCCACCTTCTGAAATAAAAAAAATTGTCTCCAATACATTCCAAGAACTTGTTGGATAATCTGTGCCCTGCTGTGTTTTTTCCCCCTCAAGAGATGTCTGGAGTTGAAGTCTCCCAAAACCACCAAGTCCTATGCTTTGGATGATTTTGTTAGTTGTTTAAAAAGTGCCTCATCCACCTCCTCTTCCGGGTTAGGTGATCTGTAGTAGACCCCTATCATGCCATCACCCTTGTTTTTTTACCCTTTATCCTTACCCAGAGGCTTTCAACAGGTCTGTCTCCTATTTCCATCACAACCTCAGTCCAAGTGTATACATTTTAAATATATAAGGCAACATCTCCTGCCTTTTTTCCTTGCCTGTCCTTTCTGAGCAAGCTGTACCCTTCTATACCAATATTCCACTCATACGTATTATCCCACCAAGTCTCTATGATACCAGCTATGTCATAGCTGGGCTTATTAACTGTTTTCTCTTGTCTCTTTCTTATCCCGGCTATAATGGCCCAGGCTCCCTCTCAGACAGAGATGAGGACAATGCTTTTAATACAATATAAACTGAAGCCATGGGAAAGTCCTGTGGTTTATTATATAACAGACATGATCCGAATGGCCCCATTGTCCTGAGTCTAGGACCTTCCTTGTCCTGAAGATTGTTCTTGATCCTGAATTATAGTAATGTCAGGCTTGAAGGACTTTGAGAATTCATCATGTCCAGCCCCCTGTGCTGAGCCAGGACCAGCTGAACAGACAGCATCCCTGACGGGTATTTATCCAACCTGTTCTTAAAAGCCTCCACTATTAGACTAGAACTCAGAGCTCTTTCCATTCCAATCCATAGCTCTGTCACCACTCTGTATTGCAGGACTCCGAGCTGTAAGTGGATCATGGAGGCACCAGTAGGGAATAGCAGGGATTTACTGGCCAGGTTTCCATGGTCTTTCAACTGGAAAGAGACTGAGAGCAGTGCTTCACAGATATTTTTCTGGACTCCTACAGAGAGCTCCGCTAAGTGGTGGATCCCAGACACCCCTCCCCTGGGAAATCCACTGAGTGGCAGATTCCCACCCCCAAGTTCTGCTACAGCATCAGGGAGACTGGTGACTTAGGGTCTCACTCAGATATAAGGGCTTTGCATTAGTCTGTGATGTTTTTCTGTCTGGTTCTACATCCAGGATCTGCACAATCCTCCTTACCTGAGGGATGCATTCTGGGCACTGACCAGGAAAGGAGATGCACTCCAGAGCAGAGCTCTGGCCACCTTGGCTCCTGGAAGGAGAGGTCACTTCAGAATGACTCTGCCTATATCCCCCACTGGTGAGAGCAAAGATTTGGCCCTTAGCTGCTCCCTGGGAACCAGTCAGAAACGCTTCATCCTCTGGCCAGCCCCAGGCTCAGTCTTTTGGCAAGATACTCTGCTCTGAGGAGGAAGGACTCTGCCTTTTTTCAGCTCAGTGATCTCTGCCACCTCCAGCACTCTCCAGCCAGGAGAAGGGCTGGTGGGGGTTATCGGTAACTGCTGTTTAGTGGAGTGATTTAAAAGCAGGAGACTGATTCAAATGGTGTGTATGGAGTTTCCTGCTGTAAACGAGAGGGCCAGTCTCCTGGGTCAAGTCAGCTTCTTGGCAGTGGGATTTGAACCGTACTAGTGAGATGACGGTTAATTATTTCCTTTTCTGCTTTACTCTTGCTCTCCAGCATTCCTCATCCCTGACACTTGCCAGCTCACAAGCCTTCTTTTGCCATCTCGTCTGTTGTTGCTTCCTTCTCAATGCTAGAAGCTCAAATTAGTTAATGGAGCTCACATAGGTTGAGGAATAGTTTTGCTTTATGCACACAGAGACTTTGATGAAAGAGCACGTCTAACCCATGAGAGATCTGTCTGTATACAAAATGGGAAACGCTATCTGGCTTCCTGATTTGATCAGTGGAGAAAACATTCCATCTCTTTCCAAATGCAGCTGATGCCAAATGTACCTCTGGGTTTAATCTCTTATCAAATTCTCCTGTGTCCTCTGTTATTAGGTTTGCAATCCAAGGACTGATAATGAAGGATTTCAGCAATTACTGAATATTCCCTCTGGGCTGCTCAAATGTCACTTTGAAGAATAAGCTTTATGGTGGACTGAATGCCCATGGAAAAGCCGCCTACGGCCAAAGGGTTAGGAGTGTGGGTTGTGAGTGTTAGCTGCTGTCTTCATGTTTCCAAGGCGAGCAGAAATAATCTTAGCTGTACTGTTCTCTTCAGGCACTCTCCTCTCTGCTGAGGATGCTTTCCTCCCTGCCCCACTTCCCTGCCCCCAACCTCAGGAATGTGCTTGGACTCCAGAAAAGAGGAGCATGGATCCTTGAGATATTGCACTTCTTCTGTCTGGAGATGGAGGCGTTGGAAGCTTTCTAGATCTCTGCAGGTAGGTGGCATGGGTTTACAAGAGCATTGAGTCTTGTGTATTTGGGCGCCCTGCACCTCTGACTTGTGCTCTACCCTTTGATGGGTACGATAGCCTCAGACACAGCGGCTGTGGAATAGGGACAAATCCACATTCGTTCCAATTTCCTTTTCTGCATGCGAGGAACAGTGCTGTGCTTCCAGGGACAGGGCTCCAAGTGCTGTGAGTCTCCTGGCCAAGGAGAGACCCCATAAGTGACAATTCCCAGAAGGATAGTTTGCTCAGTGACCCCAGGGATTAGCCCCATGCATGTGTGGAGGGGGCAGGGGAGGTAGATTAAGCCATTCCTCAGGGTGGCTTCATTAGTGTCCTAGTGGAAAGAAATTTACTTTCTGCCTGTAGACTCCAAGGTGTGAATTTTCCTTGTGCTAAGAGGGAGGTTTAACCCTGGTTTTGTAACTTTAAAGTTTTGCCTAGAGGGGAAATCCTCTGTGTTTTGAATCTGATTACCCTGTAAGTTATCTTCCATTTTGATTTTACAGAGGTGATTCTTTTTTTTTTCCTAAATAAACTTCTTTTAAGAACCTGATTGTTTTTCGGTGTCCTAAAGACCCAGGCGGTTTGATCTGTGCTCACTTTGTAACCAATTGGTTAGGATATTATTCTCAAGCCAGCCCAGGAAAGGGGATGTAGGAGCTTGGGGGGATATTTGGGGGGAGGTAGGGCTCCAAGTGGCCCTCCCTGAATGTTTGTTTAAATCACTTGACGGTGGCAGCGATACTAAGGGTGGGGAAGGAATTTGTGCCTTGGGGAAGTTTTAAACCTAAGCTGGTAGAAATAAGCTTAGGGTTTTTTTCATGCGGGTCCCCACATCTGTACCCCCGAGTTCAGAGTGGGGAGGGAACCCTGACAAATGAATTTTACCTTCTGCCTGTAGACTCCAAGGTGCTGAACAGAGCTTCTCCCAGGCCCTTTGATAGCAGCGCCACTGTAGGGACAGATGTTCCCTCCTCGGCCACTCACAATCTTCTCTAACTATTTATTTAGGAAGGTTTAACAGGTTTACAAATCTCTGCCATGTAAACGTTGGAGACAAAACAGTCATTACAACAGTGAGCTCTTCTTTAGAACAACCTAGTCATACAATAAATCAGCTCTCTCCATTTCACAGGGTGCTACCACTGACAGAGCAAGTCTCTTTCCAATACCCACAAAACGCGGGTTCTATGATTTTATCACAGACAGTGAAATCTCTGATTGCACATATTGAACAAGCCAGGCCTGTCTATCAAATAGTAATATTCAAAAAAATTGGACAGGTGCACTGGTATTTTGCAGGAGAATGTACTTTGAGTATTGAATAAATGGTAACCAAATATCTAAGTGTCCTTTGTCTGTTTTGCTGAGTATATAATTGGTGCATTAATTTTTCCATAATCCGCCACATTTTTTGAACCAGTCCTCTATAGTTGGACTATTTATTTTCCTGATGGGAGGCTAGCAGTATCTTAGCAGCTACTAGCAGATGAGAGATTAATTCTGCATTCTGTTTGTGTGACCATTTTTGCTAGAAGGATTATCAGAGGATCTTTCATAATCAAACTTCACAAATTGTTGGATATTTATTACAAATTGTATCCCAATGCTCCACCGTACATACATACAACCTCCTCTTTCATCATGGTTTTTCCAACACTTATCCCCATTCAATCGCTATTTTTAATCTGACCGACGTGAAGTACCACTGAAGCAGTATCTTAAAGACATTTTCTTGTATCATGCTACAGTTGCTGCTCTTTCCCAGATCAACCCCTGTTCCTCTGGGGTAATTTGTCAGTCCAAATCCTTTTCCTAGCATGTCAGATATGGACATTTTTTTGTTTGTTAAGAAAGTGGTCTGCAAAGATTGATTTGTTTCAATTATTTTATTTCCCAACTACCAGATGCCATTGCCTCTATTAAAGTTAGTTTTCTAGAAAGATGAGAAGCATAATGTTTAACCTAAAGATACTGTCTGGTATCATGGGAGAGTGGATCAGTTAAAGTTGTGATCTCTGAATAAGTTAGAAATGTTCCTCTGACGTTCCCTTCTGGTGTTATCTGCCTCGGTGATCTGGTAGGCTACTCCAATCATTGACTCCGGGAGCCAGCATTACCCTGCTCCGCTGTGAGAACCCCCACTCCTGGGCTGTTCACATATAGCCTCTGGCATGTAAGCTGCTCCCAGCTACTTGCAAGTGAATTACACTAGCCAATATCTCCGGTCCCAGACACTACACTAGGAACTTCCATCTTGCAGTGTCCAGTTATGCCCGCTGGATGCTGCAAGCTTATATGAGTTCATCAATTTAACAAAGCAATTGATATGTACCAGGCTTGTTATCCCAAGGAGAGTCTCTGACACACTTCAAACCAAACACACTGCTTCAGGTAGAATAAACAAACAGACTTATTAACTATAAAGCTAGATTTTAAGTGATTATAAGTCAAAGCATAACAAGTCAGATTTGGTCAAATTAAATAAAAGCAAAGCGCATTCTAAGCTGATCTTAACACTTTCAATGCCCTTACAAACTTAGATGCTTCTCACCACAGGCTGTCTGGTTGCTCTTCAGCCAGGCTCTCCCCTTTGATCAGCGCTTCAGTCGCTAGGTGTGGTGTCTGTAGATGTAGGTGGAAGAGAGAGAGAGAGCATGGCAAATGTCTCTTCCTTTTATCATGTCCTTTTCTCCCCCTTGGCTTTGCCCCCCACCCTTCAGAGTCAGGTGAGCGTTACTGAGGCTCTCCAAGCAAGGTTGAGCAATTCCCCTGGTGTGACCTCATGCAGGTGAGTTATTGCATTGTAGCTCCCTTGCTGGACAATAGCTGTCGATGGGTTGTTTGACACCCTGCTCGGGCGTTGGTTACTTTCCTTGCTGTTGCCTCTGGGGAGCTAATATCTGGCTGATTCCCCCAATTTACAGCTTGTTTTAGTGACAACCATACTACACAATTCTCATTTGCACTGCATCACTTCATATGCATTAATGATATACATATATGGATAGAGAAATGACTTTCAGCAGATCATAACCTTTCCCCTGATACCTTTATATATAAGATCACGATTATATGAAAATGAAGAATATGGGGGTTACAGCATACTCCCTCAAGGTATAGAATGTCACATCCTCCCTGAATGCACCTCACACTTTTTAATGTTCTTATCGTTGCCTCACTCTTGGGAGGCAGGGTAGGGCTATTATCCCCTTTGTACAGATGGGAAAACTGAGGCACAGAGAGACGTGACTTGTCTGAGGTCATACAGGAAACTTGTGGCAGAGCAGGAAATTGAACCCAGGTCTCCCAAGTCCTTAGCTCATGCCTGAATCTCTAGCCCATCCTGCCTCCTACCAGAGCCTCAGCTGGAGACACTTGGGTTCATTGTGCCAGCTCCTGGAACTTGTCCTAGTTTTGAGTCAGTGTTGTTGGCTTCTAGATGCCAGATGAGAAGAAATAGGCGTGTCTGGATATTCCTCATTCCTTTGTCTCCTTCCAAATGCCAGGCAGCTCAACTTTGCCTTTCTGGATTGTCCGAGTTCTTGCAGTTCTGTGAAGAGGGAAGACAGGAGGGCCTAGTGCAAGGTTGATCAAGCCAGAGAAATCCTGTCTCCTTGGTCAATAAAGAGCACCCAGACTTACCCTTGCTCTCCCCTCCCTGATCTCCTGTAGAATCTGGGACAGCATAAACCCTGGATGGAAGGGATACCAATAACTCTGGCTGTACTTGAGACAGAAGAGGAGCAGTGGATGCTGTGAGATCTCACCTCCTGGAGATGAATTTCCCATGGTCGCAAATGGATACATTGCCCAGTGAGTGCTTTGGCTAAAAGGGGCTTGAGCTCACTGACTGATTGCTTAAGCCAATCTGCTTTGGTACTCAGCTTCCCTTTCAGTGTGCAGAGAAGTAAGAATGATGTTCTCTGCTTGAACAGGAGGGAGGGGATATTTGGTTCCTCCTCATTCACTGATCTGTGGCATGGCCAATGTGTTGTGCAGTAATGATGTGAGGCTCAGACACCGTTCTGTATCACCCTTAGCTCCAGGTAGCCAGCACTGAGTCGTCTCCTGTCCTCCCTCATTCAGGTGCTTTGCACTGTTTGTTTCTGCCTGCAGAAGTTCTGCATTTCTCCACTTTTGTGTATAACCCATGCTGGCGCAATCTTGTCAAACCTCGCAGATGTGGTGGTCATACCTTGCTTGGTCACTGGAGTAGATCAAGATATCATCTAGATTTGTGACCACATAGTAGTCTAGCATGTCTCAAAGTACGTTGTTAATTAGGAAGGAACCGAAAGGTGGCAGGGACTGAAGCGCATTACTAGATATTCAAAATACCCAGGCCTAGTTCTAAAGGCTGTCTTCCACTCATACCCCACCCTGGTGAAAACTAGATTATATAGTCCCTTGCAATCCAATTTGGTGAATATCTGGGCCAACCATTCTCGAGCCAAATGCTCTGGAATTAATAGCAATGGGTAACAATTGCATAGTTATTTAGTTAAGTGCCCTGTGATCCATACAAAGTCTCAGGGAACTGTCTTTCTTTTTAATGAAAAGTACCGTCACACCTGTGGTGGAAGTAGAGTGGCAGATAAAGCCTGTGTCTAGGTTTCGTGGATGTACTCTCTTAAGGCTGCTAACTCTAGCTCAGACATAGAATATATAGGTCTGAATGGAATTTTAGCTCCAGGTTGAAGGTCTATGGAACATTTGTAATCATGGTGCAGGGGTAAGGTGTCTCCATTTCATTTTTTGAAAACGTCTGGTACTGTTGGTATTTTATGGGATGGCATCACGGAGAACTGGCGTTTTGGGATCCAATAGAGTGGCCACTGTGTGGGGGGTCCTTCTTCTGTGTTCTTAGATCAGGGTTCTCCAGCTTGGGTTCTAGGATACCAGATTCTTAAACTGGAAGATGGTTCTCCCTACAGAAGCTAGATGGGAAAGAGAACCTGGGCTATGGAAAAATCCATGAAATTATCCCCTGCTCCTGAGTCAATCAAGGCTCTTTGCACTGCAAAGGTCTGCTTGTCCTGCAGGATCCACAGTTGCAGGGCTGGCAGATTTTGACAGGGCACATGGATGCTGCAAGTCCTACTCTTCCACAGTAGAAACAGGTTTCCTGTTTCTGGTGCTCCAGGAGGGGCTGCCCCTCATTTATCTGCATGAGCTCCGGCAAAGTGTGGAATGTAGATGGGGGCTTCATGCATTCCAGTTGTTGTTCGTGAAATATGGTGTCTGACCTGATAAAGGCCTTGAACCTGGCGGGTCTGCCCATGCCACCTTTTCCTTTAATTCATTGCAGAGACTGAGCCAAAACTGATGGAGGATATCATTCTGTGTGGTGTCTGCAGGTAACTATCTAAATTGTGTGGCATAGGAAGGGGCTGACACCAGAGTTTGCTGACGCTTACGTAAGTTGGTCTCTGCCGTGTGGGCTTTACGCGGGTCATCAAAAATGGTGGCAAATGCATGCAGAAAAGAATCCCAATTGGTCAGCACTGAGTGGCCCTGCTTTGGAAGCCCATGCTACGGCTTCCCCCATAAATAAGCTAAGTAGCAGCCCCATCTTGACCTGGTCCATGGCATATTCCTGGAGCCTAAACAGGAGTCTTCACTGGGTAATAAACCCATGAAACTTGCTGCAGGTGCCATCCTGTCTCTTTGGTAATGAAACTCTGGGGCTGGTAACCCGAGCTGGTGTTGTAACAGGAGACACGTAGGTACCCGCAGCTGCCCCAAGTGTTGCAACTTGGGAGCAATTTTCCGTTTGCAGATGCTGTACTTGATTCCTCCGCCTCTGGTTCTCAGCCTGGAGGGCAGTGACCTGTTCCTGTGGACATACAGGTCCTGGGGCCTCAGTGAGGTGGGAGCCTCAGCAATGTCCGTATTGAGTCCAGGGGTTCAGCAAAAAGTCCCAGAAGAGTCCAAGACTGGTCTGAGCAAACTATCAGGGCCTGTAACCTGGGCGGTCTGACCTAGTGGTCAGAACCCAGAGTAGCGTTGGGGTCGTGGTCAGAAGCCATGCCAAGGGTAAAACTGGAGTTGGAGCCAGGAGCCATGCCAAGGTCAAGCCAGAGTCAGTAACTTGGAGTTAGGGTGAGGAAGCAGGAATCAGGCAAGGGAACAGGAACAAGGAGCGGGAACCAGGCGAGGAGGCAGAAACGTGGTCTCAGAGGTCTGGTCCGCAGCAGGCCCAGTAACTAGTGTGGCAGGAGCAAGAAGCTTTATGCTAAGTGGTGTCCAATCAGTGGTCTGCGGCTAGACAGCTGATCCTGCTGAGTCACCAAGCACAGTCTCTGTTTATGGGTTATCAGCTGTAATTTCCTTATCAACTCTCACAGTGCGCTGGCACAGAGGGTAAGGTTCTCCCTCGGTGACCCCACAGGCCTGGTCTCGAAACCAGAGGTACCTGACATCCCGTCCCCGTGCTGCTTAATGGCTGAAAACATCTCCTTGCCTCTCTCATTGACTGGGCCTATTCTGCCTGACTATTCTGCCAAACATTAGCCTCCGGCACGTTCTATGGCACCAGCAGCTGTTCTGGAAGCACAGCCCCATGTGCTGGATGGAGGAGGTGGTATATATCCCACTGCCCCAGCTGGGAAGTAGAAGGACTCTACTGTGATACCAGTGCTGCTGCCATGGGGCATACACCCCAGCCATGCATCCCCTTTAACCTTCGTTGGTGAGAGGGCTGGGAAGGGGTCACTCCGGCCTAACATCACCACGTGGGCACCAATGATACTGCCAAGAATGACTTTGAGCGGGTCACTGCAGACTATGTGGCTCGGAGAAGAAGGATAAAGGAGTTTGAGGCGCAAGTCGTGTTCTAGTCCATCCTCCCTGTTGAAGGAAAAGGCCCAGGTAGGGACCATCGAATTGTGGAAGTAAATGCGTAGTTACGCAGGTGGTGTCGGAGAGAGGGCTTTGGATTCTTTGACCATGGGATGTTGTTCCAGGAAGAAGGATTGCTAGGAAGAGATGGGATCCACCTAATGAAGAGAGGGAAGAGCATCTTCGCAGGCAGGCTTGTTAACCTAGTGAGGAAGGCTTTAAACTAGGTTCGCCAGGGGATGGAGACGTAAGCCATCAGGTTAATGGGGGAAGTGGGATACTGGGAGGAAACACAAGGAGGAGGGTGCAACAGGGGAGGCCTTCTGATTCATACTGAGAAAGTAGGGCTATAGTTTAGTTATCTTAGGTGCCTGTACAAGAACGCAAGAAGCCTGGGAAACAAGCAGGATGAATTGGAAATCCTGGCACAGTCAAGGAACTATGATGTGATTGGAATAACAGAGACTTGGTGGGATAACTCACATGACTGGAGCAGTGTCGTGGATGGATATAAATTGTGCAGGAAGGACAGGCAGGGGAGAAAAGGTGGAGGAGTTGCACTGTATGTATCAGAGCAGTATGATTGCTCAGAAGTCCAGTATGAAACTGGAGAAAAGCCTGTTTAGAGTCTTTGGGTTAAGTTTAGAGGTGAGAGCAATAAGGGTGGTGTTGTGATGGGCGTCTGCTATAGACCACCAGACCAGGAGGATGAGATGGATGAGGCTTTCTTCGGACAACAAACCAGGGCCGGCTCCAGGGTTTTGGCCGCCCCAAGCAGCCAAAACAAAAAAAACAAAACAAAACAAAAAAAAGCCGCAATCGCGATCTGCGGCGGCAATTCAGTGGGAGGTCCTTCGCTCCCAGGCGGAGTGAGGGACCGTCCGCTGAATTGCCGCCGAATACCTGGACATGCCGCCCCTCTCCGGAGCAGCCGCCCCAAGCACCTGCTTGAGAAGCTGGTGCCTGGAGCCGGCCCTGCAACAAACAGAAGTTTCCAGATCACAGGCCCTGGTTCTCATGGGGGACTTCAGTCACACTGACATCTGCTGGGAGAGCAATACAACAGTGCACAGACAATCCAGGAAGTTTTTGGAGTTTGTGGGGGTCAACTTCCTGGTGCAAGTGTTGGAGGAACCAACTAGGGGCCATGCTCCTCTTGACCAGCTGCTCACAAACAGGGAAGAATTTGGTAGGGGAAGTGGAAGTAGAAGTGGGTGGCAACTTGGGCAGCAGTGACCATGAGATGGTCGAGTTCAGGATCCTGACACAAGGAAGAAAGGAGAGCAGCAGAATACAGACCCTGGATTTCAGAAAAGCAGACTCTGACTCCCTCAGGGAACTGATGGTCACACAGTCCCCGGAGCGAGGAGTTAGCCAGGGCAATGGGGCATGGCATGGCCGGGGTGGCCCCTCTTGGCCCAGCCCAGTGTGAGGGCACTACTTACAAACTGGCAGTTGCCAGATGCACAATGGCCCGCCCGTCCCTGTGCTGCTAGCATACCTCTTCCCCTTGGGGGTGGGCCCATGCGACATCACACAGCCCCCCCTTCCCAACCCTGGAACACACACAGACCGATTCCTTATGGCCAAAGCCCCCCCGGACCCGCTATGCCCAATGCCTCTCCCAGACCTTGTCACAAATGCATAGCACCCTGCACAACACCACAACTGCCCAGCACCCCACACAGAACCCACACTCCCTAGTGCCCTAACACACCGAGATCTTCCACGCCCCCTCACAGCCCAGCATGCCCCCCAGGCCCTCCAGAGACCCACTCCCTCATGCCCTGCTTCCTGGCCCCACTCACTGGCCCTGCTAGGAGATGACTGTGTCTGCCAGGCTGAGCCACCAACGTCCTGGGACGGGGAATCACTCCGGCCCCTCGGGAGTGGCGCGATCAGCCAGACCAGGGCCTGCCCCACCCGGGCTCCCTCAGGACCCACTTGCCTGGAAGGGCCCAGCCAAGCCCTCCACACTATTTCCCCCTCCCCCAACTGGACGAGACTGGCCAGGCTTCTGCATCAGTCCCAGGCGGCTCAGCTCCAGGGAGACAGGTGGGGCCCCACAGGTGGTGGGAAGCAGAGACTGCCCGGAACCAGAGGTGCACTGGGGTCCAGCCAGGAGGCAGAGAGAAGCCAGCGGGTGAGGCCAGGGGGTGCAAAGGAGCTCTCAGCCGGCTGGCGGGCAGGCCGAGAGGAGCAAGTGGTGGGCAGGGTGGGGGCGGGAGCCTGCGGGCTGGTGGGGGTCTCAGGGTACAATGCAAGCAGAGCAGTCCAAGGCCCTTTCTGAGCATGGGCCCGGTTCCATGGCCGCCACTGGCACCATTGTGAACCCAGCACTGAATGGACTACAAGGTGGATAGATTGTCGGCTTAATGGATACTGATCAATGGCTCAATGTCTAGCGGGCAGCTGGTATCAAGCGGAGTGGCCCAGGGGTGGGTTCTGGGGCTGGTTTTGTTTAACATCTTCATTAATGATCTGGATGATGGGATGGATTGCACACACAGCAATTTAGTGGATGACACTAATCTGCGGGGGGAGGTAGATACACTGGAGGGTAGGGATAGGGTCCAGAGTGACCTAGACAAATTGGAGGATTGGGCCAAAAGAAATCCGATGAGATTCAACAAGGACAAGTACAGAGTCCTGCACTTGGGATGGAAGAATCCCATGCACTGCTACAGGCTGGGGACTGACTGGCTAAGCAGTAGTTCTGCAGAAAAGGACCTGGGGATTACAGTGAATGAGAAGCTGGATATGAGTCAACAGTGTGCCCTTGTTGCCAAGAAGGCTAGCGGCATATTGGGCTGCATTAGTATGAGCATTGCTGGCAGATCAAAGGAAGTGATTATTCCCTCTATTTAGCACGGGTGAGGCCACATCTGGAGTATTGCATCCAGTTTTGGGCCCCCCACTACAGAAAGGATGTGGACAAATTGGAGAGAGTCCAGTGGAGGGCAACAAAAATGATTAGGAGGCTGGGGCACGTGACTTATGAGGAGAGACTGAGGGAACTGGGCTTATTTAGTCTGCACAAAAGAAGAGCGAGGGGGGATTTGATAGCTGCTTTCAACTACCTGAAAGGGGAGTTCCAAAGAGGATGGATCTAGACTGTTCTCGGTGGTACCTCATGACAGAACAAGGAGTAATGGTCTCAAGTTGCAGTGGGGGAGGTCTAGGTTGGATATTAGGAAAAACTTTTTCACTAGGAGGGTGGTGAAGCACTGGAATGGATTACCTAGGGAAGTGGTGGAATCTCCTTCCTTAGAAGTTTTTAAGGTCAGGCTTGACGAAGCCCTGGCTGGGATGATTTAGTTGGGGATTGGTCCTGCTTTGAGCAGGGGGTTGGACTAGATGACCTCCTGAGGTCCCTTCCAACCCTGATATTCTATGATTCTAAACTCTACAGTGGGAGCCCTGGTCATGCAAGTGTGCAGGGCCATTAATTGCCTCCTGCTATACAGGACTGTGACTCCCAGCAATGTGCAGGATATAGTAGATGGATCTGCAGCAATGCAGTTCCCAAACTTCAGGGGGCGTGATAGATGCATGCATCTCTCTCTTTTGGCACCCGCCCACCTTGCCACAGAGTACATCGACAGAAATTCTTACTTTTCTCTGGTTATGCAAGTGTTAGTGGATCACCAGGGACACTTCCCTGGCATCAACATTGGCTGGTCAGGGAAAGTGCATGACATTCACTTCTTTAAGAACACAGGACTGATAAGCCAACTACAAGCAGGGACATTCTTATCCAACTGACAGTTTACCATTGGTGAGATTGAAATGCCAACAGCCATTCTGGGGGACCTAGCCTATTCCTTACTACCCTGGCTACCTGGACAGCACCAAGGAAAGATACAACCACCAGCTAAGCAGGTGCAGAATGACACTTGAATGTGCATTTGGTAGATCGAAGGGATGTTGGGGGTGTTTAGTCACCAGATTAGATCTCAGTGAGGTAAAACATCCCAATGGTTGTAGCTGCCTGTTATGTCCTGCAAAGAGGGTAAAGTTGCCAACTGGGTGGAGGTGCAGGCGCTGTCTGCTGAGTTTGAGCAGACAGACACAAAGGCCACTACAAGAGCGTAACGTGGAGCTGTGTGGTTGAGGGAGGCTTTGAACGAGCACTGTCAAGTCACAGTAGTCTCCGCTGGACTATTCTCTGGAGTTTGGGATTCTGACAGGAATTGGGCAGCGCTTGCTGTACACATAAATATGAGATGTGTTTTACTGAAATGATGAATTATATGGTGCTTGCTTGACATGTATACATATGACTGGGTGTTTTCTTGAACCTGTGAGTTCTGTAGTGCTATACATTTACAAGTACTGGGTGCATTGGGCATTGCTATGCATTCTGGAAGATGTGTTGTGAACTAATAAAGATAATCATATTTTTAAAACATAGAAATTTATTGAGTGGCAAATACAGTGCAAAAAAAAAGGCAGTTCAACACTAACTTTCAACATAAATGAATAGAACTTTAAAACTGAAAAGGCAGTAATCATTGCTGGTCGCTTTAGTGCATTAATGTCGTCTGATTTGGCTACGCATACACCAACTGTGGTTCTCACAGGTCAGTGTATGTGAAGCTATGACTTTCCTTGCTGTCTCCTGGTATGGAGTGGTAGGGTAAGGACGTGACCCATGATGCACGTGTAATGTTAAGGGGTGGAGGGAGCTGCTATCATGGGGTTACCCAAAGAGTGGGGAGTCTGGGATTTTTAGACCTGTAAATCAACCAGGGTCTGCAACATTTGTGTTTGATGCCTGTGAAGCCCCATTGTGTCCTGATGAATCTCCTTCTCCTTTTCCTGCTGGGACTCTGGGCCTTTCTCCTGTCTGCTCTGTCCTTCCCCATGTCGACTCTCTGGGCCCTTTCTTCTCAGTCAGATGCAACACTGGCTTGTAGGATCTCACTGAACATCTCCTCCTGGGTTCTCTTCTTTCTCCTCCTCAGGGTCAGGCGTTCTGCAGGTGTGGAGAGGGCACCACTCAAGGCCACCAAGGCAGCAACTGCTGATAAAAACAGATAGATGTATCATGAATTTACAGTCACAACAGAAAGGGAAAGACACGTTTCAAAACACCCTTCCCTTATTACCATAAAAGCTTTTAATACGAGATGCTTATTGACACTTCAGCTTTGCAATGCCTCTGCACAGCACACTCTCGAGCCTCAGCAAGACAGAGTGCAGCCCATGGGGGTGGGGGGGATTTTCTGTTGCATGGAGCAATAATATTTTGCTCCCTATTCCATGGGTACAAGCAGTGGCACTATCTTCCAGAGGTGGTGGAGATTGTAGTGATCTCACTCATGAGGTTGACAAAGGCAGAGCTGCTATTGGTGTCCCAAAGCTGACAGAGCATGTATGCTGCTAGCCTGTTTACTGTAATGGTACCAGAGTGGTGTGGGAAAACGACCTACTGCAGAGGAAGAACTAAGGCGGCAGCCATCCCTAGAAACTTTGGGAGAGAATTGCAGACTATCTCCATGAAAGTTTCACTGAGATCTCTCAGGAGGATATATGCATGTACTTATTTATAAATGTCAAGGCTAGAAGGGACCACTGTGATAATCTAGTCTGACCTCCTGTATGACACAGGCCAGAGACCTACCCCAAAATAATTCCTAGAGCAGATTTTTTTAGAAAAACATCCATTCCTGATTTAAAAATGGTCAGTGATGGAGAAACCACCACAACCCTCAGTAAGTTGTTCCAATGGTTAACTACCCTCACTGTCAAAAATGTACATGTAATTTCCAGTCTGAATTTGTCTAGCTTCAACTTCCAGCCATTGGACAGTGTTAGACCCTCCTGAGCTAGACTGAACAACCCATTATTAAATATTTGTATTTACTCAAGGGCCCCTCCCTGTCATCAGACTCTTCTATGCTGGGCTGACAGCACTGGCTAGGAGTCACAAACAGGTCCTGGGTCATGGAATAGCTGATCTCCTGCTGCCTCTCCCACCTCCTTCTTATCTGTCTCACAGTTAACAGCAGGATCTTGGTTCTGGGCTCCTCTGAGGTATCCACGGCACTCTGCAAGGTGCTGGTGGGGTCTCCAGCTAAGTTCCCTCTAAGCTGCGCAGCCGCGCAGCTGCCTATTAAGCCCTGTGCAGGGGCTCAGGACTGCGGTGGGGAGAGATGCCTCTCCCCCAGCACGGACCTGTTGCAGCAGGGAGAGGCACCTCTTCCCGCCAGTCCCAGCACGGACCTGCCACGATGGGCCGAAGCGGCAGGTTTGGATAATTTTTGGTGGTGCCCCCTGCCTAAGGCTCTGGGAGGGAGTTTGGGTGCAGGAGGAGGGAGGGGTCAGGCTCTGGGATGGAGTTTGGGTGTGGGGTGTGGGCTCTGGGATGGGGCAGAGGGCTAGGGTGCAGGAAGGGGTTTGAGCTCTGGGAGGTAGTTTGGGTGCAGGCTCTGCGATGGGGCAGGGGGTTGGTGCTTACCTTGGGCAGCGCCAGCTCCCCAAAGCGATCCGCACACCCCTCTGGCAGCAGCTCGGCACTCAGGGCTGGGGCAGTGCGTGGAGACGCACCCTGCCCCCGGGGCTGCAGGGATGTTCCAGCTGTTTCCCGGAGCAGCGCAGAGTGGGCAGGCAGGAAGTTGCCTTAGGCTGAGTCTACACTGCCACTTTCAGCGCTAAAACTTCAGTCATTCAGGGGTGTGAAAAAACACCCCCCTGAGGGACAAAACTTTTAGTACTGAAAAGCGCCAGTATAGACAGCGCTTTATTGTTGGGAGCCATGCTACCACCCCTCGTTTGCTGGTAGAGCTCTCCCCCCGTGATAACGCGTGACTACACTGCTCATGTCACAACACGGCGGCAGCTGTGGGCAATCCTGCTGCATTGCTGGTGGTGGTGGTGGCTGGGGGCCCCCGGGCCCTTTTAAATCACCTGGGGGCAGCAGGAGGGGCCAGGAGGCATGCAGGGGTGGCAGGAGGGGCTGGGGGAAAGACCCGGCCCTGAACATTGGTGGAGACGGGCCCTGGGGCCCTGAGTATTCATGGAGCCTGGGCACCACGGAGCCATACAACTCGCTGCCTGGGCAATGGGGAGAGGTGCCCCTCCTGCTGGCCCCAGCATGGACCTGCCACGGCGGGGAGAGGTACCTTTCCCGCCGTCCCAGCACAGACCAACTCCAGACTTGCCAGGCGAGAGGAGCCCCCTCCCTCGGCCTGGCCCAGGCCCACCAGAGCTGCCGGAGAAAGGAGCCCTACCCTGGCCCAGCCCCACTGGAACTGCTCCCGAGCTGCTGCGGTGAGAGAGGGCTGGGGGGAGTCCTCTCTCCCTGGGGCAGCCTGCACCCCAAACCCCTCATCCCTGGTCCCACCCCAGAACCCTCACACCCCAACCCTCTGCCCCAGCCATGACCCCCTCCTGCACCCTGAATCCCTCATCCCTGGCCCCACCCCAGAACCTTCACCCCTAACTGGAGCCCTCACCCCCTGCACCCAGCCCTCTGCCCCAGCCCTGTGCCCCTTCCCACACGCCGAACCCCTCGGCCCCACCCCCACCACATGAATTTTGTTATGTGCACCAATATGAAGGTGATGTCACATATCACCTCCACATTGGTGCACATAACAAAATTTATTCCGCACGTGGGTAGGAAAAATTAGCAGGAACACTGGTCTCTGGCCAACTTGGCATGCAGCTCATTGTAAAAGTGGCAGGTCTGTGGCTCGTCACTAGATCGACTGTTGGCCTCCAGGCCTTGTGGTATGATTGCTGCAGTTCCTGCATTGTCACATGGCACTGTTATTGATTCTTGTCACGCCCCTTTGCCTGCATCCCCCATGCAATTTTTTCATAGCTATCCCTGTTTCTATGGCTGGCTGTAGCTGTGCTTGCATGGTCTCTTCTCCCCACAGGCCAAGTCGCTGCAATACCTCCTGTCTGTTCCAGGCAGGAACATGTCTAGTGTGTGGAGCCGGCATGGTTGGTTGGGCAGTTGTGCACCACAATGGAGAACTGCTCGATGTGCTCACTGAGATGGGCATTTACAAAATACATGGGGTATTTTAAGCGCAGGGGGAGGGGTCCTTCTGTTCTCTGTGACCCCTGGGCAGTGGGTTCACAACCAGAACAGTCATTGTTGGACATTGTGGGACAGCGGCTGGAGGACTGTTAGGACACCATTCGTCATGCAGTGTCTACACTTGCGCTGGATCAACCTCAATCGGTTGTCCATGGCTTGGTGCCATTTGGGGAACTGTTTTACTGCATCACCGTAATGCAGCCTTGATCCAAACTGCTGCTGCAATAGAAATGACTGAGTCCCTTGGAGCAAAATCACCTTGAAAGTCACTGTAGTTGGAGAGGGACCAACTGTGCTGCCTAGTATCTGCCAGCTTTTCTCTGTGAGAATAGCAGTACTGGAAAGTGTTAATGGCTGCCATCGGTCACTGTGCTGCATTAAGTCGATGCATGTACTAAGCACCCTTCATTCAAGCTAAATAAAGGAGCAATTAAATGCCCCTTTGTTTAGTGATAGCTGGAAACGGAAGCCATCGCTCAAGGCACTGGCCAGCCATGGGGGTCTGAGGACTTATTGCACATGTAGGGGTTGGGCAGTGACTGGTTGCAACTGTGCATAAGGCGGAAAGGGTCGGGAAAGTGGGAGAAGCAGGGGTGAGGGCTGTCCTGAAAGGAAGCAGAGCAGAGCTCTTTAGGACTGGCTGGTGAGGCCGGCTAGGAAATCATGAGCAAGAAAACTGCCTGTTGCTGTTTGTTCCTGCTGCATCTATGGAGACAGGTCTTTGTTGCAATCCTGTTTATTTACAGACAAATAGATATAGGACGTGGAGCAGCCATTTCTTCTCCTCATGGGAACAGTGTTGCAAGGCACTGAATACTGGGGAACTGCTTGGGCCAAAGAGATGGGTAGAAAAAGCTCATCTCCAGGGCAGGGGCACCCAAGCAAAGTGTAACTCATGGTGTCTGATTTACATTTGCAAGGTGATGCTCTGGTCATATCAGAGTTAAATTTCTTAACCCTGTCAACCATTAACTCCTAGCCTGGTCTAACGATTCAGCTGGATTCTGAAACCCATGTCATGAAAACGTAACCCATGGGAAACAAACAGCTTCCATCTCCATTCTTTGCCTCTAACAAGGGGCCTCACCCCGACCCACAGGGGAAGGAGTCTTGCCGGTTGAGCTTCTTTATGACCAGGTGGTGGAGCTTAGCTAGAAAAACGCCTGTAGTGGTTGAGGGATGTGCTAGTTACGCACTCCAAGGGAGACACCAGTTGACAGACAGGCGAGAACCACCCCAGGAGCCGAGGGGTATAGCATGGTGCACAGGCATGGGAGTTGATCCCAGAGCCACCTATGCTGCTGTCACCCAAAAGGCAAGGCCCTAGTGAGGTCCTGAGGAGGGAACGGTGCCCAACAGGATTGTCCTGTGTAAACATGCTCAGAGCAGGGGGCGCCTGAGACAGCAGATCAGCCTGGTGCTGCATGAGGTTATGGCTATGACCCAGCCTGGCTCATGGAGGGAGGGGCAGCCTCCGCCCCAAAACATGCCCCTTTGGGATGGTGGGGGGCAGCCTTGCAGGTTTATAGCATTGTTTGCAGGTAGGACTATGGCGTGATTCACCATCCTCTGCTCAGCCTACCCTGATCCCTTGGTGAGCTACTACATTGACCCTGGGAAATGGACGCAGCCTCTGGAGAGGAAGGACAGCTGCTGTGATTTTGTGTGTGCGCGCACGTGTGCGTACATGAACACCCTCCTGGGAAGAAGTACAGCCACGGTGAGCTTGTGTGTGTACGCATTTAAACGACTTGCTAACTTGGCCCCCAGGAGGACGGCATGATGCGATTCTGTGCACCCAGGCTAGCCTCACAACCCCCAGGTAGGCCATGTCTACACTTCACATGTTGGACGACACAATTTAGGTTGGTGTACAGGTGCCAAAGTTTTCATATGGCTTGTGTACGTGCCTACTTGGCTGCTTGTGCCCGCACTGCATATACTCACCGGGTGCGCTTGTGTGTCTGCACAGTGTGGTGCACCACAGGTGAGTATCCCAGTGTGCCATGCACCACCATCTAGCACAATGACTTTTGGGAAATTTTCATGTGTTGAGGGGTAGAAATGAGTTACACAGGAATCTAGGGGTCAAGTTCCCAGCATGCAACTTTTGCCTTCCCATAATGACATCCAGATCCCATAATTTTTGCACATTTAAAAAAAAAGATCCAACAAACCCACATAGCACTTTTCTGCCTCTCATCTCTGACAGAAGCTGGTAGCCTGAACAGCTCTGCACTGTTCTCATGAACATTGAAAATGCAGACTGAGTGATCCTGTGGTAGTCACAGACCCGCAGGAGGAACTGCAACAACATGGGCCGTGACGATGTCTTCAAAGGCTGATTGCTAAGGGACAGAGTGAAACCCATTCAAGGCTGGTGGTGGTACAGCAGCTGCCGACAATGGAACACTGCGTCTGCACCTGTGAAATGAGCCCTGCCAGGTGGGAGCGCATCGTAATACGGGGTTGGGATGATGAGCAGCGGCTGCAGAACTCTTGGCTGCGAAAGGCCACATTCCTAGATCTGTGTGCTGAGCTCACCCCCAACCCACCAGAATGAGCTGCAGTGACAGTGGGGAAGTGAGCAGTGGTCACACTCTGGAAGCTTGCCATGCCGGATTGCTACCCGGCAGCGGGAAATAATTGTGAACTTGGAAAATCCACTGTGGGGCTGCTGTGATGCAAGTGTGGAGAGCCTTTAATTGTCTCCTGCTATGCAGGACAAGGTGCAGGGCAACGTGGATGAATTTGCGGCAGTGGGGGCGATCGCTCAGATATCCCTCATTTGGCCCAACCCACCTTACCACAGAGTACATCAGCATCGAGGGCTGGTTTTCTATAGTTATGCAATCAGCAGTGATGCTTCATCAACATCAGTGTGACCTGGTCAGGGAAGGTGCATGTTGCTCACGTCTTTAAGAACACAGGACTGTTCAGAAAGCTGCAAGCAGGGGCTCTCTCCTCTCTCCCCCCCCCCCCCCACGGTGAGTTATCATTGGAAATGTTGAAATACCAGTAGTGATCCTGAGGTCCAGCCTACCCCTGGCTCATGAAGCCATGCACCAGCCATCTTGATAGCACCAAGAAAAGCTACAGCTACCAGTTCAGCAGGGGCAGAATGGGAATTGAATGCACTTTTGGCAGATTGATTGGACACTGATGGCGTTTACTCAGCAAACTGGATCTCCGAGAGAAAAACATCCCAATGATTCTAGCAGCCTGTTGGGTCCTGCGTAATATGGGTGAGGCAAGGCAGGAAAAGTCACTCCCAGGGTGGAGGGCAGAGACACAGCAGCTGTCTGCTGAGTTTGAACAGCCAGACACAAGGGCCATTATGAGAGCGCAGCATGAAGGTATGTTGTTGAGTACGGCTTTGAAAGAACACAAACAGCCAGCCATATTCCTGGGCTGTGCTAGACTATTCTCTGGGCATGAAGCTTTGGGCGCTGGAAAGATTTGTGAGGTGCTTGCTGAAGATTTAGAAATATGACACTCGGAATGATGCTGTGCTTAGAGTACATTTACCCAGATGCCTGCGTGTTTTCTTACTGCTATGTGTTCTGAGGTGCTTTCCCCTTCCCTGTACTGGGGGCTTGAGTACCGCTCTGCATTCAACAATATGTAGTGGGAACTAATAAAGAGATTTTACCACTCAAATTTCTATTATTTGAAAAAGAAAACAAAACAACAACAACCCCCCCCCCCATCAAAACAATGTGCAGATAAAAATAGACAACCGTCTACCATAAATTAGCAGAACAAAACTTCAAAATTGGAAAGGCACCAAACATTTTTGTCAATTTCAGTGCACAAACATAATCCCTTTTGACTACACCTACACCAACCATGGTTCTCCCAGGTCATTGTACGTGAAGCTGTACTGTCCCCTGGCATAGAGTGGTAGGGGTAAGGAGCTGCTGAACTGGAGTTCTCCAAGGACTGCAATGGGTGGCGAGTCTGTGAATGTTGGACCTGTAGGCCAAGTGGAATCTGCAGCATGTGTGTTTGCCGCCTGAGAAGCTCCATTATATCCTGGTATGTCTCCCTCTCCTTTTCCTGCTGGGGCTTCTGGGTCTTTCTCCATTGTCTCCTGATTTCTCTGTCCCACACCATGCCATTGCCATGTTGGCCCATCAGGCCTTTTATTCACAGTCCGATGCAACACTGGCTTGCAGGATCTCGCTGAATATGTCAGCCCTAGTCCTCGTTTTTCTCCTCGTCAGGGTCAGGCATTCCGAGGCTGTGGAGGGGGCACCCCCAAGGCTGCAATGGATAAAACAGACAGATGGATCATGGGATTTACAGTCACCATGGAAAGTGGGAGTTTCAGAAGTCCCTTCCCTTATTCCCATTTTAAAAAAATAAGACATGCTTATTGACACTTCGCCTCTGCACAACACAGGCTCCAGCCCCAGCCATAGGGAGTATGGCCCCTGAAGGGGAGGTGGAGATGAGCACTAAGAGTTTTGATTGTATTAAACAATACAATTTTGGGCCCTGTTTCCATGGGTATGAGCATAGGCACTGTTGTCCACAGGTGGGGGTGATGTTAGCTGCTCTCTCACTCCTGAGGGTAGCAAAGGCACAAGAAAGCAAGGCTGTTGCTGGTATCTTGAAGGTGCCCAGGCCCATATGCCACTAGCCTGTTTACTGCAATGGAGCCAGCTGAACTCATGTCTGAGTGGCATGGGACAGAATCCTACTATGGAGGAGGGAATAAGGCTGCCATCCCTGAAACCTTCAGGAGCAGATTGCAAGAGGATTGCAGAGTACCTCCATGGATGTTTCATTGAGCTCTCTCAGGAGGATGCAAAGAACATCCCTAAGTATATAAACAAACTGCTCCGCCTCCCTGCCTAACCCTACAGAAGAATGAACTGCACATGCCAACTACTCCTCTGTTTGTTGCACTGCCACCACTCTTGTACAAATAAAACAATGAAAAGTCAATAGCTATGTCTTGTTAATGTGGGGCTGGACTGGGTGCCACCATTACATTTAAACACCGCAAGAGAACATGCATGCACACACCTACCTGAGGCTCCTCTCCCCTCATAGGGCTTGTCCATGCCCAGTTGGAGGGACTGGTTAGACTGCAGTGGAGTCTTGAACAGGTCTTGGCTCATGGCATAGCTGGACCACCAGCTGCCATGTCTCCCGGCTCACAGGAATGGTTTCTGTCTTGGTGTCCTTGGAGGTATCCACTGTGGTCTGTGGGGTGCTGGAGGGATCTCTGCCTAGTACGGCATGCAGCTTGTTTTAAAACTGGCAGCTCTGGGGCTCAGCGCCAGATTGATTGTTGGCCTCCCTGGCCATGGTATGCCTGCTGTTGTTCTTTGAATGTGGCACTGCTGCTGATCCTTGTCATATGCCGTCACCTGCATCTCCTGTGCAATCTGGTCATAGATGGCCACATTTCTACAGCTATTCTGGGGTTGTGCCCGCACAGCCTCTGCTCCCCGGAAGCCCAGGTGATCCCATATCTCCTGTCTCCTGCAGGCAGGAATGTGTCTAGTGCATGGAGCCGGCCTGGTCCACTGGAGAGTGGTGTGAGGCATGCACACCATGCTGGGCCATCAAGAAAAGGCATTTCAAAAACATGCAGGAGGCTTTAAAGGTGGGGGCGGGGCCGCCAGTCTCCATGACCCAGGTAGTGGAGTTTGCAATTGTGACCAAAGCAGTCACTGTCGCTGGGAATGGGGCATTGTGGGCCCGTTGCTGGAGGACTGTTGGGGTTGACATAGGCCAGGCCGTGTCTAGATTTGCAAAGCATCACACTCAGTATATTGATCATGACTCATGGCGGTTTAGGGAGGTGGTTTTACTGCATGGCTGCAGACACATACACAAATAGGGTGACACAATGACCTAACGGTGTAGTGTAGCCCACTCCTCAGCCTGAGGAAGAGGAAGTGCTCTATCTGCATTTGCCTCGGGCAGCGAATCAGGTACTCCCTCTTCCCCAGGAGCGGGAGGAGCACTGTGCACTGGCCACCCCGCATTGCCCAGAGCTGTTTGCTTACCTGCTGTTTGGCTGCTGGCAGGCTGGCCGCACTCCAGAGCCGAACACACACATGGTCCATGAGGAGATGTAAATCCTGTGGACGAGGCGTTTAGTGCCTCCTGGAGGGACCAGCTGGAAAACCTTCCAGGCAGATACTGCCAACAGGTCCAGAAACCAGGTTAGCAGGAAACCCTGGACTGCATGTGGACCAGAAGGAGATTAGGGAGCCAGGGGGCATGTGCAGTGCAGGTCTTATGAGGCCTCCAGTGGCAAAAGGGGCCGCAAGGACAGGAACAAAATGCACAGGTGCTTAAGCCACACCTTGGCATTTAGCTGGGAGGAACAAGTGTCTCATTGGCCACGTTCCAGTGCTAGCAATACCCCTGCCTGATAACAAATACGCTAAGGGTGGTAGGGGGGCAGCATATCACCTGGCCCTTGGACACCCTGTGGATCAGCCAAAACCCATGGCTCCAAGTGGCCATCTCCGTAGTCGGCTGGGGAGCAGCTTCACTGCAGGAGAAGGAAGGACTGTGCTACCCAGCCAGCTCCAGGAACAGAGGGATGCCGCTGGGAGAAGGAGCAGGCTATGGAGGCTTCAGAGTGACTTATACAGGAGATGCTGTATTCTTGAGTCCCCACAAAGCATCATGGTGGCTGCAGAGCCTGAAGGGTCCCAGCCCTTGGATACAGAGGTGGGGCTGTGGTCATGTGACTTGGGGAGCAGGGGAAAGGATCATGACAAGGACAAGCCAATTCTGAAGAACAAGATTGACTTGTCCTCTCTATTCGTGCCCAATGACTGGAGCGGTGAGAGAACAGTGCATCATGACTCATGATGGGGGGTGTGTGTCACCCTCCCCCCCCAGATTTCTGCCAGGGTGAGAGTTGAGCTGAGCGTGGCTAAGGGGGATGTGCCTGAGAAAGGCACTGGCATCTAGTGCTCCCACTGGGGCCTGCTAGGAGAAGGAAAGAGATGGGGTGGCAGCGCAGCTCGGCCAGAGGGGTGTGAGTCCCGTCCCTTCCTCGCCCACAGCTGCTTGGGCGGTAGATGTCTGGAACCCACCCCAGCCTGCGCTGTGCCTGCAACAGGGAGGCAATGGGAGAAGTAAGTGGGGCAGGTGCTGTGAGAGGATTGGGGGCAAGGTGGTGCCAGCTTGGAAAGTGTGTGGGAGGCACCAGGGGATTGGGAAAAGACCAGAGGCAACATGGGGGGCGTAATGTGCCCTCCCCCAACCTTTAAATTGTGACACCCCTCCATCAAGAGTTACAGGTCATCTCTGCTTGCACTATTCACCCCCTGCCACAGCTGCTTCCTTCAGCCTTTGCACCTAACCCCCTTCCCAGACGGAGGGTTGTCTTGGGCTTCTCCTGCCAAACTCCAGTGGATTTGCTGTGGCCCCTGTTGGGTCCCCTATGCCCTTGCTGCAGCAATGCAGTGAGATTCAAACTCTTCTCTGATTTTTTATCATCTCCACCCCTGCAGGACCTGGAGTCTGTCACATATTCCAGCCAGTGTGTGCAGCTGCACGGTGGGTTGTGTTGTGCAAGAGGCCTGGATTTTAATTGTTGAAAGCAAGCGAAGGGTAACCAGCGCACAGCTTGGTCTCTAACACTAAGTAGACGGTGGCAATACAAAGCCCTGCATCAGCTGGCTGTGTTCTGAGAATGGGGCTCAGCAGGGAGAATTATGCAACCCCCCAAACACAACTGACTGGTCAATGTAACGGTAACCAAAGGGTTTATTCAAATCCAACGCTTGCTGGGCCCAAAGTCACCCCTCTCCAAAGAGAGCAGCTGGACCAGGCCTGTGGACCACCAGGAGCAGGGAGGGAGGTAAGTTGCAAAGCTTTTTGGAGTTAAGTGCTCAAGGGTTCACTTTGACCAGCTCCCCCAGGTAACACTCCACCTTTGCCTTGGCTCTGTGAGGATTTTACACCTTTTTTCCAAGCATACACATGGCCTGGAGGTGGGAAATGCCTCAGCAGGCCAGCTCAGTTCACTTCCACTCAGGGACTCCACAGGGGATCAGAGAAATCAGCCCTAACTTTTCTCTGCCCAACCCATTCCCCCAGAGCAGGAGGCAGCCGCCGGGAAAACAGACATGGCTTCCTAGAGCAGGTGAAATGAATCGACAATCCCAGATCTCAGCAGAATACAAGCCCAGCTCAACTACAAGATACAGGAGACACTGGCTGAAATTCTCTGGCCTGTTCTGTATGGCTGGAGAGAGGCCTTGACCTTGATGAGATGCACAGAGGCTGAAGCTAGCATTCCTAGGGGCCCTTCTATAACTTTGTGAGCTCCTTGCAACGTGGACAGGGCTTAGTTTTATGTTGCACGAACTCGTGGAGAGTCTCCATGGATGGAACCTCATTGCTGGCTACCTTCGGACACCTGAGCAGCTCGGTTACCGTGTGACTGGCAAGATTCGGTTTAAACTGGTGTTTAATGATTGATTTTTATGAGATTAGCTCTGTCTAGAAGACATGCTGTTATCTAGCTCCTAAGAAAAAGTCTACAGCTGGTCAGATCAGTCGTAGCCATCACGCCTAGCATCAGAGTCTGTGAATTGAAATCGGTGCCCATCGCTGCAGTGAAGAAATGTGAATTACGGTGACATGGTTTTGCTGACTCTGGTTTGAGTTGCCTTCTGCAGCCATTCCATTCTGCCCCAGTAATGGGGGCGATGGGGGAGATTTCCTGCTAGTGAAAAAATCTAAGATACTTGGAAAAACGTCTGCAGAAATTCCCAAAAGCGAATCTTCCCAAGCTGACTCATTATGGTCAGTAAATAAAGAGGTAACAATTCATAGAAAACTCCCAGCTGGATTTATCTATCAAAGCATCACAGAAGGAATTTTGCCTCTTAAATTGTGATGGTCCCCTGTGCAAACAACATCCGATTCCCCCTCCTTTCTGTCTGGATAATATAAATGCACACACCGTAGGATGCTTGGCTTAGTTTCCAGAAGAGAAGTTTAATCTAATTTACATATTCCTAGGTACATTAATAACCAGAATATGCCCAATGAAAAAGTTAAAAGGTAAATTCCCTCCAAGCTCTGCTCAGCTTGGGATTCCAAATAAAAATGAATGCTCGTTATTTCTACATAAAACTAGAGTTAAAAAAGTCGAGGTTCTATGCAGCTAGACATAAAAAGCAACAGCGAGCAGGGCTGTGTGGAGAACGTCCAGGTTCTCCTGGAGAGAGCTGGCGACCGCCACTGTTGCTGTTTTGGAGTCTGAATTGGCAGGAAAAGTGTTAGTAGCACTCAGCACTTCCCCAAAGAACCCTGGAAGCCCATGCCTGCTGTCACGCCTCCTGGGATAGACTTGGCTGGTATTTACACACCTGAACTCAGTCAGGAGGAGTTTATGCACCCACCCGTCAGACAGGTGGGGCGGGAGGTCACACTGCGGAGATCTTAAGACATTCTACAATCAAAGGCTAAGAAAGGAAAGGAAGGCAGCGTGCAGCCTAAAGCTACCCCCTCCGGTAGTGTTGGATCACCGCCACGGGAAGCTAACAGCAACAGGAACCCGCGGGGCACTGCACAATCTCAAGTGAAATGGTTAGGACAACAACCGGACAGCAAGAAGTTGTGGGGAGGGAAAGAATGAATGTAGACATTACGAGACGGGTGGAGGATCAGTAAATCCATGATTTGCCATTTAATGTGTGGGATGAAGTTGACCAGTGATGTATTGTCTGGGGGAGGGGGATGGATAACATGCAGCGCAACCCAATAAGAATGGACTCTGACATCTACGTGAACTAAATTCGTCGTCGTCTAAGGAATCGAATATACATTAACTCTAGGGCCATATACATAATTAACAATATTCACCATCACAGACAGAGTTGCTTTCTCCCCTCTCCCTATCTCGTTACAGATGGCCTGATGGACTGTCACGTTCGCAATCCTCATAGAAACCTGAATCGCAACAGAGCAAACACGCACTCCCCTCTCTGGGACCAGAGTCTCTGGACTAATCTGCATTCATTAGCGGGAAAGAGGGATCCCCACATTCATCCCCTTTTGCAGGGAGCTCCCCTTCCTGGCTGGGAAAATGAGTCTCATTTCACACCCATCAGGATTCTGTGCAGCAGCCTCCTCACCCACTTCGTGGGAGCCCCATGGGGTCCCATCTCCAGTCTGTAATGGTTGTCTCCCCCAGAAGAACGTCTTATGTCACGTAGTGCTCAACGCTGGCACTCCCATGCAATGCGAGTCAGCACAGGGGAAGCTGGGCTCCAGGAGGCTGCCGAGCCCAGCAGTAAGAATTTAACTACCTCCCTTTGGTAACCGTCTGCAGCAGAGTCCTTCAGCGTGCTCCTTTGGAAACGTGCTCGTACAGGAGAGGGGCAGAGGGACGCCGGCCAGCGGGCTCCATTACTGAGCCTCGGTTATGGCCTGCACCTCGGGGGCCTCTGGCTCGCTGCGCAGGGGGTCAGCTTTGGAGAAATTCATTTCCAGGATGTGTCGCTGGAGATGTCGCACCCACTCCTCCTGGATGGAGAGAGGGCCCTGGAACTCCACCTCGCAGAACCTGCACCCAGGGGAAGGGAAAGGGGAACAATGTCAGACCCTGGATGAGACGCTCATTGAATATTTCTATTATGGCTCCAGTTGGGACCAGCCCTGTTGTTCTGGGCACTGCAGCCCAACTCTAAGGAGCAAACAAATGGGGAGAGAGGATGCAGATGTGTGCAGTGCATCGGAGGAGGTTGTTTAATTAACTGTCAAGACTTTGTACTGACTGTCAGGCATCCAGAGAAGCCAATCTTGGGGGAAGCAGCTCCACTGACCTCAGCACCACACAAAGACAGACATGGCCCTTTCTGGAAACCAAACGTTACCTTAAACTCCACACATGGCAAATACTGGGAAGGACCTTAAAGGAAGAGGGGTCCCATAGCCAGGATTGGCTGCGGTTACACAGCATGAAAGGGCTCTAAGACTAAACGCACTGAGGGCAGGCTGAGGGCCAGCTGCTGGCATTAGGAATCACTGTGAAACGCTACACGTAGGTGGGGTCTCTCTGCATGTACTGCACAGTCACTGCCAGGAGTCCATGCCCTCCAAGAAAGAGTGCTGTGGACTGGGTGCCATCCGGCACTCCGGATGGGGGGGAGCATGGATCCCTCTCTGCAGACATACCTGCACTTCAGGGTGTAGATGTTACCCACAAATTTCACCAAGGATGTCTGCGGAGGCCTGGGGACCAGCGAGGGCACTGGTCTCATCCTGGGTGGTGGCTGGCGAGCTTCCTCCATTTTCTGCTGGAAGTCGCTGGCCGCCTCCTCTCGGGAGAGGGGGGCCTCTGGGGGTTTGGCTTGTCTTCGTTCAAACTCTAGGACAGAAGAGGCATCTTCAGAACACAGCACCATTGGCAGGCACGTGTCACCCAGGCTACAAGCTTGATGCTGAGCTACAAGGGCCTACGATGCCTCCCCCCCCCCCCCCGCCCCCGGCTTCCCATCCCAGGGGACTGGTCGTATGATCCCACCATGGGCGGCGCGTAATGGCTGGGGGGCATGGGGGGAGAGGAAAGGCAGTGGTGGATTATTGCACTGGCCCATGGGGCCTGTGCCCAGGGGCCTCTGGCAATTTGGAGCCCCTGGAAAAATCTCCCCCTCCACGGCCTCAGGGCTGGAGGAGTTCTCACGCCCAGTGGTGGGGGCACAGAGCTTTTCCGGGGGTCTCGGGGCTACCGGGGGCGAGGGGGGCAGAAAGGAGCGAGGGGGGGCGTGGCCTCGGGGGAAGAGGCGGAGTGGGGGTGGAATGGGGCTGCAGGGCTGAATGGCATGGGGGAGAGGCTCCAAGCTCAGAGCTCTGCCACTGTGGGGGGAGGAAGAGGCTCCAGGCTTGGAGTTCTCTTCATCATGGTCCCGGCTGGGGCCAAGCTCTCAGGCCCCCCCGCCCAGGAGCCACAGGGGGGCTGAGAGCAGCAAGTGGGGGTGTGGCCTCGGCCAGAAGAGGAGGGGCAGGGGGCTAGCGTCCCCAAGGGGAAGCTTCACTTGCTGCCCATGGATCCCACCACCTCTCACCAACAGGAACTACAAGGAGTCTGGTGGCACCTTAAAGACTAACAGCTTTATTTGGGCATAAGCTTTCGTGAGTTAAAACCTCACGGATGCATCCGAAGAAGTTGCATCCGAAGAAGTGAGGTTTTAACTCACGAAAGCTTATGCCCAAATAAAGCTGTTAGTCTTTAAGGTGCCACCAGACTCCTTGTTGTTTTTGTAGATACAGACTAACACGGCTACCCCCTGATACTCAACAGGAACTGTGTCATCATGTGGTGGATTGGCTGGGGAGAGAGGACAGGGGAAACAGGATGCCGACTGCCCACCTGTGGGCTCATCCTTCCCTCCCTGGGGGTAGTGCTCTGGACAAGGGTCTCCCAAGCTTTTCCAGCCCACAGCACCCCCAGAGAGACCCCAGGGTAAAGGTGTTTACATGCTCCTGCTTGGCAGCGAGTTCAGGGGCAATAAGAGGCGGCTCCCAACTCACTGTTGATGTTCTGGCGATGCTCCTCCACCTTCACCAGTGACAGGGGAGAGGTGACCATGGGCCGCTCGCCACCCCCACCACTGCCCCTATCCAGGAGTTTGCTGGGCTCACTGTGCCCCATCTCGCCCACCAGGCTCTTGCTCATGAAGGGCATGGTGCCAGGCTGCAGGCCCAGGGGCAGCCTCTTCCCTGTGCTGTCCTGCTCCCGTGAGTGGGATGAGTTACGGAACTTCTTGGTGAAGGGCCGGCCCCCCTGGATGTAGCTGCGATAGGCTCCGGCCTTCTGGGGCCTGTGCTTGATCCACTCGCTCAGCGTCTCGATGGGTGAGCCGTTCACGCACCACTCAGTCACACCAAACTGCCGCAGATGAGCCCGCGCATGGCTGGCCAGTGCCTTGCGGTTCTCAAAGTAGAGGCCACAGAGCTCGCAGCAGGCTTCACTGGCTGGAGACAGAGAGAGCAGGGAGTGAAAGCTTGCAGAGGGCCTGGGAAGCACCTCCCAGCAGCTGGAAGGCAGAGAAACACTGGGGTGCTAGGATCCAACAGGAAGTTGCTTGGTCCCTGGCCCTCTCCCCGATCCTCCTCCTCCGCGGGGTCTGTCTGGGGTGGTGGGGGGGTGAGTGAGGGGACAGCATTTCCATAGGCTGTGGAATCTGCTTTGGAGCTCACCCCTTACTGTCTGTAACCTACAAAATGGCTGGAACTGTCTCGTGACCCAACTCCCCACAATCCTTTGCATCTGCAGAGGGCTGTGGGATGGAGTGGGCTGCATGAAGATTGTTGGCCATCCTGAAGGTCACAGACCACTACCCCAGGCTACCCGGTAGTGAATTGCATTACTTTGGTTATGTGGTGTCCAGAGACCACTGGCAAAGGTCTTTGTAGTCCACTGAGAGCTGCAGGGGGCTTTCCAGGCCAGGCTGAGTAGGGAGGTGGCTAAACTAATCCTGCTGCCTCTGCCCTGAGGGGGTCTCACTGGATGTTGGTCTGCTCTGCAGCTGGGAGGCTACTTCCCAGCGCGGGTAGATGGACAGGTGCTAGCTCTGCTGAGGCTAGTTCTTACAGCAGTGTGGCCAGGAATAGCAGAGGTGGGCAGCTCTGACTAGCCACCCGGATACATACCAGGTGGTCTGGGCAGGTTTGTATCCAGGTGCTAGTGCGACCCATCGCCCATGCTACCCCAGCCACACTGCTATTGTTAGCACCCTAGCTTCAGCAGAGCTAGCGCATCTACCTGGGCTGGGAAGCAGCCTCCCAGCTGCAGTATAGATGTATCTGGGGTAAGGGCTCAGAACATCCTCTGGTACCAGACAAATTGCTCTTATGACGTGGCAAGTTTGTGGCACCAGATCAGAGGCCCACAGCAGTGGACTCCCCAGTCCCTTTACGCTCTCTTGGTTTCTGGGAACGGAGCAGCAATGGAAGAGACAACAAAGCAGGAAGTCTCTCTGCTGGGAAGTGGGAAGGAAAGCGTTAACACCCCAGCAGGGTGCTACCTGTCTCCTTCTCCATGGGATACAGCTCAGCAGGGCTCTCCACCCACCCATCCCTCCCTATAGGATGGGGCCCTGGCATGGCACTCCACTGGGCCCTCTGTGAAGGGACCCAGCCCCTGCAGGGCTCTTTGCCTGTCTCGCCTGCCACAATGGAGCCCTGGCACAGCTCTCTGCCTGCCCCCGCCCACCCCCCCCACTTACATGTGTGTGCCGGCTTGTCATGAGCCGCCTTGGCTTTGAAGGGCAGCTCGGTCTGGATGTAGGTCTTCTGCCTCACTTCACCATGGCCCCCAAGCCGCTCCTCCTGCAGCGGCCGCTTGGTGGAGAGTGGAGTCAGGAAGCCCCCGTGGGATTTGCTGGTGAGTGGTGAGAGCGAGATCTCCCGACTCATGCTGGAACCACTGGGGCTGGGCTTCCCCGTCCTTCCACCCAGCGGGGAGAGGGACATGGCCTGCAGCATTTTCCCAGGGGACTTGAGGGCTGCACCTTCCTCTGCCATCGGCTTGGGGGGCTCAATGCTGGAAGTATGGGGCTCCTTCTTGATCATACAGGGCTTGGACTTCTTCTTGAGGATCTCCCGCAGTGTGTCGATGGGTGAGCCATTGACAGACCACTCGGTCACCCCCATCTGGCGCAGGTGGGACCGGGCATGGCTGGACAGCCCTTTCCGGTTCTCGAAGTACTCCCCACAGAACTCGCATCTGATATCCCTCACGGGGTCAGCACGGGAGGCTGCAGGGGGCAGAGACAGAGAAGGGAGTGCCTAGGGAGCATCCAGCCCCTGGAAGACTCACTGGGCAGTGCAGACTGGCGCACTCCACCCCCGTCAACCTGCACGCCACAGAAGCTCTAACAGCAAAGGCCGGCGAGCCACACCTCTGCTATTGCAGCCCTCTATCTCTGCAGCAAGGAGGCACCGGGACATCACGTAGATTAAACATAGCTGCTAATATTCTGCCGCATCTATAATGTGGCACCTGCGGATCTCAAACCACGCTACCAATACTGTCACCCACCCCACGAGAGATAGGTGTGATCCCCAATTAACAGATCGGGAAACAACGTGCCCGAAGTGGCCAGCGGCCGAGCTGGGAACGGAACCCAGGAGTCCTGACTCCCAGTCCCCTGCTGTAGCCAAACACTAATTTGTTCCCCCCCCCAAGCTCTTGCCTATTATGGCAGGTGATCACTGAAGTCAAAGTCACCCCACCATGCTAGCAGGAGTGCTACTGCTCACACTTACAGAGGTTCAGGGGGGACATCTCCTCCCGTGGAGACCAGGTCCTGTTGGATGGATGGGGCTCACCGTGGAGACTCCCAGACATCATCTCTCGCTTGATCTCCATTCTCATTTGGTCTTGTTTCAGTTTCTTCTGAAAAGAGGGAGGGCCCATCCCTGGAAACATCTTCCTGGCTGTTGGGGGAGGGGAGGAGGTAGGAGAGTGTCCCATGGGACTTCCTGGCTGCTGGACCTTTTTGGGCATGGAGGGCACGTGAATCTCTCCTGGGCTGTGAGGCTCCAGCGATCCCATGCTGCCGATGACGGTCTTGGTCATGGTTTTCTGCCCTGGGGCTGGTGGGTTTGTGGTGCCACCCCGGGGCTGAGCTCTGCGCTTGAGGATCTCCCGTAACGTGTCGATTGGGGAGCCGTTGACATACCACTCGGTCACCCCCATCTGGCGCAGGTGGGACCTGGCATGGCTGGACAGCCCCTTCCGGTTTTCGAAGTACTCCCCACAGAACTCGCACCTGATATCCCTCACGGGCTCCGATCCAGAGGCTGAAACAAGGAGGGGAGACGTGCATTTACTGTAGCACCTGACAGGCGCAGCCCTATGCCACTGGGACACTAGCAAGATCATCCCCCCCAACCAGACAGCACAAAGCAAACACGCCACGCGCCAGAGGTCAAGACAATGGCAAAGCTGATCCCAGAACAAACTCAATGAAAGGAATCAAACCATCCAATGATCCCTGGGAAATGCGATAGGCAAGGGCAGTGCAGGGGAGGACAGAGCACACAGGGCAGGCTTTGATGGTGGGGCAGAGAGCAGGCACTCTCGGTGAGCCTAGACACAGCAACCGCAATGGCTGGAGGCTTAGGTAGGAGCTGTGATCCAGGAGGCCTGGGAGAACACAGTCATTTCAGTGTCTTCCTTTGTGTGCATGTCCTGCTTGCCCAAGGCTTGAGGTGGGTGTCTATGTGTGTTGGGTGTGGAGTAAAGGAAGGGGACCTGCAGGCATCCTAGAGCCCGGATGAAGACATTCAAACAAACGTGGAATGTATCTCCTTCCCACAGACACTGGAATGATCTGTCCAGTCAGCCCGGCAACCCAGGTTTGTATCGCGCACTGGCTTGCTGTCCACCAAGCAGCTAAACCACATGTGGGGGTCCTTGTCATTTTTGGCTAATCAAAGTGCTGAGCACTCTTCCTTCAAATGCAACGTACCCTTAACCCCATCCCCTCTTGGCTTCTGCAGACCTGCCTGCGTGCAGCATGATCCAGGAACCCCTGATTTCTCAGCGTGTGCTTGGAAGGAGCAAGAGGAGTAACACGACGCAGTATATATTTTTTGCCACCATAAGCAAGCTGCAGTGTGAGCCATGCAATCTCCTGGAGGTAAATGCTTAGCGGTGAGTGGGCGCAACTTACACATCGTCTTACAGGCTGCTTGAAAGGGGGAAAGCTTAGCAGCCAGTCAGCATTAAATCACCAGCTCATGGAGAAGAGAACGCACAAACCAGCCACAGTCACTGAGCACCCCTCCCCCGTTTGAAGGCGAAAGCAGAACCTGCCTCCTTCTCTGCACCAAACTAAGGGGAGAATGGAAACAGACACCCCCCTCCCAGGATGGGGACCAGACTCAGGCCAAAGGCCTGATGAATGCTGGCCTGAAATGAAAGGACAAGAGAGGTTGATTCCCCCTCTGCCAAGGACAGACAGGGCAATTTCAACCCAAGATGTAAACACCCAGCACTGGGCTTTCTAGCAGGGTCCAGGCACTGAGTCACCATGACATCCTGTACAGGTTAGGCCACCAAGTACCCTAGAAAGTGCAGCAGTCCCTGTCTATCGAGCAGCACTGAGAGAGCTCAGGCTGCACAAGGCGACAGGCGTTCTGCAACGTGAGAGCACCAAACAGCCTGGCCTCCCCTCCCTGATCTGGGTGGTCAAGCAGTCAGAACCCGTTTGACTCAAGGATTCCTGAATGGATGGTGCCCAAGCAGGTGCCTGGTGTTACCTTGGAAGGGAAGGGGCTGGGATCTTTATCTACTCAGGACTGAGGTAGGAACGTGGTGTGTGCGCCTGGCTGAGGAAGGACACAGAAGCTGGCTCAGAAAGTGGTGTGAGAGAGCACTTTATGGGGAAAAGGAAAAGCAAGGGGCGTGCGACCAAGAGCCATTTATTCTCTGTCATTGCCCTGACACAGAACCCAGGAGTCCTGACTCCCAGTCCCCTGGGCCACGCTCCATCCCAGCACTGGGAACAAAACCCAGGAGTCTGGATGCCCAGTTCCCTGCTTTAGCCAAACAATGGTGAAGGCTCGATAGGGAGTGGCCTCAGGCCTTGCTTAATGTAAACAAGGGGGAGAGGAGGAGGGAAGAGGAGGCGGTGATGAGAGAGAACCTACAGAGGTTGAGTGGAGACATCCCAGGATCTGAAGCCCAGTACGCGCTGGAGGAAAGACCCTGTTTTCTTTGCAGATTGGCCTCAGCTGACAACCTGTGGGTTTGTGGCTTCAGTTTCTTGGATGGTGGAAGGGAGTGAGGCGAGAGGATCGCTGGCTGTTTGCCCAAAGGCCTTGGTGGAGGTGGTTGTTTCATGCCTGTTGCAGGTACAGCGGCTGTGCTCTTTGGGCTGGGTCTGTCCAAGCTCCCAGCCTCCACTAATGATTTTCTCTCACTAGGGAGGAGAGAGGAAAGACGACTTTTGAAGTCTTCACTTTGGATGAGGTCATTTAAAACATCAATTGGAGAGCCTTTAGCATCTGGATCATTCACTCCCAGGTGTCTCAGGTGGGCTCTAGCATGACTCGATAACCCCTTTCTGGTTTCAAACCAGGCACCACATAACTGGCAGTCAATTTCTTTGCCCGAGTCACTATCTACAGCTGCGGAAAGAAAACACATCGATCATAATACATACGGTCACCGAGGAGAATGTCTTTCAAGCACCAGTTACAACCCAAAAGGGACTTGGTTCAAGTGGCCTGGGTTGTCTCTCCAGTGAAGAGGTTATATGCTGCGTTCTCTAGAGATTTTAAACAGGCAGCCCTAAAGGAAAGGTAAATTATCACGCTGGCCCAGGCAGCATGGCTGCCGCTCCCTGACGGTTATGCTGGAATTCCATCAGAAACCTTGACTTTCAGGGCTTCTCCATCATTTCTGTGTCTCCGTTTACATGTGCCAAACAGCTTTAGAAAGTGGTAGCCAAAGGCTGTGCATAGTAATCGGGGAATCAACATTTTATTTTGGGTTCGCTGGCCCGGGAGCAGCCTCTGGAGAATGTTACTGTTCCCGAAAACCTGGGTGTTGGTCCTCCAGCTAAGCAGTCCTTCCCACATTACTTCAATAGCCAATATCCCATGAATCGCTAAATTTAGAGATTAGCGCTTTACACCATTTGAAAGCTGGAACTCCAAAGTGTCAGATGGCATAAGGCTCTAGTTTCAGCGTTAGCTGACCCCAGTGGTACCACCTGCTACAGTCAGGTCAGATTTAACGTTGGAAAAAGCAAGAAGATAATCAGAATGGAGTGATTTTAAAGTCCAATATTTTGCGACAGGATGGGACTAAAAACAAAGCTTTAGTGTAAGTGCTAAATGCCTGGTGTTCCCTAGCCCCGGTTCTTTGCGATACCAAACCTTAAAAGCATACTGGACACACAGGCTCCTCACGCTAGCTGTGCTCCTTTGACACTGGTACGGAACTGAATACAACCAACTCCAGAGCATTCTCCTTCCCCATCCCTGCTAAGTAGCAAGGAACATCTCAGACCTAATTTTAAACATGATCTGATTTTAAAAGGGATTTCATTTTACAAAGTTGGTGACTTCCACAAGGCCATGAATGGCAAGGCTATCCCACAGGTGGCACCAAGAGATTAACGAGGGCTGGGACTTTCTGAGGGAAAGAGCCCTCACTTGAACAACTAAGATCGAAGACTGGAATGTTGTTACTGAGCACATGCGGAACTGTGCATTGATCATTACAAGCTCACAAAGTTCATGCACATTTCTGCAGAAAAACTGCCACTATAAGCACACATGGCAGTCTCTTCCATGCAAGTCTATGAATGTCAAGCAAGCACATAAGATGTCAGGTAATGGCAAGCCTCTTGATTTGAAATCTGCACTCAGGTATATGGCTGGCTATTCCCCAGATTGCCCAGCCAGACCCCAGCAGCCTAGGTGAAGGTTAACACAGGGGCCCTAATATCAATGGGAGCACTGCCCACTGCTGTCTCAGTAACTTGGATAACTGAGAAGTCTAGGCCTGGTCGTCGTAACTGGGCTAAGGAAGATTGGGACATGAGGATGCCAGGGCACGAGACAGTCAGAGAAACATGTCAAGCGGACAGTCACTTTCCCAACTGTTTCTTTCAGCAGAATAAGACCAGCAGAATCATCCACATCTAATCAGCCTGGATTCAGGGCTTAGGTGCTCAGGCAAACTAGGCTGTGTAAGAGTTCATTAAGTGATACACAAAGGTCAGTCACCCATTTGGAATGACACAAACCTTGATGAACAATAGAAAGGGGGACTGGGACATGGAACTGTTCGTCTGCAGGGGCCTGGGTAGGATGGCTGGTCTGTGAAAGTCCAGATCCAAATGGACGATAGACAAGACACATCAGCACAAGTAGGACTGATTGTGGCACATCCAGTCCTCACCCTCTGCAGCGAGGTGGCAGAGGCCAAACTCCCTTTAGTGCCAGGGAAGGTCGCTCCAGGTCATTCCCGGGACCCTGGGGAAAGGGGAGTATGCAACAGCTTGTGCTGCTCTGGTCCACTTCCATAGAGAGAGGAGTTCAGTCTAGTCCTGTCAGATCAAAACTAATGTTACTTGAAAAGTAACAGAAGTCGGGCTCTAAACCATACTCTGCTGAGCTTAGATACGGCAGCATTTACAGTGTGTAAAACCATGGGCTGCCCTGACGCAGGAGATCTAGCAAGGAGTGGAGTGCATGTGCTGGAGGAGACTGGGTAATTCGTTGTGTGTATTTAGGACTATTTCCAGTTGCCAATTCCACAAGCAGTCAGCACCCGACGCCTCACCTCTCACTCAGGGTTAACAGACACTGAACTGCTGCAGCCCAGTTTGGACAAGAGCTGCTGAGAAAAATCCACCTGTGCTTTCTATGCAGAACTGAAGAGTCTTCTCAGAACTCAACCACGCCGCGTTGAACAGTCGCTGCACTGACTCGGTCTGGTTTACGGGGTGTCTCAGCTCAGATGTTGTAGAAAAGGAAAGCTAGTTGGTTGGCAAACTAGTTCAGACTAGGATTCCTCCCCGACTGGCTGTTGTACCCAGAATGCCCTTTGCTTCCCAACAGACACAGGGCACTGCAGGGAACAGTTATACAGAGTCTAGGAACAAAGTTGGAAGGCAGCAAGTGGCATCTTACAGGAGGGTGCCCTCTAGGGACTCCCCTCCAGGAATAAGTGGGGTCAGGTGCACGGCTGATAGACTTGCTTAGCCCCCAGAACAGGCCTGGGGAGATGGCTGCTGCACACATGGAGAGAAACAGCAAGATGGACGACCAATTTGGCTGCCCTGGTACAAACACACAGCAAAAGCAGCAGGGGGTCTTTGAGGAGGCGGCCTGCTCCACTTATCTGGCTGGAGAGAAATGTGGTAGGAGCTGGGGGAGCAGTGGAAAGCTGCAGGTGTAGCAGGGGCACTTACTTTACCCAGATTTGTTTGGGCAGGGGAGGAAACCCTCACCCGCTAAATCAGAAATAGATGACACTCTCCTCCCACAATGAGCTATGATTAGCACTTATCCTCCAGAGACAGGAAAGGAGCCACACGCTTGTCAGAAAGACACACGGAATGCAGTCCAGGACCAAGTTGGGACTCACTGCCCTGTGGATGTTTGCAAGGTGTATCCAGATTAGACGGCAGCAGCCCCTATGGGACTTCGCTGGAAAACTGCTGACAGCTACACTGAGTCCCACCCATGGCTGAAAGACAGGAAAGCCCCGCACCCATTCTCCCCACATGACAGCGAAAGGATGCCTTGTAGCAGGTTACCCAACAAGATAGCAGCATCAAGTTTTGGTCAGCAAGTTCCCACACACTCAGCTCTCCTGCCACATATCTAGTGGGAAACACCAAAGGTAAAGAGACTCACTTAGATTTAAGGGCCCTTCCTCCTCGGGCTGCGGCCACTGTGCTTTTGGAGAGCTCTGCAGAGGGCTCAGGGGCAACTTGGGGGTCTTGTCCTCTGGGTGTTTCGGAGGGGGAGATCCTGAGAGCGTGGATGGCACTTTTTTGAGGAGCGGGGATCCTGGCTGTGAAAGGCTCTTTGAGGAGAAGCCTGGTGGGGACTTGATCGCTTTGTTCACAGGGGGATCTGGCAAGCGGTCGCCTGTCTTGCTGAGAGACAGCAGTGTTGGCCGTGGGGAGCTGCCTGTCCCTTCTTTGGGGGAGCTGGATTTTTTGCTGAGCGTTGGGGACATTGGGCTACTGTCAGGTTTGCCCTTCTGCTTCATCAGTTCATAGAGCAAGTCGATGGGAGCTCCACTGCTCTCGGACTCTGCCACGCCAAGCTGCCGAAGGTGAGAGCGAGCGTGGCTGGACAGGCCTTTGCGGGTCTCAAAGCAGGCGCCACAGACCTCGCATGTCGTGAGGTTTTGAGCTGAAAAAGAAGAGCAGCTGTTAGTGAGTCACAGAGCTTCACAAGGTGCAGCGCACAATCCCTGCATGGCTCATGCTGGGTGCCCTTGTCCTCAGCGCCCGGAAGCAGCCCCCCATCCCAAAGTGCAATTCTAAACTACTTTAACTCCCAAGACTACTTATGCAAATGTAGCCATCTTTCCTGTTGCCTTGTCGCCACCGATCAGAACCCTGCACTGTGAGCACTCAGGGGCAGGGACTGCCTTCGGTCCACTTGTCGGCAGAGTGCCTAGCACATTAAGGCCCTAACCAAGGCCTCTGGGTATCAATGCAACCACCAGCAATAAACTGGGAGAAGCTGGGGATGAGGGGGAAGCAGACAAGTCAGGTATGAGTCTAGTGTGATACGGCAGAAAAAGGACAACAGATCTGGGCCATCCCGCTACAGCTGTTAACTTTGCTGCTCACCTTGCCCTCCCTTCCCCCTCACAGTTTGTTATTCCTTCATTGTATGGCTTCTAGGTTATACTATAATTCTCAGGCCAGGGACCATGGGTAACGTTTTCAGAAGCACCCATATTCCTTTTCAAAATGGTACCCAGGGGTTTCTGCTGCCTGTACAGTGCCTGGCCCACTCTGGGACCTACAATAAGGGATATGGGGCAAACTAAGCTGGCACATTGTGTACATTCTAGGCATCTCATTATCAGCAAACCCACAAACTGGAAGAAACCAAGGGGCTGGAGAGACTCAGTTATGAGGTCAGACTGAGACTGTTTAAGTTAGCCCTAACAAGGACAGAGAAGGGACATACCTGCCTAAAGACATCTGAAAGGTGCAAACACCCAAGACAGAGAGGAATCATTTACACAGCTATTTGGGAGTGTAACTAACTGGAAGAGATTGGTTAAGGGCAGAATTCAGGACAGACACCAGGAAAAGCTTCCTGATGATTCAGCATAAGTAGAAGGTTGCATGATCTGCTATGGAAGGTACTGGACAAAGCCACATTTGGGGTACTGAAGGTATCATGGGAACTATCCTGCGTGGCAGTAGAGTGCAACAGATAGTCTAAGAGGCCATGTAATGCTCCATCACGATGCGTGTTGTTTGGCAAATTGTCCATGACTGCTCTGATCACAATAAGGTGCTGTAGTCTGGGACCTCTAGCCTGCAGAGCCACGCTAGAGTACTAAGAACAAGGGTGGCAGTAGTCCCCTCCAATTTATTCATATTAGAGCCAGCCCTTCAGCTCATGGCAAGTTGCCAACATGACTCCTCACCACAGCAACATGTGAGTACTGCCCTGCTCCAACAGGACCATCTTTCATTCTATCATCCCACGGACCGAATAGGCACAGAGGCCTGGCCTGCCAGCTCCATTCCTTTCCTTTCTCAGTTTTGAATGAAGAGAGATTGCAATAGAAGAGCCCAATGGTGCTAATCCAGTGATTTTAAGAGAGATTACTTGAAAACTCCACCTGTTGCCCAAGACAGACTAACACCACAGAGAGTCTCTTTCTGCCAAGTTATGAGGAGGATGGAAGAAATTTGAACTGCAAGTACCTTCCCACATCAATGACAATTCCCCATAATTCTAGGCAACAGGGAAACAGCCAAGAGCAAGGAGTTTTCATTTATTTTTAACATGACTTGCTGTCTATTAAATCACAAACAGGTAGGAATAAAAGCAGGAATGTGGGGTCTGGATAATCAGGAACAGAAGCCAATAAAGCCCTTGTCTGGTTCTTAATCCTTGGAGCAGAGACCATCCTTCTTAAAGTTTTGGAAAGTGACTGGCACGCAGTGGGTGCGATCACCAATAAATCATCATAATCGAGTTCTTCCTTTACGGATATCTTCCCATTTTGTCATGCCCACTGGCTTGCTATTGGAGGGCCACTCTTGTGCGCTTGTTTATAACTGCGAGATGCCTTGTAAGTGATGGATTTGGGCACTAATTTGTTCATGTAGGGAATAAAAAAAAGCTTATTTTTTTCCAATGAAAATGACATGCAACAAACAACAACAAAACAAGGCTCCCAGGATTCCTCTGAAGTAGCTGAGGAAAGTGCCTCCCCCCTCAGCAGGAGAGGCCAGCTGCAACGGAGCCAAATTACAGAATGAAGTTGAGTCATAATCAGAAAAGCACTCACTTTTGGAATCCTGGGAGTCTGGCTTGTTTCCAGGAGCTTCCGGAGATAGTTTGGTCCCTATTCTGTTTGGAGTTTGATCCAATTGCCCGGCTGGAGTACTCTTCTTTGGGATGGGTGGTGACCCCACTTCCATGGCAACCATTTCTTCCTCCTCAGAGGCCATAACTGCCAGGGAGAGAAGGAAACATTCAGTCCGAGCTGTAAACAGTAAAGCATTAATGAAACTCACTCAAGGGGAGCAGTGAATAAAGGTTAAACCATTCCACATTTGATTAAAATGCCCTACAAGTTACTCATTAGCTCCATGTTATCAGCCAGGCACCAAGAATGGAAGTGAAAAAATATCCCAGTCAACACTATCTATTAATGGAAAAACAAGTTTGTAATAGGTAGGTTTACAGCAAACAGATGCTTTTGGACCTGGGTCATTAAGAGAATAGGAACTATAGCTCACGGATGCAAATGCAGGGGTTAAGTCATCACTGCACAGGAATATTCAGAAATTCTGTGTAAGCTTCCTGTGCTATCAGCAGTGACTCAGGGAACAAAGAGTGGTATGAAATGATGGTATTCGTCACACCGCGCAAAACACATTCCATATCTTCTGGTCTCTAGACTGATAGGACCAATGAGCCTCAGCCATGGATCACGACACCACTGAGCCTGGCATCGTACAAACACAAAACAAAAAGAGGGTCCCTGACCATTTCTCTGCGGCTAGTGAGTTGTTAGTTTACAGAGCATCACTGATGTCCATAGAGTTTTACTGTCAAGCCAACAGGTCCTGGCCCTGAGGAAATTACAAGCTTGCCAACACTTCCTACCGTGTGTAGCATTTACTATCAGGACATCAATAGGACTGTTCCTAGCACAAGGACTATACTTAGTAGTGTTTACATTACCAGGTTAAAAGAACAGGAGTACTTGTGGCACCTTAGAGACTAACAAATTTATTTGAACGTAAGCTTTCGTGGGGTACAGCTCACTTCTTCGGATGCATGTAGTGGAAAATACAGAAGGAAGATATATATATATATATATATATATATATATATATACACACACACACAGAGAACATGAAACAATGGGTGTTACTATACACACTATAAGGAGAGTGATCAATTAAGTTGAGCTTTTATCAGCAGGAGAGAAAAAAAAGCTGTTTGTAGTGGTAATGAAAATGGCCCATTTCCAGCAATTGACAAGGAGATATGAGGAACTGGGGCGGGGTGGGGGGAGGGGGAGGAGGGGAATAAGCATGGGGAAATAGTTATACTTTGTGTAATGGCCCATCCACTCCCAGTCTTTGTTCAAGCCTAATTTAATGGTGTCCAGTTTGCAAATTAATTCCAATTCAGCAGTCTCTTGTTGGAGTCTGTTTTTGAAGTTATTTTGTTGTAATATTGCAACTTTTAGGTCTGTAATCGAGTGGCCAGGGAGATTGAAGGGTTCTCCAACTGGTTTTTGAATGTTATAATTCTTGACATCTGATTTGTGTCCATTTATTCTTATATGTACAGACTGTCCAGTTTGGCCAATGTACATGGCAGAGGGGTATTGCTGGCACATGATGGCATATATCACATTGGTAGATGTGCAGGTGAACGAGCCTCTGATAGTGTGGCTGATGTTATTAGGTCCTATGATGGTGTCCCTTGAATAGATATGGGGACAGAGTTGGCAACGGGCTTTGTTGCAAGGATAAGTTCCTGGGTTAGTGTTTTTGTTGTGTGGTTGCTGGTGAGTATTTGCTTCAGGTTTGGGGGCTGTCTGTAAGCAAGGACTGGCCTGTCTCCCAAGATCTGTGAGAGTGATGGATCGTCCTTCAGGATAGGTTGTAGATCCTTGATGATGCGCTGGAGAGGTTTTAGTTGGGGGCTGAAGGTGATGGCTTGTGGCGTTCTGTGTCTATTACCAGGTTAGAAGGCTAAAGGCACAAGAAGTGACAACAGACCACAGGGAAGAGAGAACACAATGGGATTGGTACATTGCTTCTGGGAAAGCATTAATTATGGACAGTTGGACTGTTTATGTTGTGTTTGTAATGTTTGTTTTATTTTCACTGAGAGCCAGCAGGATAGGGGAAGCACCCAGTGGCACAACTAAGATTACGGATAGCAAGCTGTATCAAAAAAGTTTTGAAGGGGTATTTGAATGGAAGGGTGCCTGGAACCCTGGGACAGAGGCACAAAGATCAGTGGAATCCCAAATTGGAGCAGACAGAAAATATTAAAGATGACATGAACAGACAGGGCAACAAGAAATCTCCAAAATAAAATGTGGGAAGTTTATAAAAATCACTTTTATTTTACCTACTTCTAGAAGCCATAAAACAAAACAAAAACTTAACTTAATGGTCATTTAGAGAAAAACTGCACTGTAACACAAAAAGGAATTTGTAGCAATGTGTCCAACTACAGGGGAATAAGCCACTGCTCTTTAAAATGCCTTAAATATTAAATGTGTTGTTTGGAGTGTTGTAACCCAGGATATCAGAGAGACATGGTGGGTGAGGTAATGTTTTTATTGGACCAATTTCTGTTGGTGAAAGAGAACAGCTTTTGAGCTTAAGAAACGCCCTGTGTGTGCTCAAAAGCTCGTCTCTTTCACCAACAAACGTTATTCCCTTGTCTCTTAAATATTAAACAATAGTTAAAGCAATCAAACAGGAAGCTGTCATTTTGACAGTTTGGAAACGCAAGGTAGGGCTTTAGCTGCTTTATTATATAGCAAGAAAAGACTGATTGTTTCAGTTATGCTAAGGTAAACTGCTGCATAGGTTTGGTTTTTATGGTTAGTTTTACAGATTAAAGTGACTCAAGCCTTTTCATTTGGTTAAATTTAACTATGGAGCTGTCTCTGTAACTCTGAAAGTTTCTGAGGGTGACATCAATTTCCCCTGTTCTGTTTCATATCCTCAAACTGGGACTAGTCACTTTCTGCAGAAACACCTCAGCCTCATTCACTAGCTGGAGACACAACAGGACAAGTTTTTTAAAATGATTCAAAACCAGTGTCTTTTAACAGGCTCTTGTGGGTAAATATTCATGTTGCTCCCTGAGATTAGTGCTGGGGCATCATGGTGATACATAAAATCCTACAACATGAAGGAATAAGGCTGCTTATGTGGCGAGGGCATCCAGAATTTATATCAGCAATGACTGATGCCCCCCCAAGAGTTTGGAAGAGTTAAAAACCCTCTTACTCCAGGGTTGCTGTGGGGTTTAGGAAGTAGCTTCCCCCATAGGCAGGTTATTCCACAGCTCTCCGTTACAGGGTTTCTTGCATCTTCTTTTTAACAGCTAGCACTGGCTGCTGTCAGGAACAAGAAACAGGGCTAGAGGGCCTCTGAGCTGGCCTAGCAAATCCTCTACTCCTAGATTCATGGTGTTAAAGCTACTCCTCACTGGGAGGGCACAATCAGAGAAAAAGAGAATAAGGTTGGGCTCAATGAAACCCATCCATGAGAAAGGGTCCAGACCTGGGAACAGCTACCCCCCACCCCAGAGGGGAGCCAAGTTTGTGGTCAGGGCAGGGGGCAGTAAGCCCAACCTGTCAATGTGGAGGAGCACAGAGCTGAATTAAGGGTGGAAGAAGACAATAAGCCCAACCTGTCACTATATTTAGGGGAAGAGACACACTGGGCACAGCTCCCCAGGGACTAGGGGGAGCCAGGTGTACTGGTAGAGAAGTAGTCAGCCCAGCCTATCAGTGCAGAGGAGCACAGAGGAAGGCACAGCCCCACGACACCAGGAAACCAATGAGCCAGGCCTGTCAGTGTGTGAGAAGCAAAGAACTAGGTAGTCTTGACACAGACAGCATACTGGGGGCTATCTGAAAGAGAAGGTGTGAGGACAGTGCTCCAGGCAGCCTGTCAGTATGTGTTTTGTATGTGGGAGGAGCTGAACACAGCCTCCTAGAAGTGAAAGAGGAGGCAGAGATGGAGGCAATGAGCTTGGCCCATCAATGTGGGGGGGAAGGGGAGAAGACATAGAACTAGGTACAGCCCCTGGGGTGTGAGCCCAGCATGTCGGTGGGGGTGGGGCACGAAAGCAGGCGAGAGGCCCCAGAATGGGGACAGGGAGTGCACTGAACCTGGTCTAATAGTGTGTGTGGGGGGGGAGGGGGGGGGAGGGGGGTTCGTGAGCCTGGTCTGTCAGTCCAGGGGGAGCAAGCCCTTTCTGTCAGTGTGTATATGTGTGTGTGCGCGCGTGAACTTGGCACAGCTAGGGTGAGTGAGCCCAGTCTGTCAGTGCGGGGGGGGGGGGGGGGGGGGAGAGAGACAGAAGCAAGCCCAGGCTGTCAGTCTGGGGGTTGGGGGAGGGAGAACAGGCTGGGCAGAGCCCCCGGGAAACTGGGGATCACACTGAGCACAGGCGGTCAGTGTAGGGGGTGATCTGGGCAGAGCCCCCCGGGATGGGGGCAGGGGAGCGGGCAGAGCCGAGGCTGTCAGTGCGGGGGGGGGGGAGGGGAGGCGCTGGGCAGAGCCCGGCGGGTGGGGGTGCGCAATAAACCCTGGCTGTCAGTGCAGGCGGGAGTGGGGTGCCTGGGCAGAGCCCCCCGATAGGCGGCCGGGGAACGCTGAGCACGGCCTGTCGGGCGGCGGCGGGGTGGGGGGGGAACGGGGACTACAGCGAAGTGCGTCTCCTCCCTCGGCCCACTCGTTCCCCGACGGGAGGGGCCGAGGAGGGAGCTCAGACACCCGGTGAGACCCAGACCCGAACCCGCCACCGCCCGCGGGGGCAGAGGAGGAGGAGGAGGAGGAGTCCGGCCTGCTCCACTCCGGCTCCAACTCCCGTCTGGCTGCGGCCGCTCCCGCGCCCAGGCCCGGGGGTGGAGCGGGGGGATCCTCACCGGTCTCGGGCACCACCTCCGGCTCAGGCTCCCCGTCCCCGTCCCGCTCTCGGGGCCGCGGCGGCGCCGCCGCTTTTGTCACTTTCAGCGGCGAGGAGGTGGAGGCCGCCATCTTGGGTCCGGCACATGCAGGGCGGCCACAAGGAGGGGCAGCCGAGCGCCGAGCCACGGGCCGCGCCAGGCCAGGCGGGGCAGCCGAGCGCCGAGCCAGCCCAGGTGGCCGCCGCCGAACCAGAACCCACAAAGGCAGGCAGGAACAGTCACCTACCGAGCAATCGATACTAGGCCCTCTAGGCGGGAGCCACAGACACTTGCCACGCACGTAGGCAGGAGCAGAGGAGAGCCGAGCTCGCGTAGGGCCCACAGGCCTAGGCGAAGGCCCAGGCTGTGGAGGCCCCCAGGGGGCTTGCAGGGGCCTTAAGGCCGTGCCTGGTTGGTGCTGCCTGGGGCAGTGTGAGGCAGGGTTGCCACCCCAAGTGACCCCTTGCCTGCTGCCACCAGGGCAGGCGCTTGGGCATCTCTCCCGCGAGGGGTGGCCCCTCTGAGCCCATGCTACAGGTTTCCCCATCTTCACCTCCCCGGGTACTGAAATCCTAGTGCTCCCTCCTGCCCCTGATCTCTCACACCCCCTCAACTTTTCCCTACATGGCCCTGCATGCTGCTACACCTGCCCCTGCCTGTCCCTTTCCCCTGAAGCAGGTTCTGAATGGAGGCAGACGGTCCTGCTCGGCTCATAGCAAAGCCTGGCAGCCAGAGGTTGATAGATGGCTAATATATCTTCCCGTTTGTGCCTGTATTGCCAAGAAAGGCTCAAGGAGGGAAAAGGGGAGGACAGCCCCCCCTCACAGCAGCCCAAGGGGACAGGCTGTCAGAAATTATTTTAAATCCTATGCCAGTCTGCTAATGTAGCACAGCAGGGACAGCTAACACAACCCCTACTTACTACAGCTCCCGGGAAGCACTGCAGCATTAATTGCTCCATGACATGTCAAGAAGTGGCTCATTTTAGACCTGCATAAATACAAGGAAAATAAAGTGCCCGCAACACCCCCTTCTTAAGAGCCATAGAATGGCCTGAACGTAAGGGGTGCTTTGCCGGATTCTGAACCACAAGGCAGCTTAAGAGCCTTAACTCCAAATCACTCATTAACTTATGCAATGTAGAGAGAAAATGATTTGCTTTCACCAGGAGAAGAAATACATGCGACTGTGACATAGTTCTTAAAGAGGAAGTTACTCACCTTGTGCAGTAATAATGGTTGTTCAAGCTGTGTTTCCTTATGGGTGCTCCACTGTAGCTGCGCTTGCATCCCTGTGCTGCTGCTCAGAGAACTTTGGTAGCAGTATCCCTTTGGCCTGCACTTGTGCTGTCCGCCCCTTGTGCTCTGCCACACAGCTAACCAGCGCTGCGCAGGCAAACCCGCCTCAGTTTCTTCTCTACCACAGAGTCCTTGACAAGAACTCCAAAGCAGAGGGGAGGAGGATGGGTCATGGAGCACCCATCCAGACACACATCTCGAAGAATCATTGTTACCGCACCCAGTGAATAACTTCCTCTTCTTCTTCAAGTAGTGGCCCTATAGGTGCTCCACTGTAGTTGACTCCCAAGCAGTATCCCTAATGGGAGGCTGAGGCTTTGGACTCGAGTCAGTTATGGATGACAATACTGCGGAAATGAAGATTGTGATTACTGGGGACTGCTTCAGACACTTAGTGTTCTGTGAAGATATGTGCAGATGCCCAGGTTGCTGCTCTGCAGATTTCTGAGATAAGGACATTCTTGAGGAAGGTGACAGAGGAGGAAACTGACTTAGTGGAGTGTGTGCAGTTTCTGGCTGGAGGTATGATGTTGTGACCTGATCGCTGTGTTTGATACAGTTAGAGACCCATTTGGAGAGTGTCTGGGACGATATTGCTGTGCCTTTAGACCTGCCTTTAGACCGTTCTGCAGTGGAGAGGAAAAGTTTAGGAGGGAGGATGTATGAGGGAGATGTGCCATAAATGCTGCTATCTCCCTTATTCTCCTTGTCGAGGTGATTGCCACCAAGAATTCTGTCTTCATAGACAGGTTTTTGACTGAACAAGGGGCCATGGGTTCAAAGGATGGCCTACTCAGGCTCTTCAGTATTAAGTTTAGATTCTGTGTTGGGGTGGGATGTCTGGGTTGGGGAAAGGTGTACTATACCCTTGAGAAATCATTTTGTAGTTGGGTGTGAGAGCACTGAGTATCCCTCAGGATACTTCCCTGATGGAAGGCTGTTATGGCCACTAGGTGAACTTTGATTGAGCTAAGAGACAGTCCTGATTTCTTGAGTCAGTATATAATCTAGGACCATTGGGAGAGTAGCAGAAGTCAGGGAAATTTGTCTTGAATTACACCAAGTCTGAAACCTGGTCCACTTTTGCAGGAAAGTACGACAGGTAGCCGATTTCCTACTGTGCAGCAACACTTCCTGTGCCTCCTCAGAGCAGAATCTTTCTGTCTGCTGGAACCATGAAGGACCCAGCCTTGAGTCAGAGTATCCGCAGGTTGGGGTGGAGAGTGCGTCCCTCGTTCTGCGAGAGGAGGCATGGAGTGGGTTGAAGGGAGATAGGTGGACACGTTGCCAGTTGTGACAGCTAAGGGTACCATGTTTGTCTCAGACAGGAGGGAGCAATCGGTAAGACATTTGCTCTCTCTCTTTTTATTTTTAAACAGGCCTTTTGATAATAGAGGGAACTGGAGAAAGGTGCATACAAGGTCCTTGTCCCATAGAAGGAGAGCATCCCCTAAGGAATGCTGTCTGAGGCCTGTTCTGGAGCAGTAGCATGGACATTTCTTGGTCAGGTAAGTAGCTAACAGGTCTATAGTTGCTTTCCACCACTGTCAGAATATGTCGTGTAGTACTTTGAGTTCATCTCACATTTGTGGTCGTGTGGGAACTTGTGTCTGCGACTGTCCGCTACTGTGTTCAGTACTCCTGGGAAGGTATGCTGCTGCTATTCTGACACTGTGGGAAATGCACCAGTTCCATAGCTTTAGTGCTTCTGTGCAAAGGGAGGGTGATCTGGCACCTCCCTGACAATTTATGTAGTACATACATGCTATATTGTCTGTCAAGACTCTTGGGTGTGTACCTCTGATTATCAGAAAGAAGTGGGTGCAAGCAGTCCTGACTGCTCTGAGTTCAAGGAGGTTGATGTGAAGAGACATGTCTGTAGATGACTACTTGCCTTGTGTCGTAAGATTGTTGAGATGTGCGCCCTACCCCATGCGGGATGCGTCGGTGGTGAGAAGTAGTGATGGAGAAGGTTGTGAGAAGGAGATCCCCGTGCAGACATTTGCTGGGTCTTTCCACTAGTCCAGGAAGTTTTTAACTTTGGTGGGCAGTGATAGAGGTTTGTCTAGTCTGTCACTGTTCGGCCTGTAGACCGAGCTGAACCATGTTTGGATATGTGAAGTCTGGCATGAGATATCACAGACATGCCTGTAGCCGTATGCCCAAGGAGTTGGAGGTAGTGTCTAGCTGATATTTGAGAGCTGGTTTGTACTGCCTCTATGAGCATGGACAAGCTTTGAAACTTGTGCTCTGGTAGGAGTGCCCTCGCCTATAATGAGTCTAGATCGGCTCCTATGAACTCTAGGAGCTCTACAGGGGGTGCACGTTGATTTTTGGATGTTCATCTGTAGGCCCAGATCCATGAACAAGTCTACAGCTGTTTGGTTGGCCCGAAGGGCCCTGTCAAAGGAGCAGGCTCTGAGGAGGCAATCATCCAGATAGAGGTAGATCATAATCCCCTGGGAGCGTAGGTGAGCGGTCACCATGGAGAGGACTTTGGTGAATACTCTCGGAGCTGATGAGAGGCCAAAGGGGAGTATTTTGTACTGGTAATGGTCCTGACCCAGGATAAATCTGAGGAATCATCTGTGGGAAGGTAAGATCGGTATGTGCAAATAGGCATCCTGTATGTCAAGGGCAGAGAATCAATCTCCCTGTTTCAAAGATGGAATAATCGCTGCTAGTGTGACCATTCTGAATTTTTGAGCCTTTACAAATTTGTTCAGTGCTCTGAGGTCCATTATGGGTTTCCAACTTCCCTCCTCCTTGGGTATCACGAAAAAACACGTGTTTTGTAGGTGCTGAGGTACAGGTTCTATGGGTCATAGACAGGGGAGGTGATCTATTTCTGGTGTTTCTTCAACAAACTCTCGTGAGAAGGGTCCCTGAAGAGGGGCGGGGAAAGGAGTTGGGGGGGGGGGAGGAGGGAGATGAAGGGAATGGAGTACTCATTGCGGATCATTTCCGGAACCCATTTGCTGGACGTTATTCGTTCCCAGTTGTTGTGGAGCGAAGCAAGGGGCACCCACATGGAAGCAATGGGTTGGTCAGCTGCAGTTGGTGTTGTAGGGAGTGGTCTGTCAGCACCCTGACCAGGATGTCAAAACTGATGTTTTGAGGCGGATGGTTGTGAAGAGGAAGATTGAGGGCCTGATGGTTTATGTTCGGAAAATATGAATTTTTTCCTTTGAGGCTCATAATAGTGTTGAGTTGGAGAATGGGGTGTGTGGGATTTATGGTGAAGTTAAGGACTAAATTTTCTTTTTTCTCCAGGTGTATAAATTCCTAATGACTGGAGAGTGGCCCTGGAATCTTTGAGCGTATGGAGGGATGTGCCAGTATTCTCAGCAAACAATTCAGTGCCTTCAAAGGGGAGATCCTCTACTGTTGTCTGTACTTCCTTAAAGAAGCCAAGACATGTGCAACTAGGACACTCACCACAAAAAATGGTTACTAACCTTCCGTAATCGTTGTTCTTCAAGATGTGTTGCTTATGTCCATTCCAATGTAGGTGTGTGCTCTTCCCAAGCACCACCGCTGGAAAATTTTCCCCTCAGTGGTATCTCTTGGATCAGCTCTAGTGCTCCCTGGGTCATGCTCTCATAATGCTGGTATTAAGGGCCCTGCTGACCCACTACCCCTCAGTTCCTTCTTGTCAGCTAACTCCAACAGAGGGATAGGAGGATGGGTTTTGGAATGGATATGAGCAACACATATTGAAGAACAGTTACGGAAGGGTTAGTAACAGTTTTTTCTTCTTTGAGCGCTTGCTCATGTCCATTCCAATATATATGACTCCCAAGCAGGTGTAGGAGGTAGGTTCGGAGTTCATTGACAAGCAGACTATAGCACCTCTCTGTCAAATCCAACGTCATCTCTGGCCTGCTGACTAATGGCATAGTGAGATGCAAAAGTGTGGACCGAAGACCACATTGCTGCTCTACAGATGTCCTGGATAGGGACCTGTACCATGAATGCAGCTGAAGATGCCTGTGCCCTAGTGAAATGTGCCGTCAGGGCCAGAACAAGGACCTTTGCCAGGTCAGAACATGATTCATGGTGAAATTCTCTGGGCTGAGACTGGAGAGCCTTTCATCCTATCTGCAATCGCCACAAACAGTTGAGCAGTTTTCCAAAATGATTTAGTCCTTTCTATGTAGAAAGCCAGCGCACATCTGACATCTAGCGAGTGAAGTCTCTGCTTCTGGCTCTTGGCATGTGGTTTTGGATAGAAGACCAGAAGGAACATGCCCTAGTTACTATGGAATTGTGAAACCACCCTCGGGAGGAAGGCTGGATAAGGACACAGCTAGATCTTGTCCTTGAAGAATACTGTGTATGAAGGTTCTGAGGTGAGGGCCCTAATCTCCAAGACCCTTCTAGCTGAAGTAATGGACCCCAGAAACGCCACCTTCTAGGACAAGTAGGGAAGAGAACACGATGCCAAGGGCTCGAATGGAGGACCCATGAACCTTGACAACACCAGGTTAAGAGTCCAAAGTGGAATTGGTCATTGTACCTGGGGGTACAGTCTGTCCAGCCCCTTCAGAAAACAACTACAAATTGAGTTTGCAAAGACAGACTGGCCATTCGCTCATGGGTGAAATGCTGAAACAGCAACTAGGTGGACTCTAGTTGATGACATTGATAGCCCTTGCTGCTTCAGAATGAATGCTACTGATGACCACGTGGGTGAGACATCTTTTGTGCGTTGACCAGATGGAGAACCTTTTCCACTTAGCCATCCACTAGACCTACATATCTGGCATTCTGTTCCCTAGAAGAACTTCTCAAACCAGACTGGAGCATGCTAGCTCTGAGGTGTTCAGCCATGGAGCTTCCAAGCCGTGAGGTGAAGCGACTTGAGATTCGGGTGATGAAGGCAGCTGTGGTCCTGGGAGATCAAATCTGGAACCTGAGGTAGCCAAATTGGTGTTTCCAGTGACAGGTTCATGAGCAGAGTGAACCAGTGCTGTCATGGCCAGGCTGGGGTTATCAGCATGACTTGCGCTCTGTCCCACCTGATCCTTAGCAAAACCTCACGTATGAGAGGAATGGGGGGAAATGCATAGAACAGATGACCTGTCCAGGCAAGAGGAAGGCGTCTGTCAGATATCCTAGACTGTGGCCCAGGAGGGAGCAGAATTCGAGACACTTCCTGTTGTGCTTGGTTGCAAATAGATCTATTTGGGAAGTTCCCCACTTCCACAAGATGACTTGTAGGACCTCTGGATGAATGGACCATCATAGTGGTTGGAGAAGACCCTACTGAGGTGATCATTCTGAGAGCCCAGCAGATAGGAGGCCTTGAGGTGAATTGAGTGGGCTATGCAAATTCCCATAAATGAAGTGCCTTCTGGCACAGGTGAGAGGAGCGCATTACACCGTCTGTTGATATGGTTCATGGCTGTTGTGTTGTCTACGAGGACTGACATGCACCTGTCCAACAGGCCAGGTGAACTGCTCTGAGCTCTCTGATATTGATGTGTAACAAGAGTTCTTCCAGAGACCCTGAGTTCTGAGGGACCCCAACTGAGCTCCCCATCCCATTGCAGATGCATCTGTGATGAAGGACACTGATGGTTTGGTCTCGAGAAAGGGACTCCTGCACAAACTGCTAGCTAGTGCAACCACTATAAGCCTTTTTAATGCTTGGAAGTGTGTATCTGGGAGAGAACCCCTGGCCTGTACTGAGTCCAGAATTGTCCCGATGAATTCTATCCTCTGGACCAGGGAGAAGGTGGATTTCTGTGCATTTATGAGCAGACCCAAATCCTGGAAGATTGGCTGAATTAGACTCACATCTGCCTCTATCTGACGTTTGGACCGATCTTTTACCAGCCAGTCATTGAGGTATAGATAGACCTGGACCCCCTGCTTCTTGAGAAAGGCCACGACCACTGCCAAGCATTTTGTGAACATCTGAGGAGCCACTGAGAGACCGAACAGGAGCACCATAAATTGGTAGTGCATATGGTTGACAATAAATCTGAAAAATCTTCTGTGTCTCTGAAAGATGGCAATGTGGAAATAAACATCCTTTAAGTCGAGGGTGGCATACCAGTCCCCTGGATCCAAGGAGGGAATGATGGAGGCCAAGGAGACCATGCAGAACTTCAGCGTCTTCATGAATTTGTTGAAGTTTCACAGATCCAGAATAGGTCTGAGACCACTGTAGGCTTTCTAGATTAGGAAATAGCGGGAGTAGAACCCACGGCCCCTTAGCTCTGGTGGAACCTCCTCCACTGCTCCTACCCTTAGGAGAGACTGCACCTCCTAGAAACTGCTCGTGAGAAAGGTCCCTGAAGAGGGATGGGGAGGGAGGGTAGAAGGGAGGGGTACAACAAAACTGAAGGGTGTATCCCAGTGCTATCATGCATAGCATCCACTGATCTGAGGTGTTACGGGCCCACACCCAATAGAAGTGGGATAACCGGTCTACAAAAATTGGGAAACCTGGATCAAAGCATGTCATCTCCGAGCGTATCATCAAAATGCCTGCTTTGACCCTGCCAAGTGTCTGGGGGTCGCAGATGTAGATGAAGACTCTGTCGGAGGTCTCCTCCTGTAGCCCCTGCTCCTTCTCCTACTATAGTCTTGTCAAACAGGTGGGGGGAAGAAGCGAACCACCGGCTGTGGCCTATAATGCTTCCTCACTGGGGCTGGAGTGTGAAGGCCCAAGGATTTAAGTGTAGCTCGAGTCCTTCAAGCTGTGTAGTTTAGAATCCGTCTGCTCAGAAAAGAGCGATGTACCCTCAAAGGGGAGGTCCTGCAGAGTTTATTGGACCTCATGTGGCAAGCCCGAGGATTGAAGCCATGAGCTCCTGCACATAGTGACTGCTGAAGCCATAGAGCGGGCTGCCGAGTCCGACACAAAGAGAGCTGCAGACTCTCGTCTTGCTTCCTGAGGTAGCAACTCCTTCAACTTTTGCGTAGAGTTCCAGGAGTTGAAATTGTATCTGCTCAGGAGTGCCTGATGGTTGGTAATCCTGAGCTGGCGACCCCCTGTCGAATAGACCTTCCTCCCAAAAAGGTCTAACTTTTTTGCGTCTTTGGCCTCAGGTGTCGGTCCCTGTTGGCCCTGTCTTTCCCACTCAGCTGACACCTCCAGTGAACCCGGTGGCGTGTGTATGTACAGGGAATCAAACCCTTTTGCCAGGACAAAATATTTCCTCTCAGTCCTTTTTGCCGTTGGCTGAAGTGATGCCAGGGTCTGCCACAACACCTTGATGGGGTCCATGATGGCATCATTCAGGGGCAGCGCCACTCTCGTGGGGCTTGTTGCTGCCAATATGTCCACAAGAGTAGGAGGATTCCCTAATTTCCTCCACCTGGATCTCCAGGTTTTGAGCTACCCTCCTTAGGAGCTCTTGATGTGCCTTATAATCCCCCTGTGGGGGCACAACATCAGTTCCTAAGACTGCCTCATCTGGGAAAGAGGAGGATGCTTGCACTGGGCCCTGCTCTTTGCCTTTGGCACCCACCAGGTCCCACGGTGCAGTTTCCTGATACACGACAGTGGCCTTGGTACTGGAGTCTGGATCATGTTCTGGTGGTGGAGGTGATCTGGGCTCTGAACCCACCAAATATGACCTCCTGGAATGGGGCCCAGGTTGCGCTGGGAATGCCCAGGGCTTCCAGAAAGGCCATTGCATGGGGAACTGCCACTGCCCTGGTGGCCACACCGCTGGTCGGACCCCTTGACTTGGGTCCATAGCTGGATAGTGTCTAGACTGGTGATGTCGGCTTCTTCATGAGACACAAGACCCCGCCTTCAAGTCCATCTCTGAGGATCCCTCTGGATACCAGTGTAGAGTGGTGCTGATCGGTGCCTCTGACCAGTGCCGGGAGGGGACTGGGACTGTGCTATCATGGCTGGTTTCCCCTTTGAAAACTATCTGTGGCCTCGAGCCTGCAGTGGTCTGTCCTTTGGTGCCTCCCTTGACAGTTCCCATAAGGCTGGAGATGACAGTACCAGTAGCACCAGTAAGTCTCACTGCCGCGAAGGCCTCCAGTGTCAATGGCACGTGTAGGATTGTGGGGCTCTGGTGCCTCTCTCGCAGTGGTGAGTCTATCGGTGCTGGACTCAATGGTTCCCTTTCTGGGACTGGAGTCAACGGCACAGCATGGAATGCTGGTGCCACAGGGTGCCCCTAGCCAGGTTGCACTCTGGTAGTATCCCCATGTCTTGCCGATCTGTGTTGGTGATTGGCCTCTGTTGGTCTTTGTTTCTTCCTAGGCACAGATGATGCCTAGTGTCTCTCGCCAGCGCATCTCTCTTCGTCACTGGAGATGCAATCAGAGTGTCTCTCCTTGATGCTGGAGACAGGGAATAGCACTGGGTGTCTCGAAGTAAGGCCAGGGCGCTCCTCACTGAGGTAGTCGGGCACGGGTCTGAACGTGCTGGCTCTGATGGAGGTCAGAGCCCTGCCTCCATGAGGACAGAGCAAAGTCTAGCATTCCTATCCTTCTTGGTACAGGTCTTAAATTCCTTACAAATCTTGCACCGTTCTCGCACATGAGCTTCCCCCAGGCACATAAGGCAGCTGGAACGGGGGTAGGGTGACCAGACATCCCGATTTTATCAGGACAGTCCCAATTTTAGGGGACTTGTCCCGTGTCCTGACCTTACATCGGTTGGGACGCACTTTGTCCTGATATCGGGGGATCGTCTGGTGGAGGACACAAGCCGGTGCTGCCGGCGCCGCTCACCTCTTCTTCCTGGGCCTTGGGCAGTGCAGCTGAACTCCCGGCGCTCGCCCGCCGGCCGGAGCCTGCAGAGTGCCGCAGCCCCACTCCCCAGGCACGCACAGAGACAGCGAGTACGTCTCCACTGTATGCTGCAGGGGCGGGGCTTGTAGGCGCGGGCAGCGAGCCCCCCGCCCCTGTCCCCGCCCCCCTCAACCGGCGCGACCTTAGGAGTCAGAGGGACGGGACCTGCCTGCTGGATGCTTCCTGGGAGCCACTCCAGGTAAGGCTAGCACTGCTTTGGTCTCACCTGGCCCCCTGGCAGGTCCCTCTGGCGGGGGCTGGGGGGGCTCTGCATGCTGTCCCCCTCCCTCCCCGAGGGGGGAGGTGAAGACAGAGCAGAGGCAAGCTGGGGGGGGCGGGGCACAGAGCTGCCAGTGATTTCTCAGTTTTTCTTGTGCTCCGGCAGTTTTTTTTTTTTTTTTTTTTGCGCTCCGCCCCCCCCGCGTCCCGATATTTGACCTCTGTCATCTGGTCACCCTAAACGGGGGTCGATCACAGATATAGGCTTGTGACAGGAATCACAAGGCTTAAAGCCTGGAGATCGAGGCATGTCCCAATGCCCGGGGGGGGGGGGGGGGGAAGGGGGTTAATCCCAGTTAGCGAACGCTGCTAAGTAACTAACAACTAAAACTTACTTCTAAACTGCAATAAACTATATAGAAACAAGAGTAGAGAGATTCCACTAGGGAATACTTGCAGAACCAAGAATGAAAAGCAGTTCCAGCAACCGTTATGGGCGGTAAGAAAGAACGGGGGAGGAGGGGGGTGATGGGTTGGCAGGGACCTTTATATCGGCGCTATGAGAGCACAACTCCAGGGGGCACCAGAGCCAACCTGACGGATACCACTGAGGGAAAAACACTTTCCAGCGGCGGGCGGTGCTCGGGGTGAGCACACCCTTATATTGGAATGGACATGAGCAAGCACTCAAAGAACCACCACAGCTGTAGAGATGAACCAAGCTGCTGTGTTGGCTGCATCAAGTGCTGATTGAAGTGCTGTCTTGGCCACCAGTTGTCCTTCATTAACAATGGCACGAAACTGTTCGCAGTGTGACTCCAGGAGCTGATCAATAAATGCGTTGAGCTTGGCCTAATTGATGTATTTTGCTGTCAGAGCTTGATAGTTTGCAATTCTGAATTATAGTGTGGTGGATTAATAGACCTTTCTCCCAAATAGGTTGAGGTGCTTCCAATCCCTATCAGAAGGGGTGAACTTCACCTGGTGTTGGCAACCCTGGGAGTTTACTGCATCCACAACAATTGAATTGGGGGAAAATGGGAAAAAAAATAAATATTTCTTATTGGCCCCTTTGCCATATCTGACCGATGCCGGGTTTGCCATATAAGCTTGGCTGGGTCCAGAAGTGTCTCGTTGACGGGGAGGGGTATTCTGCAGGAAGAGGAGGAGTGCAAAAATGTCCACGAGTTTATGATGAGTGTCTTTCATCTCCTCAAGAGATATCTGCAATGTGTCTGCAAACTGTTTTGCTAGATCTTGAAATAGCCGGATGTTGTTGGCTAGGGATAGTGGAGGAGACATCACTACCTCGGCTGGAGAGGAGAAAGATGTTAGTCTGTGGTGTGACCTCCTCCTCAAATCCGACCTCCTGTTCCTCCATGATCACTTCTGGAGATTCAATGGCTCTGCATACCATGGCTGGGGGAGAGCACCCCAAAGGCTTATGGTGGGCCATGCTAGATGTTTGGGAGGCATGGAGCCTGTATGCCACCCAAGGATCCCAGTAGGTCCACTGGGTTGGTGGAAGGGGTCCCAGTGGTTGAGCCCATGGTTGGCCATACTATGGTGGTTGAGGAGCAGACGAAGGGTATGACTGAGGGGGCCCAAGTTGGTAATGGGCATTATAAGAACGTGGGAGGAATAATGGGAGACGACCTCCTCCTGTTTGCGTTCGCTATCAGATTCTCCAATGGAAAACGGAGGTGCATGACACACTACCGATGGAGATTCCCATGTCCGAAGTAAACTCTGTACTGGAGCCCCAGTAGCAAGGGAGACTCTGGTATCTCAGATACTGTGAGGTTCTTAGAGTGTCTGAATTCTTGTGGTGCTGTCCTACTTGGTGCCGACAATAATTGTTGGGTCGATGGCACTGAAGGGATTGGTGATCTGTGCTGTACTGAGCACTCAGAAGTTGGATGGCTTGCTGTTGACCATGCTGATGGTAATGCTCATACCAGCAGCATCTGCTTGGTGGTGGGGTGGTCTCTGTCCTTGCCTTTGTATGTCGGTACCGTTGCTTCAGTGCCTATGCCCATCAGGTCCTTAGGCACGTTAAGGGTACCTGCCACTTCAGACCCTCATGACCTATGGGTACCGTGTTTGGAGCGTCTCAGTGCCAATGGTACCAATAACACTGAATGTGTCTATGATTTTTTCATGTCTCACTTTGGGGACTCGCGGCTGTTTTCTTTGATCCATAGTCCTTAGATGTCGAGGGCTGTAGGGAAGCATTGTGCCATCTGGGTGACTCCTGGTGTGGGTCCGGGGATGGCTGAAGGGCTGCCTCCATGAGGAGTTTTAGTCTCAGTTCACGGTCCTTCTGAGATCTGGACCTGAGATGTTGGCAGAACATGTTTGGGAAATGTGGCTTTCCTCGAGGCAACAGATGCAGTGGGAATGTTTGTCTGCTACAGGGATGTCCTCCTTGCATGAGAGGCACCTCTTAAAGCTCGGTGAACCGGATGGACCCCAAAAGGGGAAAATAAGTTTTTGTTTTTTGTTTTTAAAAGAGAAAACTCAAGAAAACTCTAAAACTAAGAAAGGGATTAACTTTTCAAGTTCTAAGAGAGAGAGGATGATCGGATGAGCGGACTGCTAATAGCTCTGTCTCTTGCCAAGGGCGGTTGAGAAGGAACTGAGGGGGGTTCGCCTGCGCAGCGCTGGTTAGCCTTGTGGCAGAGGTTGATGTGGAGACTGGCTTTGTGGGGTACCCATCTGCCCTAAACTTTGAGGGTGTTGAGGTGGGCTCCCCATCCTAACAGGGATTGTTAGAGTCACTGATGGGGTTGGATGAGAGAAAGGGACTCCCACACAAATATTGAGTTGCTCCTTCCAGCAATTTAGGGACCTCTTTACACACAAGGACACCACCACCTGACTGTCCAAGGTGTCCCTGCTCAGAGAGTATGTTGTTCTGAGCCAACCTGAAAGCAGTGGAGGTGTAGCCTTGTGTGACTGGCCACAAAAGTGCAAGCTGCTATATTGGAGACAGTTCCTTATTGTGGTCTCAGGGCTTCCCTGAATTGTCCCTACCAGACCTGACAAGGTCACAAATCTGTGCAAAGGCAGGTAAACTCTGGTTGTCAATAAGTCTAAGTATGCCTTTGTAAAGAAATCTACGCTAGTACCAGTTGAAAGGATACAGTTTATATTCAGCTGTAGATCCAACTCCTGGAGCAGAGCAAGGCCTGTCTGGATGGAAGATAGCACTACCTCGAAGGAGGATCTCTTGAGTCATCGAGGTATAGGAAGACCAGGATTGCTTCCTGCTGAAAGTAAGCTGCCGCTACTGTTAGAACTTTTGAAAACACCTCTGGGACTGAGGATAGGCCGAAGGGGAGCACTTAGTACTGGAAATTATCTTGGCCTATGGTGAACTGTAATGGCATTGGCACCTGCCTCTTGTGAGCCTCCTCCCCTCCCCCGGCCAATATGTGCCTGCAATCACTCAGTCTTGAATGTGGCAGCACCTCCCTCTTGCAGGTCCCCCTCACAGTTGTGTGTGAGCCTGCTTTTCTTTCAGTTCTTACAACAGGGTGGCACCACCTCTCATGGAGGTCCCTGGACTGATGGTTTGTCAGCGGGTCTTCAGTGATGCAGCCCTTCGGCCAAGTCATACACACTGTCCCTCTTTTGGGGGTATACAGTGTCTAGTTCTTTCTCACAGCCTTGGTATGGGGCCGTAGCACCAAGGCTTCCTCCTCAGAGACACTGCCTTCTTTAACAACCCAACAGGGGCTCATCTCGGTACCCTCAATTGGTGTTCTTTCAGCAGCCCTCCCTGAGCTCAGTCTTCAGCCAGACTAGCAGGGCCCATCACGGTACTCTTGCCTAGTCTGGCTAGGTTCTGGGCTCAGTCCACTGGACTCAGACTGCCTGCACTGACCTGTTCATGGTCCTGCTGCTCTTCCAGCCAGCCAGGCACCCAGTTTTCAGCAGCCTTCCCTGGGCTCAGTCCTGCCTGCAGTAGCTGTCCATGGTCCTCCCTCTTTGAGTTCCAGGCAGCAACTGCCTGCTCTGCCCCTGCTGCTTCCTTTTATATGGTCCTTCTGACCCATCATTGGTTGTTACAGCAGTCCCTCTGATTGGCTGCTCCCCTGTAGCCACTCTATGCTGCCTGGAGGATTTCTCTGCTCTTTTCTGGGGCGGGGTGAGGAAGGGCCACAAGGCCTTCAGCAGGGGTAGTCCACCCAATCACACGAATCATATGTATTTCTTGTGCAGCGGGTATACAGATACATGGAAGTAGGTGTTTTGTAGATTGAGGGCCAAAACAAATCCCATTCCTCCAGTAAAGGAATTATAGTTGCTAGAGTCACCATTCTAGTTTTGAGGCTTTACAAACTTGTTCAACAGTCTTAAATCTCAGATCAGCCTCCACCCTTCTTTGGCACCAGGAACTATTCTGAGTAGCACCCCCTTGCCCCCATGAGAGGAAGGGACTCGTTCTATAGCTCCTAATTGCAGGAGAGTCTCTCTCACTCTTGCCTCAGTAGAAGCTCATGAGAAGGTTCCCTAGAGAGGGACATGAAAGGTGGGGTGGAAGGGAGGGAATGACATAAAATAGATAGTATAGCCCGCTGTTATAACCTCCAAGACCCAACGGTCTGTGGTAACCTGCTCCTAAGCCTGGGGGAAACGGACAAGGCAGTCCTCGGAAGGGGGAGGTGGGCTAAAGGGCACCACTGTAAATCTAGAGGAGTGGGAGAGTTTGAACCTTTGGCCAATCCATCGAGACTGCTGTTTATTTGACACCTGGGTGGTTGTGGAGGGTGCTTGGACAGCCCTCTTCCTCTAAAACTTCTCTCTCTTTCGGGGGGGAGGGGGAGGGGGAGGGGGTCCATTGGTCTATGATATCCCGAGAATTGAGCAAAGTGTGACCTCTGGACAGTCTGTATAAAATGTTTCTTGTTCAGGAAACGTAGGATAGCCCCGGAGTCCTTCAGCATGTGAAGGGAATTGTTCAAGGTCTCTGAGAAAAGCGTATGACCATGAAAGGGGAGGTCCTCTACTGTGTTCTGAACTTCTCTCGGAAACCCCCAAAGTTGGAACCATGATACCCTGTGTCTAACTACCACCATGGAGATGGATCTGGCAGCAGGGTCCACAGCATCTAGGGACACTTGGAGAGTTGTACTAGCAAATAGCTGATTTGCGGCGACTATGGAATTTGAATTGCTCCCTGCAGTCACACAGCAGCTGTTCAATACAGGTCGTGGGCTTGTAATTAGTAAAGTTGTATTTGGCCATGACCACCTGATAGTTTGTGATCCGGAACTGGAGGGTTGCAGAGGAGTATGACTTTTGTCCAGAGAGATCCAGTCGCTTTTGGTCCTTGTCATAGGGGGTAGATCTTGAAAAGTGCTGCTTATTGCTGCATCCACCACTAAGGAGTTAGGTGGGGGATGGGAAAATAAAAAGTTAGACTCCTTAAGGGGCTCATAGTATTTCTTATTTCCCACTTCTCCATGTTGGTGGAATAGTGGCAGGTGTTGGCCACACTATCTTAGCTGGGTCTAGGAGATCCTCAATAATAGGTAACATCACTGTGAACTGCAAGAGATCCAGCTTGTGTTGTGAATCCTTGACCTCCTCCAGAGGGATGTGCAGAGTGTCTGCTACCCTTCTAATGAGGTCCTGAAACTGCCTGAAGTTGCTGGCGGCACAACCACCTCATCCAGAGACGATAATGAGATGGGAGTCTCAGGGGTGATTTCTTTATCTAGTCTAATCTCCTGCTCCTCAAATGTCTCCTCCTGTGAGAGTGGTGGATGGGGATGGGGAGGATGTGAAACCCGGGTCCCCTGAGGGATGGTACTGGTGGTCTGGGTCCCAATATGGCTATTGCAGGAGTCCATAATGAAGCAGGGGTGGCATGCAATGCTGGTTCCACCATACTTAGTGATCTGTGTGGTCCTCCCTGTGACTGGTCAAAAGCAGATTCCCAAAGGGGAATGTAGGAGAACCCCTTACTGAAATAGAGGAGACCAATTAGGAGTCTTCTTTTCTCCACATCCTCTTATGGTGAGGCAGTTATTGAAGATGGAGGAGAATCCTGTGCCACAGGATGGCCGCTTGGAGACTGATGGCTCAGTATCAAGAGATGCTTGGTACCAGTCAGCAACGGGGACTGGTTCATCTGATGCTGAGACGTCCCTTGAGTATTGGAATTCCTGTGGTACCAACAAGGACCTTGGTACCAATGCTGTAGCCTAGGTCACCATAGCTGAAGCTGATGGTATTGACTATGATGAGCATACTGCTGGCATTGTAGATGTCTGGCACTGTGTCTTGATCAGTACTGAGGATACTGCTTGTACAGGCACCCACATCTGAACGGCTTGCATTGGTATCGATAGCTGGGTTAAGGTACACGATGGCACCAACAGCTGAGTGGGATCACTCGGTGCTGATGGCAAGACTGAACTCAATGGTACCCTGTGCTTGCCCTCCTTACCGGTGGAGGGTAGCAGTGCCCTATTGCAGTGGTTCTCAAACTTATTTGATCACACACACACCCTTCCTTGTGTCAGTAGTAGTTTACACCCCGCCTCCCCCGGTGCCTGGCCAGCAGCCACCTCTCTCTGGCTGTCCAGCTCTGAAGGCAGAGCGGAGAGCACCCAGCTCTGAAGGAAGTGCCACTGCTAGCAGCAGTGCAGAAGGGTGGGAATACCATACCATGCCTCCCTTACTTCTCTGCTGCTGATGGTGGTGATGCTGCCTTCAGAGCTGGGCACCCAGCCAGCATCTGCTGCTCAGCTCTTAATGTGCACAGTAAGTTCCCCCCCACCCCCTAAAGCTTCTCATGCCTCCCCAGAATATATTCCGCACCCCACAATTTGAGAACCTCTGCTTTATTGGAGCTGTGCTTGTTGTGCTTGGAGCTCAGGGGTTCACAAGCCTGCTAGGACTGGGGGAAGACCTCAACAATATCCTTTGAGCCGGAGGACCTTGACGGGGACCTGGCCTTTTTTGGAGTTGGCTCCTTAGAGTGAGAGAGTGCATTCTTCTTTCTGAGAGTCTTCCCTGTGGGCTCCAAAGACTTCCTTTCCTTAGGAGAAGCATGCCCAGAGGTTGAGGCAGCCAGGTCAGGAGACCCCTGCCCCATTCAATTACAGTAACTCCTCGCTTAAGGTTGTAGTTATGTTCCTGAAAAATGCGACTTTAAGTGAAACAATGTTAAGCAAATCCAATTTCCCCATAAGAATTAATGTAAATGGGGGGGGGTAGGTTCCAGGGGCATTTTTTTCACCAGACATAAAACAATATATTATATAGATATACACACAGTATACGTTTTAAACAATTTAATACTGTTCACAGCTATGATGATTGTGAAGCTTGGTTGAGGTGGTGAAGTTAGAGGGTGGAAGAGGGAGGGATATTTCCCAGGGAATGCCTTGCTGCTAAATGATAAACTAACCCTTGAGGGCTCAGCCAAGTGCTAACACATTGTTGCTAATGTAGCCTCTCACACAAGGCAGCACGAACATGAGGGAGGGGAGACGGCATAGCAGACAGAGACAGCCATACACCTTGTGTATGGGAGAGAGAGAGAGAGAGATGCACACTGCCCCTTTAAGTAAGCTGACCCACTCTTAAGTCCATTGTCTTTTTAAGTGGATCAGGAAGTTGAGACAGCAGCTACTGCCCCAAGCTCACTCTGTCTCTCTCCGTCCATGTCCCCTCTCTGCTCTATATGGAGAAGGGGTAAGCAGGGTGCAGGAGCAGGGGGGAGGGGGACACCCTGACATTAGCCCCCCCCTTTCCCCTCTGCACAGCAAGCAGGAGTGTCTGGGAGCAGCTCCAAGGCAGAAAGCAGGAGCAGCACATGGCAGTGGGGGGAGGTACAGCTGAACTGCCTTGATAGCCTGCTGGGCGGCTGCAGCACAGGGAACTTAAGGGAGCGGGGAACTGAAAGCGGGGCTGCTGGTCCACCCTGGTTACAAGCCCCCACCAGTTAGCTGCAGCGGGCTGCTCTTCCTGCAAGCAGTGGACAAAGCAGGCGGCTGCCAAACGATGTTAGAAGGGAGCATTGCACAACTTTAAACGAGCGTGTTCCCTAATTCATCAGCACCGTATCAATGAAACGACGTTAACCGGGACGACTAAGTGAGGAGTTACTGTATATAATTTGTTGAGGTCGTTTGTTGAGTTCTGACCTCCAAAGTGCCTGCAACCCCTCCCAGCTTCGTGTCATCTACAAATTTTATAAACGTACTCTTCATTCTATTATCCAAGTCATTAAATCATTAATGAAAATATTGATTAGTATCAGATCCACCACTGACCTCTGCGGGACCCTGGTACCATTCAATATTTCCAGTGTTTACAAAGCCACAGCCATCTCAGTGGATATCAACAGCTATCGTCTCAGAGGGTGCTATTCCAGCTACACAGGAATGACTGGACACCCAGGACAAATTGCTCCAGATGGCTTTCAAGTATGTTCAAATAAATAAAAAATACCTCTAGTGAGCAGCACATAGGTTTGCAAGACATCTGGAGGATCCTGATTTCAGACTTATGACTGACCAAGAGCCACTCATAAGATTAAGAAATGGCAAAGATCCGGAGAAGGTATCACTTAGATGCCAGAGACTACTTACATATTTGAGATTTCAACTTACATCAGAATAGGCACCAGCAAAGTCCCTAGTGGTGGCCAATATCTTACAAGGCCCTAGAAGCCTGGAATGCTATAGAAGCGCACATTGGAGTCAGTTTGAATGGCCTGCCAGCCTCAGCCCAGAAATTAGAACTGATTAATGGAGCCACTAGGGCTATTCCACAGTTGTAAACTATATTTAAGTTTACAAGACACGGCTGACCCTGTTACTTATCAGGGTCCCAGATCCAACTGACGTCTATGCAATGAGAAAGGAACTCTCTGAACCTGAAGCATGACCTATGGCAGTCATATGGTTGGTCCCATTATCCCCCCAGGAAAACACTGGGCACAGGTGTCAGCTTCCTCCAGGACCTGGGGATGCTCCTCCCCAGGCCCTACCCCCACCCCTTCTCCGAAGCCCCCCCCCCACCTCTTCCTGTCCCACTCCCGCTCTGCCTCTTCCTGTCCAGTTCCACCCCCTCCCCCGAGCGCGTCCTGTCCCCACTCCTCCTCCTAACCCCAATACCTCCTGCATGCCACGGAACAGCTGATTGTGGCGGGCGAGAGGCGCTGGGAGGAAGCTGGGGGTGCTGGCTGCCGGTGGGTGCTAAGCACCCACTAATTTTTTCCCCGTGGGTGCTCCAGACCTAGAGCACCCACGGAGTCGGTGCCTATGACACTGGGAAGGATATGTGAGGGGACATCAAGTTATCACAAAGTGCTGGCTGTGAGCTGAATGTCTACATTGGCTCAGGATAGGGCAGGTCTAAAACCCAAGGTGGCATCCTAGGATTTTTTCCAAAATGCCACACACACAACTCATGCAACCTCACATACCAGAGCATTACGGTATAGGCCCTTAAGGAGAACAAAATAGCGCTACCCCTGTGGTGAACAGAAGACACATACCTATCTGGCAGCCAGTGACTATTTTTCTAGATTTGCCGAACTACTTCTCAGTGCACTCAAGGTAAAAAAGACATCTCTCTCTCTCTCTCTCTCTCTCTCTCTCTCTCGCTCTCATTTTGGCATCCAGAAGAAACAGTCATTGACTATGGAACACCCACTTCCCATCACAGAATGCTAAGCTTTTGGGATAAGCATATTGCTTTCAACCACCACCTCCCACAAGAGAATGGATTGGCAGAGAGATTTGCTGTAGAATTCGCTTAACAAAGACCTCCTATTAGCTCTGCTGAACTCTAGGGCAACCCAAACTTTAATCACTGCAGTAAGCCCAGCTCAGTCAACAGATCAGAACAGCGCTGCCAACCTTAGGCCTGGTCCACACTAACCCCCCACTTCGAACTAAGATACGCAACTTCAGCTACGTGAATAACGTAGCTGAAGTCGAAGTACCTTAGTTCGAACTTACCGCGGGTCCAGACGCGGAAGGCAGGCTCCCCCGTCGACTCCGCGTACTCCTCTCGTGGAGCAGGAGTACCGGCGTCGACGGCGAGCACTTCCGGGATCGATCCAGGATCGATTTATCGCGTCTAGACAAGACGCGATAAATCGAACCCAGAAGATCTATTGCTTACCGCCGGACCCGGAGGTAAGTATAGACGTACCCTTAGAGTTAATACCTTTGTCCTAAGTGGCCCTACTTAAAAGGATGTGAAACAGAGGGACACCAAATCTAAGAGATCTCAGGCTTTAATTTGTCTGAATACAGCCAGAAGCTCACCCACATTTAAGGCCGGAAACCCAGTCCTAACAAAATTAGATGAGGAAAAATATTGGACACCAGCTAATGTAATTGGAAACAGCTGCATCCCAAGATCCTGTGTCTCAGAGTGATCGAGTTATTTGATACAAGAGATGCAGCTGGTACTTTCCACTGGTTCCAAACTGAACTGAATTGTGCGTGATCCAAATGGAAACTGCACCCTTATTGCCAGGACACTGTCCTGCTAAGAAGCGTTTTAAACAAAAAGGAATCTACTCCAGTAATACAAACTCCCGTAGCATTCAAAAATCAGGAGTCAAACCTCAAAACCGCCCTCAAAATTGGCTTAAAAGTTATGAGATTATTACAATGACATCTATTGTTTTTGTCTGCTGCCTTTTGTAGATTTTAGGGCCAGAAGGGACCATGAGATTCATCTATTCTGACTTCCAGATAACCTCATCAGTGATTCCTACATCAAGCCCATAACTTCTGGTTGAGCTACAGCAGATCTTTTAGAAAGCCCTCCCATTCTGAGATAGAGTCTGCAAATGATGGAGAATCCACCATGGTCCTAGATAAGCTATTTCAATGGTTAATCACACTCACTGTTAATAATATATACCTTATTTGTCATCTGAAATTGTCTAGCTTCAGCATCCAACCATTAGAGCTCATTATGCATTTGTCTGCTAGATTAGAGTTGTCTGTTATTAAAAATCTTCTCCTCGTGTAAGTATTTAAGAGACCGATAAAGTCAACCCTTAACCTTCCCTTGGATAAATTAAATACATTCTATTTAAGGTACTTCTCTGGCTCCATTATCACAATATCCCAGCACATCACAATCTTTAATGTACTTATCCTCACAGCATGCCAGGGAGACAGAGCAGGGCTGTTATCCCATTGTACAGAAGGGGGAACTGAGGCAAAGACTAAGTGACTCTCCCAAAAGTCATACAGGGAGTTGTGCGCCAGGGTAGGGAATTGAAGCCAGGCCTCCTGAATCCCAGTGTAGCACTGTAACCCTTGACACCCGCCCTTCCTCTCAAAGCACATAAATGTAATAGAAGACATGGGAAACCACCTGCCCACAAGTTTTGAGAGAGACCATTTCAGGTGTAAATTCACCCTAAAAGAATCCCAAAATGCATCCTTACTGCTGGCCTCTTGGAAGGGACTTCCCTCTGCTAGCTCCTGGGGTACGGGAGCTGCCCTCATATCCCTCCCACATCCTCCCCTGGCATTCTCCTGTCATCTTCTCCATCCACCTAGCCTCTCTCCATCTCCCTGCTCCCCATTCACTAGCCCTCAGTCTACCTTCTCTGCTCCCTCCCTGCAATTCCCCACCAGTTCCCGGTTTCATTTCTTAAATATAGAGTCCAGGTAGCAGCCATCTTCTGAGGTCAGCCTGTCTTCAGTCTCATTGAAAATAATGGGAGGAGGCAGCCATGTTGACTGGGGCAGCTCACCTCCACCTAGAGTTACCACTTTTGAAATGCAAAAAAAGGACACACCCCTTCCACGGCAAGTCTACCACAACCCCAATCACAATAAGTCTGCCGCAACCCCAACCACAAGGCAACTCTGCAACCCCCCTTCAACAGCCACTTATAGTATCTATAGAGAGAACACGGAGATAAGATTGATAACATTGCACACCTCCTCGCTCTCGTGTGACTCAAACCCTCTCTCCCACACACCAAAAGGGCACTTGTGTGTTGGTGGGCAAACAGCGGCTATATTTTCAACAGTTTTGATCTGTTATTGCTTAAATACACTGCAGTATCTTTAGCTGGACACAAACTTTTAACATTAGATATCCCCATGTATTGTGATAACAATGCAAATCTTTAGACCCACATAAAAAAACCTGGCAGCTTAAATTATTTTTCTGGCAACTGGCAAAACCATACAAAAACCAGCCAAGCCGGTCAAATACCAGCCAGGAGGTAACCCCACCTCCTAGACCTGCAAAGGCTATATGTAAATAGCAACCAATTTGACAGTGGGGAGCCTGCAGCTTCGGTCCCATTGCAAGAAATGGTATGGTGGCTATTTTGAGCAAGGGCAAAAATTCGTAAGATTCCTGCCAAATACCAGGAGATCTGGAGAAAGCTTTAAAAATGCACAATATTGCAAGAGCTGGCCACTGTTATACCTTTGAGACTCGATAACACAAGGGAATCAGTTCAGGGCTAGGAGATGAGGAAGCTGGTGACTCACCTGGCTCTACAATTTGTTGATAAACATTAAATCTTTTAAAAGATGTTTTTATATAGGAAAAAAAAGTGAGTGGCTATGAGGACATGTGCACTGTTTCTTTAAACTGATAGCAGTCGGCCAAGTAGGAAGGGTCCGGGGAAGGTCCCAGGCAGAACCTCTGCAGTGAAACAGAGGGAGAGAGAGGGCAAGTTTAAAGGATAGTCTTATTTTCCTTACTCTACTCTAACAAAGCTCCGTGTTCAGTCTCAGAAGAAAGTGAATTCTTTGTGATTTTTGCTATTGTAACATGACCAGCAAGGGGTAGCAGCGCCTGTCAGGACCCGTAGTCTCTGGGGCTAAATTGCTCACGTAATGGAATATAGCTCACTAGATCCTGTCACTCCAATGGCTGGTCATTCTGTTCAAGATGAAGCACTGCTCATTGAGACTTTGTGTTCTCCATACAGGCTGCATGGATCAAGGACTATTGAATGTTGGGAGCTGTGGTCTCCATGGGCCCAAAGCTTAGTTCAGATGAAGCACTGAATGCTGGAATCTGTAGTCTTTCTGAGTAGCAATACTGAATATTGAGAAATGGAGGACAGCTGCATTCTGGTCTTGTCTACAAATCAGATGTGGCCCTTGGGTAACTGGCAATATGACTGGTGAGATGTGGATGCTCTTGCATGAAGCGGGAGTGGGGGGTGTGTTTGTGGAAGAAGAATTATTTACTTTGTTCCATTAGTAACTAAGGAAGACGTTAAACAGAAACTTTTAAAAGTAAAACATTTTTAAAGCTGCAGGAGTGGATAACTTGCACCCAAGAGTATTAAAAGAATTGGCTAAGGAGTTCTCTGAACCACTGATGTTCATTTTTAACACGTCATGGAACATTACGGAAGTTCCAGAGGCCTGGAAAAAAAAACAAATGTGTAAAAGGGGTAAAACTTGGATGAATATAGAAAACTTTAGGCTGGGCAGTCTGACATCAATCTTGGACAAAATCATGGTAAGGCAGATATGGGATGCAAGTCAGTGAAGGATTAAAGGATGCTAGCATAAATAATGCCAGTCAGCTTTTTTAAAAAATTTTTATTTTAAACAGAATAATCTTGATTTTTGTTTTATGAGATTATAATTTTGGTTGATAAAAGGTAACTGCACTGACACAATACACTTAGACATCTGTAAGTATTTAGTGCTAATTTGTACCAGAATGTCATATGGGACTATCTATCTATATAAAAATCAATGCAACCTACATAAAAAGGATTAAAACTAGTGAAGTGATAAGTTGCAAAAAGTAATTCTAAATGGGAAATCAAAATCCAATAATCTGTAGTGGGGGCCTACAAGGATTGGTGATTGGCCCAGTGCTATTCAATATTTATATCAATGATGTAGAAAATGACACAAAAATTAGTGGAGTGGTAAATAATAATGGGGACAGGTCAGTTGTACAGACTGAGCTGGATAACTTGGTAAGATGGGTTCATTTGAGTAACATGCATTTAAAAACCGCCACATCTAGGAACAAAGAACATAAATTATACTTGTAGGATGGGCTACTGTATTCTGGAAAGCAGTGACTCTGAAAGACTCTGGAGTCATGGTGGAAACCAACTGAACATGAGCTCCCAGTGTGATGCTGTAGCTCAAAGGATGAGCACCATCCTCATATGTATAAACAGGGAAATATCAAAGCAGGTCTAGGGGTGGTATTATAGCGCTATACAACATTATGAGACCATTACTGAACCCTATATACACACATCTGGTGTCCAAACTTGAGGAGAATTTGAAAAATTGGAAAGAGAATTAAGACTGATTTGTGATGTATGAAAAAACTGCCTTAGAGCGAGAGACTGAAGAGGCTCAATCTATTTAGTTTATTGACTAGAAAGTTAAGAGATGACTTGAACATGGTCTACAAGTATCTACACAGAGGGGAGATTTCTGATAAGCAGAGGGCTCTTTGATCTAGCAGAAAAAAGGCACAATGAGATTCAATGACTGGAAGCTGAAGCTAGACAAATTCAAACTAGAAAAAAAGGTTCCAATTTTTAACAGTGCGGGGAAGTAACCATTGGAATAACTTACCTAGGGGGGTGGATAATTCTCCATCACTTGCAGTCTTGAAGTCAAGACTGAATGTCTTTCTAAAAGATCCACTCTAGCTCAACTAGAAGTTATGGAGTGAATGCAAAATAATTATTAGGTGAAGCTCTCTGGCCTGTGCTATGCAGATCAGACTAGATGATCATAATGGTCTCTTTTGGCCTTAACATCTATGAATCTATGGGGAGAAAAAAAAGTTGCAGTTTAGTCAGATCTTGGGACCACAGTGTTCTCATGCCAGTGGTGCACAAACTAAGTCAAACAACTGGGCTCCTTCAAGTTCTTGGGATATTTTTTAGTTCATTATGCACAATTAAAAACATCATATCCACTTTTGTTGAGGCTGCAGCCCATTCACTTCATGCTCTCCTGTCCCCCACAAACAGACTGAGATGTTCATGGAGTGCTACTAAACTAAAGGCCTTCTACTTAGGGTTATAAGGAGTCAAGGCCTCGCCTCTGAGACATACAGCCAGTGCCAGGAGAGCGTACTTCACTACAAGACTAAGTGAATTGGGAGATATGGAGCCAGGAAGAAGTTCTATTACATTATCATAGAATGTCAGGGTTGGAAGGGACCTGAGGAGGTCATCTAGTCCAACCCCCTGCTCAAAGCAGGACCAATCCCCAACTAAATCATCCCAGCTAGGGCTTTGTCAAGCCTGATGTTAATCGTAGATTAGATTTCTTAATTTTGTAGGAGGCTTTGGAAGAAGTGAATTGTCTGGGATATATGGACCATAAATTCACAGGGTCCTCTTAGTCTGAGTCCAGTTCACAGGATTGTAGGCTATATTTGGTACTTATCTGGAAATCCAAATCAGTGAAAGTAGCAAATTTCTGAGGGAAGGAGCCCAGATCAGCAGAGGTGGCAGCTTCTCACAGTTGCCAGCTTGGTTTTCATGTGCACACACTTGCCGTGAAAGGTCACTGCACATCCTGTTTAAACAAAACCCTGGGCAGGCAAAGCAGCTCAGGTCACTCCCTGCTCTCATGAGTAACTTTCCATTCCTCACACTGGGCAGGAGACTGACAGAGAGAAACAGCGGGAAGCTGCACTCCTGCCTCTGGCATAATGGAAACCGTGGCGGAAGAGCATGAAGTACTAACAGAAATAGGTGTGCAAGAGTTAGCACTGGGTCAGTGCTAAGTCATGAGCTACCCTCCCATGGATGCATTGCAGATCTCGTGAATGACTGTGATCCAGTATGAGTGAAACAACTAAAAAGGATCTCTTCTGATCTCACTGCGTCAGGGACGGACTACACTGCTGGATGTCTAACAGAACAGGCTTTGTAATGCTCGCACAGTAACCAACGACAGGCTTTCTACAGCTTTAGATTGCGCAGCTGTGGCCCACACACACAGGTTAACAGAAGCAGCAGGATCGAAGAGCTTAAAATTAAGCCTGCAGGTGGAGTTTGAGAGGGTATCAAGGCTTACAAAAAGGGAGAAAAAGATCTTCAGATAGACAAGCTAAGGATGGGCCAAAAGGGAGAATCATGACTGAAGGTGGTGGAGCCTTCCTGGTTGAGGCAGTTCAGCATGAAGAAGAAGAGAAGGGAGGTAAAAGGAGTCCGGTGCACGTGCACAGGGGCAGCTCAAGCCGCGGGGGGGGGGCCTGCCGGTCACCATGAGGGCAGCAGTCAGGCTGCCTTCGGCGGAATGCCTGCGGGAGGTCCGCCAGTCCCGCGGCTTCGGTGGCAATTCGGCGGCAGCTAGCCGCGGAACCGGTGGCCCTCCCGCAGGCATGCCGCCGAATCCACGTTACCACCGGGCCTCCCGCAGGTGCGCCGCCGAAAGCCACCTGCCTGCCGTGCTTGGGGTGGCAAAAAACAGAGCCACCCCTGCATGTGCACACAGACACACGGAAGTGCTGAGACTTTCTTTTCTCGGGGGGTACCTCATAGAATGTAGGTATGACAGGCAGATACATCCTCCTTGGAATATGTAGGCTCCAAACAGATATACTGGTCTGAGGGACAGACAGACATGAGCGTGACTTTCCCTTGTCACTACAAGTAGGTAGCCACCAACAAGCCACACCTAGAAGGCTCTAGCTAGAGCAGCTGGTTGCAAGAAAGGTGAGCACTCTGCACAAATTAAAACCACTGACCCAAGAAAACCTCCAGGAAAAGCACAGAACGACCGATATCCTTTCCAAACGGATACACCTGTAGGGGCTGGCTTTGTGGAAGTGGCATTCTGCTTTCAACAGGTGATGCTAAATCACAGAGGACCACTGCTGTGTATTTGAATGGGAAGCCTGGGACCATGGTCAGCTCTAAGCACCAGCTGATAGTTGCACGCTCTCTTATTAACCATCCAATCAGTCTTTGAAAAGCTTTAGTCCATCAATGCTTGGGCTGCAAACAGACATGACAAAAACAACAGGGCTGCCCCTGAGTTTAGCTATGAAGAAGCTCTCTCTGCTGCATAAGACCTTCAGGTTCACTCACATTAGCTAAATAGTGATGGGTTTATTTATCTCTGAGCACAATGGGGGCAGCTCCCTTTTAAACACTGGTTTGGGTTTTCAGAACAATCCAGCAGCCAGCTGAGATTAGAAATTGCTGGATTAGTTCAGACCATCCGTCCCTCTGAGCTGGGATAATCTCCCCGTTCTCCTCCACCAGGCATCTCCTCCTTAACACCCACTTCTTCCAGTTGTTTTCCAGCCATAGGGGCAAATGTCCACCTTGTTGGCTCTGCGTTGAATGTCCACAGGGCAGCAGGTTAACAAATGATACAAATGCACATTTGCTCCTGCAACATTACTGCAGTTCAGTGCTGTGCCTATGGAAAATGACACATGGGTTTGGGTAAGGCAGCATAATATCTGTTTTCTGTTTCTTCATGATTAGCATTCTGCTCTTTTAAATTAAGGTGCAGATCAGTCAAACAGGCAGACACCATTGCTACTGCATCAGCTGTCCCAGAGCAGGAAGAGGTGAAAAGATACAAAAAGTCTCTAGATCTGTATCAGTTTCTTGCACTTAGGGTCAATAAAGGTGGCGAGGGAATGGCTGCTAGATATGAGAGCAGTCCCCAGGACAGAGAAAGGCAACAACAGCTTAAGGGAGGAGAGCTATAGTAAGTACTTGGAAGGATACAGATCATAAAGAACACTGAACAAGTGGAGAGGATAAATCATGGGCAACCAAACAACATCCTAGCTAAGTTTACCTCTAGCAAAGAGGAGCTTACATTTGCCTAGCACCTTCCATAGCAGAAAAACCTCAAAGTGCTTTACAAGCAATCAGCAAAGATCGCTTTGCCTGCCACTTAAGCACAGCCTCCTGTCAGGTGATACTGGCAGCTGTTTAACAGAGCACAATAGGCTAGGGCAGGAAGTGAAGAATACAATAACCACTTGAAAGTGGAGTGGGGGAAAATTCAGGGAGGCAGAATAATTCCCCAGCTGGAATTTGACCAAGACACTCAGGTTAACATCCTTACTCAGAAAAGACATTGTGAGGTTTTCAGTTACCATCAGGGCCAAGACCTCTTTACATTTCACACAAACATGACAGCTCCAACGGCACAATTCTCCCACTGAGCCATTGGTTCAGTCCTGACTCAGAATGCACCATTTTTTGCACCACCCTCTTTATACCTTGCGTTTTCCAATCCAAATACATGTCCCTAGTTCTTATCGTCTATTGGATCCAACTTAAAATTCTTGCCATGGGCCTGAACATCAGATATTTCCATCCTCCCCCCCTTTATTTTCATTTGTTCAGATGTTTTTACAAGCAATTAGATTTTAAGGTCAGAAGGGAAAATTATGATCAACTGGTTTGACCTCCTACATAACCCAGGCCAGAGAATACCACCCAGTAATTCCTGCATCCAACCCATAATCTGGTTGCGCTAGAGCAGATCTTTCAGCAAGACAGCCCTTTTCCACAGATACTCTCTGGTTAGTTTTTGTTTGTGTATCATGCAAATGGGGAGGTTTACAGGAAGAAGACGGTAGGAGAACCTCTGCTGCAGGAAGACCAAGGCCTGGTCTACATCTAAAACTTAGGTTTACCTAGCTATGTCGCTCTGCGGTATGAAAAATTCACACCTCTGAGATGCAGTAACTATACCTAACACCTGGTATAGTCACTGCTAAGATGGAAGAATTCTAGCTGCCACCTCTGGAGGGGTAGATTTACTACAGCAATGGGAATAGGCCTTCCATCACTCTACCAAGTGACTACACTACAGCGCTACTGTGGCACACCTGAGGTGCTGCTTTTTAGGGCTTTATCTGGCTAATTCCTGTAACACCGGACACCGTGACAACTTCAGAAAATTGACATAACCTAGAGGGCAATTAATAAAATGCTAAAAGAAATTAGTGTCTTTCTATCTTCTCCTGAAGCTGAGCTGACAAAGTGTATCCTGACAACAGGGGCATTGCCACCAGAAATGTATGGTTTAAATGTAGGGTCTAACAGCGAGCTATTTCCTGCCTGGAGAGGGGCTTCTCAAATAACCAGAGTCAATACCAGTCAGCTTTTTCCATGATCCACACCTGGAAGGGGACGGGAAGGAAACAGGAATTCTGTTCTGAGAGACATGAGCATAGGTGTTACACATTCACCATAGTCCAGGGACAGGTTTAATGCATCTCAGCTAAGCCTTATGATTCCCACAGCAACTGTAACTCACAAGAGGCAGTGTGAGTTAGTAGTTAAAACCAGAGGGGTGGCAGACAGGAAACCTGGGTTCTATTCCTGACGTGCCCTGACCCTTTTAGTAACTTTTGGCAAGTCAGCTTGCCTCCATGTGCCCTTAACTACCCACCTGTAAAATGGAGGTTGGATGTGGGGTTGGTGTATAATACTAACCTTCATAAGGGGCTTTGAGATGAAGAGTGTTACAGGTGGTGCAAAGTCATATACTTTACAAGCATAAGTTCAACAAAAGACATAGCAAAACATAAAATACTATCTATGCACAAAGGAGCAGCTGTATGAAACTCATGTGCTGGCTTTTGGGATTATCAATTGCAAGCTACAGTGTCCCGTTAACTTTTTTTTGCAGTGACAAAAATGTGTATATTATGGAATTAGCGTAAAAAAAACCCCAGAAGTCTCTCACGAGAGAGATTTGTTAGGTAATTCCTTCTCCTGACACTAAGTGCTAGAGGTCTTGAAGGAGCCATTTTAAAATTCAGTTGGACTCAAACTAATTAAAAGATTTACTCAAATTCTCAGAAAGTAGATTTTGTACTCAGGGAGGGAGTGCTGTAAATTGGGGTGGATACGCTGTGTTCTCTATGCATAATCAAGAGGCTTTGTTCCCTATTTAAATGCAAAAAACTCAACTCAGTCTTAACTCTGGAGTTGTGACTAGCACCTACATAATGCTGGGTGTGTGTTAGTTACACTTCAAGTTTTTGAAGCCCTAAACATAGGCCTTTAGCTTTCCAAATTAATCCCTTTTTTTCTGAGATCCCACTGCCCCAGCACACTAGTAATGAGACTATAAAACAGAATAAAGTAAGCAATATTTAAATCCAAGAGATAGCTTTTAAAGGATTTGCCATACTCTAGCCCTGGTTTCAGAGCAACAAGGCTTATCGCTGGATTTTCCCCACAGCCATATCATTTAACACTCACTCTCTCCTAAACACACACACTTTGGCATAAACAAGCTGATCGGGGTTTAGATAAGAAATGGAAGCACAGGAGACTCTGTTCCACTCAGGCTCCAGTACGGTACTAATCACTGTGGGACCTCAGTGCTTTCCGAGATGGCAAGACATTTCTTTACTGTTTCTTTGACCAAACACAGGAGTCCCATTTTCTTTCTGTACTTCATGGGACAGGTTTTTAGATAGTTTTTGATGCTGTAGCAGCATCAAATGGATGAATCCAGATTGTAAGGATTCCGTGCAGTAGCTTCAGTGTTCACATGATTGTAGCAGTAGCTTTCCTTGAGCAAAGCTGAAATGTTATGCCCTAAGTGGAGTACACTTTGGAGGGCCCAGAGCATGACACAGTCAGGTTGGCTTTGTATTGGGAAGTCAAGAGAATGCTGTTTTTATGGAGAGATTCACACTGGATCACATAGCTAAACAGTTTGACTATCATGGCACAAAGTGACAGGTATATTGGAGTAGAAAGAACAGGAGTACTTGTGGCACCTTAGAGACTAACAAATTTATTAGAGCATAAGCTTTCGTGGACTACAGCCCACTTCTTCGGATGCATATAGAGTGAAACATATATTGAGGAGATATATATACACACATACAGAGAGCATGAACAGGTGGGAGTTGTCTTACCAACTCTGAGAGGCCAATTAAGTAAGAGAAAAAAATATATGTTTCACTCTATATGCATCCGAAGAAGTGGGCTGTAGTCCACGAAAGCTTATGCTCTAATAAATTTGTTAGTCTCTAAGGTGCCACAAGCATTCCTGTTCTTTTTGCGGATACAGACTAACACGGCTGCTACTCTGAAACCTGTCATATTGGAGTAGGTAATTTTTTTCCTGGACTTTGATAAAAGTCAAACTGTTGGCAATGCTCTGAGGCTGACAGGGATGTGACATGTGGACTGATCAAAATTTAGCAGGAAACATTTTCAATATAGGTACTGGGTCTACATTACTTCCTAAAGGTGACTAATGGCATAACAATTGAGATAGGAATTAACACTAATATTAGCACTACTGGCCCTAATTAATATGTCTGAACTTAGAACATTGGAGCAATCACCCTCATTTCTTGTTTGCATTTACAGTTCACTCCTGTTTATTGGAGTGGCCTGGGGACACCTGAAAGTTTTGGATAACTGGATGTTCGAATAAGCAGAAGTGCAATTAACTAACCTCAGGCTACTTGTTTTGGAGAACTAGGACTTTTGGATAAGAGGAATCTGTAGAACTGGAATTACACTGAAAATCCAAAGTGAGGGTTAGGGTCTCCCATTTTTTAAACTCTCTCTTCATTGAGAATGTTTTGCTATTGAAAGGCTTTTGAAGCGACTCAACTCACTGACAGGTTTCAGAGTAGCAGCCGTGTTAGTCTGTATCCGCAAAAAGAACAGGAGTACTTGTGGCACCTTAGAGACTAACACATTTATTAGAGCATAAGCTTTCGTGGACTACAGCCCACATATGCATATGCATCCGAAGAAGTGGGCTGTAGCCCACGAAAGCTTATGCTCTAATAAATTTGTTAGTCTCTAAGGTGCCACAAGTACTCCTGTTCTTCTTTCAACTGACTGAGGGACCTTCCCTTTCCATTCATTTAATTTATTAACAAGAACACATGTACATTCTGGGAGTAGGGCTAATTTTTAACAAGACCAACACAGTATTCTAAGTAAACTGCACGTATTAGAAAAGCATCTCTGCAGTCTTTCATGGAACCTGTGGCTTGAAACTGCTGAAGTGCCAGCCAAAGGCAGCAACATTTCTAAAGACACCAAAACTGCTTACGAGCGTATGCAAGAGGTGCACCTAAGCAGTGCATCAAGGCACTGTGTCTATGACAAGCCCATGGCTCACATCTTACTAGCAGCCAGCCACAGTCACAAAGCTATATGCATCTACTGTGATTTGACTTGCCAAGTAGAGCTGTGTTTTTCAGATAATTCATTTATATTCATCTTCAAGAATCCTTTTAGATGCACGTAGGGCACGAGGAGCATGCCAGCACACCCTACATTGCACGTTCCTTATTTTAGCTAGAGACAGCTAAGATGACTGCTAAGTTTGGAATTCCAGTGACCATCCTTTTTTCATCTGTTTCAAGGACTTTGAGAAAGTTGCCAGGATATTATTGCTGTGGTAGGTGTCAGCAGAGAGTGCCGTCATACACAGCCTTAGAAGTTCCTTTTATTGAGTTTTTAGTCTTTTGAAGAAATGTTGTATTATTGTTCATTTTGTTATGCAGTCGTTCTTGGAGAAAAGCTGTGGCAGATAGGAGAATTTCTCTGTTTTATTCTCTGCATTTGGAGTGAATTCTTGGGACAGAGAAGCTTCCTGGGAACTGGGGTGGGATTTCTGGAAGAAGGGTTTGCCTGCATGCTGTCTGTGACTGCCTCTGCTCCAGAACTGGTGTGCATGGGTAGATAAAGCAAGGCACACTTAGGATAGACCCAGACTCTGCATCAGTAGTTTCTCTTCCACTGGGAAGCAGACTTGCAAGGTCCAGAGTTCCGTCACCATTCAGCAGAAGGGCTACCCATTGAGGGCGGTTGGAAGACTCAGACTCCTAGACTTTAAGGCCAGAAAGGACCATCACAATCATCTACTCCAGTGGTTTTCAACCTTTTTTCATTTGTGGACCCCTAAACATTTTCAAATGGAGGTGCAGACCCCTTTGGAAATCTTGGATATAGTCTGTGGACCCCCAGAGGTCCACGGACCACAGGTTGAAGACCACTGATCTAGACTGACTTGCACATTGCAGGCCACAGCACTGTCTCCACCCATTCCTGCAATAGACCCATAACCTCTGGCTGAGTTACTGAACTCCTCAAATCTTCGTTTAAAGATTTCAAGTTCAAATCCACCATTTACTCTAGTTCAAACCAGCAAGTAACTTGTGCCCTAGGCAGAGGAAGGCGAAAAACCCCTAGGGCAACAGCATTGATATACTATGCTTCTGTATCCAGGAACCCTACAGAAGTAGCTACCCTGCTCACTGGTCTCTGTTTAAGGCACTGGATAGAGATTTGGGAGGTTTTGGGTGCAATTCCAGGCTTTGCCACAGATTCCATGCAAGCCCTTGGAGGAGTTAGCGCTTCTTTACCTCAATTTCCCTAATTGTAAAACAGGCATACTAATCCTTGCTGATATGAAAGGCATGTCACAAGGCTAAATTAATGTTTGCAAGGTGCTCAGACGCTGCAGCAGTGGGAGCCATTTTGCTACAGAGAGGCACAAAGATCCTGCCACTTTTTGGACTGCATTTCTGAACATGAGATTACATGTGTTGAGATTTGTAGGGCAGCCACTGGTTCCCTACAGCCAGAATTCTGGAATTAAGATTGGACTATACTGCCCTAGTGAACGCTCTCTAGCACTTTCCTATGTTAACGGGAACTGCAGTTCTAGATTAATGCACCCATAGTTTCAAACAGACATTTTTAAAAACCAGGACATTGGGTTTCTGTCACTTGCATCAACCAATCTGGGTGAGTTTACCAGCAACAAGTTTTGTTTGGGGGTGGCTGATAGTTACTTTGAACACTTACCTGTCCCTCAGAGTTATGTTAGGCTCAGGAAGAGTGCAGCAGATGGGGCAAATGCACAGCTTCTCAGGCCACGGATTCTACTCACACCTGAGTGCTAGTAGAATTAATAAATAACTGGAAGCCACTGAACTGGTCCCAGTGGCTTCAACTTTGCCATTTCTCCCTCCTACCAAAGTTCTGCTGAGTGAGGAAAAAACGGGGCAGACTCTTATTTCAGGTTGATAGGTTTTAGTGACAGAAACCCAGTTCAATGCAGGAGATTGATCCTTCTAATAAAAAATAAAAAAAAATTCTTCCCTTGGGTCTCTCCACAGGAGCTTTCAAGGATGTTGTGCTGTGTGTGAAGAGAAAGGCAGGTTCTTTTGCCTATTGCTCCACCACCACAGATCTATTTGCCTGCTCAAAAGCCAGTGTCAGGTTTCATTGGCACAGCCCAGGCTTCAGTTTATGGCAAGACACAGGGATAACAAGGTATGGATGGAGATTAATAACAAGGGGCCCAATTCTGCCACCTTTATTCATGCTGAATAGAAACTTGTTCTGCAAATTGTCCCCTTCATCGAATTCTACTCAGAGTAAGGATGGCAGGATCTGGCCTTAGATTAGCAGTAAATACACTTTTCGGCTTGCAAGGTAAGTTCAGGACTTGCTTACCGTCTCGGAAGGACTGCATGGACTCGTCTCCCCACGCAGGTGGGAACGGGGATAAAGGAGACCGTGGAATACTGCATTCAGACATGGGGGTCATGCTTTTTCGGTGTCCAAACCCGTGCACCTCCCTCTCTCGGTTTGGGGATGAAGGCTCCGTTCCTACTGCAGACTGCAGCATAGGGTGTTGGGATGAATTGGCCAGCAGCTCCTTTAAGATGTTAATTGGAGAGATGGTGAGCTCCCAGTTGGTGATACCGAAGTCCCTCAGGTGGGCTCTGGCATGGCTGGACAGACCGGCACGTGTATCAAAACCAGCCCCACAGAACTCACATCGCATTAAACTGAAAGTACTTGGGTCAAAGTTGGCAACTGCGAAAAAGAAGGACAATTTGTCAGCATCATCCAGGAGCAGCTAACAAATATTAAAAGCACCTAACAAATATTTCCAGACATGGGAAGCCCAAGGGAGGACTTTACTGCACATAACATGGTAAAAGCCCCAGCCAGGTGATAATGCCAAAAGAGAAAAGCTTAACCAGATGAAAAAGCCATGAATGGATGTTGTATTGTGACAAGAGACTCAGAGATTCAGGCCAGCTACCATAATATACATACCCAGCCTCAGTGGGAGGAATTAAAAAAAAAAAAAGTTTTAAAAAAAAGTAAAAAAAATAATAAATTGAGTACATACTACCTTTTTTCTTCTTCTTTTGGAAGGAAAATTTTTGCTCAATAGCTTTCACTTCTTCTGCTGAGATGAAATGACGGACATTGTAGCTCACACCCACCCTGTTCAAGTGTCCCCTCACATGGTTGGCTAGGCCAATCCCATTGTGAAACCTGTCAGGACAATATGGGCATTTCCTCTCTTCGTTCTTCAGCATGGGCGAGTCTGTATCCAAGAGGTCATCTAGCTCTAGGGAACCCTCTAGAGGGGAGTCCAGCAAGAGAATATCTAAGGGGAGGGATTCGTCCATCATGAACTCCCTGGAAGGAGCTGCTATTTTTTTCTTGTACAGCTTCCCCTTTGGCTGCTTTGTCTTTTGGGGATGAAGGTTCATCTCCTCTAGAAGGACAACAGGGACCATCTTCTGTAACTGATGCTGCTGTTCTTCCGATGCTATAGAAGAGTCTGTTGCTTTCAAGGTGTCTCCGAAAGTTCTCTTGAGGGCCAAAACAGACTGAGGAATAGCAAAGGGTTTGAAGCTTCTATTCTCAGTCAAATCTATTTCCGTGGTTAAAGAAATTTCCTCTTCCATGCTCCCAACATCATTTGCCAATGCCCATTTGTGCCTGAGCTCCTCCAGCCCCTCTGGGTGAGTCCTGACGTTGTCCCCATCACTCTCAAGGTGGTGTATTGTGCTTTTTTTTTTCATTTGCTGCAGGGCAAACTGAGAATAAACTTTTGCTGAGGTAAGGGTAGACAGCCCTAAGTTTTTGTGCAGGGCACCGTACGGGGCTGCTTTCCTGGTGTGAAACTCTGATGTCTGGAAGTCCTTTTTATTAGTTCCGTTGCTTTTATTGAGTCTCTGGTGACCCATGGAAAAGCTATGAACAGATTCATAATGGGATGTGCTTTCTCGGTGAGGCTGGGGAAACAGTCTCTCGGCTTTGCCAAAATAATCCATCTCTGAAAATCGGCCTGGCCTAGCGGGGCTGTAGGCATCCCTGCTAGTTCCAGGCTGATTAGAGTCCTCTTCAAAAATCTCTATGTCCCAGGGAAGATGGGAATGGGCATATTTCATGTGTTCCTTTAGGATATTTTCATTGGGGGCGGGGAAGCTGCAGAGCATGCATGTGCTGAGTCCTTTACTGCTGCTGTGTGGCTGCACCTGCACAGGGGTGTGTTTGTTTGGTTTTAAGTGTTTGTAGATGTTGTGCACTGGGCTGTCATGCATTTCTCCACTGCCAGTGCTGCCAAAGAGATTCACATTCTTCATGCCTTGGTCCTTCCTCTCCTTGACGTGCATCTTGGCATGCTGGACGAAGATCTTAGAGGAGTTGGTTCCAAAGACGCACTTGGGACACTGCAGCCGGGCTTCTCGACCTTCGTCTGAAAACTCATTGAGCTTCTGGATTTCTTCAATGATTTTCTCTCTGGACTCCTGATGAAGCCTCTTGTGCTGCTCCAGAGAGCCAGGGTCCCCAAATGCCCATCCGCATTCATTACAGGAGAACTGACACTGACCCCCAACTGCATCTCTATCTTGGTCCTGCCCTGGTCCCTGGTTATGCTGAAGCATGTGATCCATCAAGTGTTCCTTTTTCTTAAAGTAAATGCTGCATTCAATGCACGTGTACACGGTGGGATCCTCCTCCTGGCCAAGCTCTTCCTTTCCCTGCTCCTCTAACAAGACACTGCACACATACGGCCTCATCTCAATGTCATAGGAGCTGCAGGGAGTTGGTTCTAGAGACATCAGTGGGATTCGCTCTACAGAGTCTTCAGCGTTTACCGTCCAGGACTGTTTGCTGATAGCAAGATCTTCATTTATCTGGAGGCTTGGCTTTTGCAATGTCCACTCTGCAGCATTAAGAGAACTCAAGTCACTCAAACTGGCCTCCATTGCCAGCCCCGTCCTGTCAGAGGATACACTCTCCAGAGTTTTCGACTTGTTCAAGACAGGGTTTAGCGTTTTTCTGAATACCGGCAGAGGCAACAGACGAGGCACCTCATGCACGGCCTGTCCCCTGATGGATAAGTTAGTTGCTCCATCTGTTGGCTTGTTTATGTCTTTATAGTGAGGACTAGAACTCTTACTGTGCCCAGAAATCCAGTCAAACCTCTGAATGCCCTTCTTTTTTTTATCTAAGTGCTCTTTACTGAAGGCTTCAAGTTGCTTTGGTTCGTTTTTATGATATTTTTCCTCTCCACTAACAGACCGTACTCCAGCACAAGGAATGGAAGTTTCTGCTGTAGCCTTGTGAGTGTTCAAGTCCTGAGAGTCGCTCTCCAATTGATCAGTGTCCATCTGCACAGTATTTACAATCTTGGACTCCACTGTAAACGTGGACTCCATTGAGCGTGAAGGATTTACACACTGCACTTCTGTTGAGCCTGCTGAGTCCTTCAAACCAGAAAGTCTTTCTAAAGTGCTTTCTTCTCTCAAGTCACCTCCTCTTGTCTCTAGAGTGGAACAATCCCATGATGTGCTGCCAGACACAGTCATGCTTCTTAGCTCTGCTGAACCCCTGGAATCTGCTCTGTAAAACCCTTTCTTGAGTTCTACATGTTCTTCATTCCTGGTGCTGCAAATAATTTTTGACATTTATTAGCTGGTTAAAGGATATGAACAAACACTTCTGTTTACATAAAACACATCACTTCATTTTCATAGCTTTTAAGGTCAGAAGTGACTGTTCAATCATATACTCTGAGCTCCTGCATAATAGATGCCAGAGAATGTCACCAGGCTTCCCCTGTATGTAGCCCATTTAAAATTAACAAGACTGATCTGTTAATCAAATATACTAAGGCTGGAAAGGACCTATTAGGCTGCCTATTCCACTTTTTCCTTGCCCCTTCCAATGCCACGTGCAAGATGAATCTCTTCTGCATATCCTCAAGGACTTGGTCCAGTTTCGTTTCAAAGACTCCAATAGCATTAGCAGCTTCCCTAGAGAGGCTGACCCACATATTAGAAGTGACCCTATTAGAAAGGGTTTCCTGAAGACCAGCTGAACGTTTCCATCATCACTTCCTGGATTACTGCCTCAACCCACCTAAACAAAATTTCCCCTTTCCCCGCTCAAAAACCCGCCCCACCCTCTGCAGAGACCTTTGGGACACAGGCTCCTAGACAGTTCGATCACTCTCTCTACCAAGCTGCCCACGGATATTTGCTGTTGTGGGAGGACAGATATTTTATTATGAGGCCGAACAGGAACCAGTAAGGCTTTCGTAGAGCTCAATGGACAGTGCAGGCATGGCCCCTAGCACCCTGCCTTTTGGATCCATAAATTCCACGGTTAGAAGGGACCATTATGATCATCTCATCTGACAGCCTGTGTAACATAGGCCAGATAAATGCCCCGCAATAATTCCTAGCGCAGAGCTTTTAGAAAAACAACATCCAATCTTGATTTCAAAATGGTCAGAGATGGAGAATCCACCAAGATCCTTGGTAAGTTGCTCCAGTCATTAATTACTCTCCCTGTTAAAAATTTACATCTTATTTCCAGTCTAAAGTAGTCTAACTTCAACTGCTAGCCATTGGATCATGCTTCTACCTTTCTCTGCTAGATTGAAGGGCCCATTATTGTTCCCTTTGTAGGTACTTACAGACTAATCAAAATCACCCTTTAACCTTCTCTGAGTCCAGACATAGGAGCCTCGCCAGTGGCTTATTCAGAGGAAAGTTCTATCGGCTGGCAGCTCTCTAAAGGAAGTGTGAGAAATTAGGAGCCATTTTGCTCTTCTTTATTGTTTTTTGTTTCTCCAGCTTCAGCATTCTGTACAGGGGCCACAAGCCAATGGGGGCAGGAGCATCCCCTCACACCTTGGTAGGGGCTCAAAGTATAGAGAATACGCCCTAAAAAGGTTCCTCCCCACACCTACTCTTTCTGCACTGGGGCAGAGAACAGGACAGTGCTAACCGCCTGCCAGGATCTTGACGGCTACATCTCATCTGCATTAAGTGGAGCAAATAGACATGAGGGCACTGCTGCTAAGGCAACGGCAGTCTTGTGGGGAGACATTACAATCTCCCTCATTCACAGACGATCCCGATGGTGTTTGTACCAGTTTTGAAAGGGTTGAAGGCTTTTTATTGCCAACATGGCTGCTGGTAGGAAGGGGAAGGAGAGGGGCAGATGCCCAAAGGGACTAGGGTTCGAGAAGCAGCGCCCATAGGTCAGCTATGGCTAAAATTTCAAACTTTGGGGCAGAGGTACCGCAGAAGTCTAAAAAGAGGTGCCTGTGGACACCACATGAGGGCAGCTGCGAATCAGATTGGGCTCCTGTTCTCCTCTCTGCCAGTGACCAGCTACTCAACTGCTCTGAACCACTCCTACTCCCTCTGCAAATACAAGGATAATGATTCTACCCACCTTTACAAAGTGCTTGGAGATCTATGGATGAAAAAAAGCTAGAGAAGTGTCTTTATTAAAATAGAGGTGCAGATGGTGGAGACCACAGGTCCCAGCAGGTTTTGATTGAGAAGGAGCATTGCATGCTGAGAGCGATAGTCTGATGGCAGCTATCAGAGGTACCGCTTCACAGACCATTGGGTGTAGCACACACGGTGCAAAAGGCAGCACAGGGCAGCCATACAGACTCCAGGCCTCCGTACAGCCAGAGAGCAAGGTAAGATTCCTCCACACACCGGCTCCTGCCAATATACCTTATTCCTGGATTACAGGGACTACACTTGAATCTCCACAGCCTACTCAGTCCTCGGCTTCTCTGTTGTCAGTGACAAACGTGGCAGTGATTGTGTGATGTGGATGCTTGTCAACTAACATCTGGGTTGAGACCCCCCCTTGTTCAGTTCACACCAGGAATACTCAGAGCTTTGGCTCATTACAAACCTGTCTCAGTGGAAACCCCCTGAACCTCTTATTAATCAACCGAGTCATCCAATACACCACCTCTCTCTCATTCCACGCCTTCCTCATAGAAAAACACTAACTAAGACTTTCACTTGCTCCTTATGATGGGCACTGGGCCAGAGAACCTAACAAACAGGGGACTCAAATGCCTCCAATTGCAGAGGTGACCAGAGGCGATAAAAACCGCAACAGCCGCTCTGCTCTCAAGTCTATGAGACAGGATAGCATTATCTAACAGGTCAAGTTCTACTGAATTGAGAACAAAGCACCTTTGTTGGCTAAGATAGCACAGCTGCCAAGCCCACAAAATTCCCACACAGCACTGCCATTTTCTGTTTTAAGAAACCTCCTCTCCCCACAAATTCACATCCAGTTTTCCAGCTCAGTAAAATCCCTTATTTTACCCAAGCAAAATAACTGCTGGTGGGAAGAGAGTTTCTCCATGGTCACCAAGGAAAGGTGATTACCATATGCACTGCAAATCCCATGTGTATTATTAAGAATAACTCACTAAGGAAACTCCTAGCCCAGGAAGGATCAGAACACTGAGTAACACTGGATACAAAAATAAACCCATTAAAATGTGCTGGGCACTAGTTATGTTGCGTAAGCAGGATAAACGAGGGGCATTCTGAGCAGGTCAGTGGTCCATACTGCCCTGCAGAATTATCACTCAATGCCACAATGTGGGACACACAATATCTGACATGCTTTCTCCATCGTATTCCACAGCTACTCCTTGAACATCCCTCCATCAACCTTAAATCTCGGTTATCACTGCCAGCCTACTCAGAGATAATGGCTGCAGGCAAGCCTCCAGTAGCCATAATAGTGGCACTAAGAGAGGAATGGTACACTACCTGGGCCTCAGACACCCCTGCCGGAGGTGATGTGCATGCAGGCAGCTGGTGGATATGGGGGAAAGAGAGAAACAAGAAAAAGCAAAAGACTGAATGGCAGGACATGCACCCCCATTCCCTCCCAAAAGCCACTTGGTAGCATATCATCATGAGAAACACAGGTCACTTGAGAGGTGTAATCAGGAGAACTGGGTTTGACTCCTCATCCTAGTCTCTTTTACTTTAAGACTGAGAATGTTGCATGGGTTGGGCTCGGAGGCCCAATGATGTCATCAAGTAGAACAACCGGGTTGGACATGCATTCAGCCCTGCCTGGCAAGCGTGAGAGAGAGTAAGATGCCCAATGTTACTCAACAGCAAGGAGTGACACTGGCTGGCTCCAAAGGGGAGCTCCTCTTTGGCCAGGAAGGACAATGACGGCAGGGGGAGGGGCATCCTCAGGCTTTACTACCTGGAAGCTCTGTTAAAAGTGAAAGTCCTCGGGATCGGTTCAGTGGCAGTGACACAAATGTGTGATTTATCCCAGGAGCATCAGCACTTACCAGAGTTCCTTCCTGTGAGGCGTGCTCGGGACAGCATCACAGAGGGCAGGATCGGGCTCATCTGCAACAGAGAGAAGGAAAGCTTCATCGATCAGGGCCGAATCTTGGCTTCTTTACTGCCATTTGGAATAATGTCATTTTGTGTTAAAAAGCTTTCCTGGCAGATAACCGCCCCCTCCTCTGCTTCTGCTGCGCCTCCTCCCCTCCTGCAGCCGGGTTGAGATTACTGCAGCATTTCTATCCCACACTTAAGAGGGTTTAATCCTGTGCACCAACGATTTGATCTATAATCATTCTTCCAGTAAGCAGTTTAAAATAAAAATGCACATGCTTCAATGCCTGGCTCCCACCCACCCTCTCTTGAGAGGGGCACCCAGTCTATTTGAAGTCAAGCAACTGGGTGGTGGTTGATTTTTTGTAAAGAACCCTTGCAAAGGGAACCTTGTGAAAATGATGGAACCTGTGCAGGATGTCACACAGTAACACAGTGATGTGCTCTCTGCTGCCTTGAGCTGGAGTGACCTGCCCTTAGGCTAGAGGTATCCATTCAAAATGCTGATGCAAAGGATCATTGTCCTAGCCCAGTGGTTCTCCACCTTTTTATTTTATTGTGGCCCACAATGTGTTATGTGGGCCGCATCAAATACTACCTCTATGGTCCTGAGGATGTCACATGGGCCGCAGCTCTGTGCTGATTGGGCCGCAGGCTGAGAAGCACGGTCCTAGCCTATTGCTTTGACCATGTCATCCCTCTCTAAGCTGCTTGCTACCCCCGCCTCTGATCAACCCACGATCCCAGCCTCCATCTTGTTAAATCTTCAAACAAGCACCTTTGTGCTTTCTCCCATGCTGCCCACATGCTCCCCATAAACACCCACAAAACTAACTCATTATACTCCTTCAAATCTCTCCTTTGCCATGACGCCTACAAAAAACGTCACAACAGTTAGGCCGCTGGTGTGCTGAGAGCCCTGCCCATCGAGCTGATCACAACTGTCTCATTGTTTCCTTATGCTCCCCCCATCTGTCTGTATCCACCTGTTATCTCTTCTCTTACAGTTGGACTGTAAACTCATTAGGGCAGGGACCATCTTTTTGTTCTGCGTTTGCACAGTACAGCGGGGTCCTGGACCATGACTGGGGCTCCAACGTGGTCCCGTAACACAAATGATAAGAACAATTTCTGTGTTCCATTGAAAGCCCGTTCAGACCCTACACAGCCTTCGAGCTCGACTTCCAGATGCAGCCTGTGGGATGAACATTTATCCCAAGAACACAAAAGCCAGCGGCAGGGTGGAACTGTTCAAACTGTATGATGGGTATCCACATTAAGTCACAGGTGTCTCAGGCCAGGGAGGTTGCACTTGTTGAAGATATGGACAATGTGAGCAGCCATTAAGGCTGGGATTTCCAAGAACCCAAGGGAATTAGGTGCTCAAATGCCTAACTTCAATGGGTGTTGGATACTGAACTCCCTTAGGCTGCTTTGCCAATCCCATTTTACCATGTCCTGGAGTGTCATCAGCGCAGTGGTCTGCTATTGTACACGGCACTGTCAACTCAATATATGGATCCCATTTTACCAAACATGCCTACTGCAAGCAGGGATCCCAAGTGCTGTCAGTTCAAGAAAACTCCAAATGAGCAAAAGTAACTCAGGGAAAACCACAGTAAGACAGGCCTCACAACATGCCCTATCAATCTTTGGTACTTATCTGCCTCAGCCCCCCACTACCATCATATCTGAACATCTCACAATCACCTCACAAACCCCCTAGGCGGCAAGGCAGCACTGCTATCCCTATTTCAAAGAGGGGAACTGAGTACAGAGAGAGAGTGAATGACCTGCCCCAGGACACAATGGACGTCTGTGATTGAGCAGAGAATTGAACCCTCCTCTCCCAAATCCCAGGCTAGTGCCCTAATCACTGGAAAATCCTTCCCTCCAGTCAAAAAGGCTAACAGAATGTTAGGAACTATTAGGAAAGGGATAGAAAACAAGACCTCCCCACCCCCCCGCCAAAAAACCAAAAACAAAACAGTGCCACAATATAAATCCATGATGCGCCCACAACTTGAATACTGTGTGCAGTTCTGGTCCACCCCCCCATCTCAAAAAGGATATAATGGAACTGGAAAAGGTTCAGAGAAGGGCAACAAAGATTTCTGAGGCTTTCATACCAGGAGAGACTACAAAGATTAGGGCTATTCAGCTTAGACAAGAGACAACTAAAGGGATGGGGGGGAGGGGGGAAATATGACAGAGGTCTATAAAATCATAAATGTTGTGGAGAAAGTGAGAAGTTTTATTTACAATACACAAACCAAGGGTCATCCAATTAAATTAACAGGCAGTAGGTTTAATACAAACAAGAGGAAGTACTTTTTCCACAATGCACGATTAACCTCTGGTACTCATTGCCACGGGACACTGCGAAGGCCAAAAGTATAACTGGGTTCAAAACGAACTAGATGAGTTCATGGAGGACAGCTCCATCAATGGCTATTAGCCAAGATGGTCAGGGATGCAACTCATGCTTGGGACAACCCTAAACCTCTGACTGCTAGAAACCAGGAGGGGAAGATGGGGTGGATCACTCCAACTGTCCTGTTCTGTGCACTCCCCTGAAGCTCTGGCACTGGCTAGGGACATGATACAGGGCTAGATGGGCCATTGGTCTGACCCAGTCTGGTAGCTCTTAACAATGGCACCGGCAGCCTGTCCACATTAGGACAGGCAACATAGTGCCACTGGTGATAGCAGAGCCAGTATTGGCAATAGTGGGATGTTTTAAACAATTTCCGTAGAACAGACAGGGTCTTAGACAGCGCAGGCCTACACTACCATAGAGCTCTGTAGATCCCGGCTAGCAGCCAGTACATTCTACGGAGTACAGGTGTGATGCACTCCATGCCTGAATCACCTCTAAAGCAAATGAGAGGCACAGCTCCATTCAGCTGAAGCTTTCAGGAAGCACAGGCTGCATTCCATGTAGAATGCAGTGCAGAATTCCAGGACCTGCTTCTCCATGGCCCTGCTGCCACTTCCACCACCACCAAAGGGGGTAAATTGCCACCATTCTGAGCGGACAGCATTTGACAGCCACTTTGCCTTGGGGTAAGGGACTAGACAAGATGCAGGGCAAGGGAGATTCAAGGCGCTAGTGTCCAGGTCACTCCAGTCTCTGCTTTGCCAGAATAGGCCTGCCATGCGGATGGCTCAAGGAGTCAGAACAGTAGTCAGTTAAACCCGCCTTGCTTCCGGTTTAGTTTTAGGATCCCAGCCTGGCACCCATGTTTGATTTCGGTCACCAAATGGAAAAGGTTTTTATAGCCTTGTCATGGTAAATCAACATCTCATGACCCTGCTTTGGTCATCATCATCTCGGGTCACAGTTCTCCTAGTAGCTACAGTGCTGCCTTCCTCTCCATCCCAGTATCCTGTAGCTACCTGGCTCTAACCCAGGAAGCCAGCTATGCCTTAGGATTACCCAGTTAAACAAAGAGATGCAGCCTGCAGAGACCACAGGTCCGGTCTCATGGCGCTCCTGCACCCTGACAGATCAGGTGAAGGGGTAGTCAGTCAACACACAGGATTCTTACACAGTAACCAGAGAATTTACTGAGTATTTCACACTGCAAGCAGAGATGAGGGGATACCCAATTAACAGGTGCAGCAGCCACCAACACTGACCGTACAAGGGAGCTGAGCCATTACTAATGAGAGATCCTTTAATAGTTAGCCTTAAGACAAGTTACGGAGAGAGAGGAAATAGAAAGCTGCCAGCACTGACACAGGCACGATGGGCTCTCAGGGAATGTGGCGCTGCAGGGGAGTCGGGCTTTACTTAGAGTACTCTGTGCATATGTAGGCTCAGACCTCGGAGAGCTACTTTAGACCTTTAACGGGGTGCAGTCCCCTTCCTCCTCTTCCATGGAAGAGAACAGTTTGGATCTTTCCAATCCTGACCTTCTCATGGGTCTGGTCTCTGTGCTTTTTAGCGTCTGGGGTTTGCTCTCCTCTGTTAGGAGGACAGCAAATTCCAAGGCAGCGCCCTCATAATTTTCAAGGATCATGCATTTGTTTCACGAAGCGCCAGTTACGTTTACTGTGCAATAAAAATGACTGGATAATAGGACACCCCCAGCAAATGCAGAGTCCAGAATGTTGTCCAGAAGGGAAGCGAGGAGCACAGACACCGTGATCATTCAAAGAAAAGAGCTTTTACTTAAAGACTCAGACTGAGATTTAAAACCATGAAGTGGACTTGTAAACCCCCTTAACCCAGAGTCCCAAAGTCTCTAGACTACTTTGAAAATCTCAGCTTTAAACATTCTGCCTGTGATTGAAAAATATCTCCCAGAGTGAGTGCTGAATTCTGATTTTATTTACGCCAGTCTAAAACCAGAGTGACTCTAGTGAAGTCTCTGGGCTCACTCTGGATTTACACCATTCTGTGATCACATCTGGCCTGAAAATGCTGCACCGAAAGGACAACGTCCCTAGGATCCGGGGAGAATGTTTCAAACACTTTTCTTTTAAAGGGGAACAATAAGAGAATCCGGTAACACACTGCAGGATCATGTTAAATGGGCAGTATTCAGGAAGCTGTCACACCAGTTTGGAATGCCAGGGGGAGGGGACAGAAGCCGCAATCGTTAAAATCTGACACCAAAAAAAAAAAAAAAGGCAGATTTTAAAGACTTCCAAAACATACGGAGAATAGATGGCATCTGGCAGACGGGCACGTAGCTAGGTGTGGCGCGGCAGAGAGCGCAGATATGGAGAGAAGGACAATGACAGAGGTGGTTCCCAAGAGTTCCTTTGTTCTTGGTAGCTCCAGCATGGCTCCTATTTTTAGGAGCTGTCTCCTGGAGAGGAAAACATGCAGTGATTTATCTTCCTTTGGATGAGCACGTAGAAGCACTCCCTGCAAACCCTGGTATCTTGGAAACCGTAAGAGACAAGGGAGTTTAATGTCTAGGACTTGGTGGGTTCCATTTTACTCTCTATGGTAATCCAAGGAGAACTTCTCCTCTAAGTCGCAAGAGTAGGGACTGTGTATTTTTCCAGGAGAGACTGAATGCAGACTTTACTCAACAGCAGCAGTAGCTCTCAAGTTTAGGCGCTTTCCACTAAAGACAGGAACATTCAAGAGGTAAAATGCCATCGTTACACAGACACGGGCCTTTGCTACTCTGCCACATTGCACTAGGGATGTTCAATCCAACTGGCTGCGACACAGACATTTTCAAAAGCAAAAACACCACATGAGAGCATAGGGAAGAGGAGGCCAAAACATGCAGCCAAACAAACAAACAAAAAAAGCTTTGCATTAGGGGGGTTTTTCAGAGGAGGCACCACATGCTAGAGCAAGAGGTAAGAGTCCTTCTCTACATGATGGACTTAGTTCTAGATAAACTCTTTGCTGAGGGCTATTTAACATACCATGGTTTAAAGTTCAGGTAATTGAGAAATACCAACCTTTCAAGACCACCACTAACAAACAAACAAAAAAAAACCCCTGTGGCTCATTTAGAAAAACTATTGCAACTTGAACCATGGTAAATAGAGGTGAATTGCATATTGAATGGGCATCCATTGCACATCAACAGCATGAAGATTTTGCTTAGTCACCACCCTATTATCCAAAGGAATACCCTTGCTCACATGGGATAGCAGATGTGGAATAACTGACATGCTTCGTGTAAGTGATAAAGCTTGTAAAGCTCAGAACCATCTTTCATTGCACCCACTGAACTCCCAAGGGAAAGTGCTAATAAACACTCATAATAATAGCCCCCAGTCTGGACTGGAAAGTGATGTACAACTCTATAGCTGTGGATGGGACATACTATCCACAGAACTCCTCTGCAATATCTGAATGCAGAGAAAAGTTCTGCAAAATAACAACACCAGCCTCATCACAAATGAAGGTCCGAAGGAGGACTATGCTAATTTCAGAAGCATCTCTAGAGAGTGCTACAGGGAGCATGGCCTAGAACAGAGGTTCCCAAATTGTGTGGGGCAAAGAGGAACGTCAGGGGGGAGAGCAGGGCCAGGCTAGCCCCCACGGGAGGGGGAGGAGAGAGCACCACTTAGCCCCTCTCCGCCCTCAGCCATGTCCCTGGCTCCCATCCCCAGCGTGGCTCTGCTCTCGGCCCCGCCACCAGTATTGGCCACTGGCCACAGCTCCGTTCCCCACTCGGGGCTGAGTCTGGGGTCAGGGCTGGGAGCAGAGGCCCCCACTCCTGGCCTCAGACCCACCCCCAGCTGCATCCTTTCACCTCTTTGTGACTCAGTTTCCTCATCTATAAACTGGGGGTAATGATACTGTCCTCCTTTGTAAAGCGCTTTGAGACCTGCTGATGGAAGGTGCTATACAGGGGCTGGAGATTATTAATAAAATGTTTCAGACAGATTTCTGGACAAAAAAGCATGGTGCCCACAAATAATAAATCAACTTGAAGACTGTTAGAGTGGGCTTTTCAAAGGCATTTAGCATTGGTCTGACTCCCACATCAAAGTCAATGTTAGTTTTACTTAAAGGGAGCAGAATTAGGCCAAAGTGGAATGCTTTGAAAATCCCACTCTTAATATGACTAAGGGAGGCAATATGCACCCAGGAATTGGTTAGGATGATCTAAGGCAGTAGAACTAGGAGGAATGGGATAAAATACAGAGAAAGAAAATTTAAGATGGATGTTAGGAAAATATTTCCTTAGTGGTAGAGATCTATTCAGATATGTAAAGGTCTCTTCAAGGGATACAGTGAAAGAGCCATTACTTGAGACATTCAAAACTAGACAGGGCAAAGTCCTGGAGAACATTTTGTAGCATTCACTAGCCAAAGGACAGACAAACAGGACTTTTCCATCTCTAGTATCTATGGTCTTATGGACATCATATACTCAGGTGGTGTGGTGGTGGAAAATGCACTCCTGTCGAGGAGTTTGTTGCTGTCTTGCAGCTACAGAAAAACGTCCAGTGACCAAACTACCACCTCAATGAAGTCTTTATTGACCTGAGCAATGCCTTGGATTATGCTCAGGTGTCAGTCTTCAGAGGCTTCTGAGATAATTTTTGGCACAGGCAAGACAAACACATTTCAGCATCTCCACAGTAGCACTGTTAGAGAAGTCTGTACAGACAGACAATGTTCAGCCATGGCATTAAGCAACAGGTGATGGTCACTGCCCGATCTTCATAGTAACGTAAGAGGAAGCAAATCATGGTTTAGCTCTAGAAGACTAAAGTCCACTTGAGCAGTTTCTTTGAATCTATGGTATTTCATGAATGAGCACAGGTACTGGAAGAGCCACTGCTCTACTGGTGACCTTGCACTAGCAGGTAACTACGTTATCACTGTCTTGTCCCTAGCTTGGAAAGCAGGGATTCTACAGTCAGCCGTTCTAAGGCAAAGCTATGGCAGAGTAAGCATCAGTGCCAAAAATATAATAGGTTAACCCAAACAGCAGGGTCTGGGCTAAGCAAAGGGTAATGTGCTGACCGAGACAACCTTGGCAGTGCCTGCTCTGACTATGAGGAACACATCAAGTCAGGCACCAGAATACCAGCTACTGAGTTGGTCTTTTACATGGCTGCTTGTGGAAGCAACATAGTGTTTGCCTGTGCACAAAGTAAAAATCATACAGTAAAGATCGCCGCCCTACTGTACAGTGTACAGCTACTAACCTGTTACCAATGCAGCAATAAAGCAGCTCCCATACCAGATATGTTCGGCCTCTTTTGGTTAAAAGAGAACCAAGATAAAAATCATACTCTCTCCCGGGAATTTATCTGGCCCCCCCAGCACCTTAGTATCTGGGCACCTCACAAACTTTAATGTATTTGCCCTTGTGAACCCCTGTGATACAGAGCACTGCCATTATCTCCATTGTACAGAAGGGGGACCTGAAGGACAGAGAGGCTAAGAGACACCCCAGATCATACAGGGAGTCTATGAAAGAGCAGGGACTTAAATCTATGTCCCCCAAGTCCTAGGCTGCTTTTCAGTGGGGCTGAGCACTTCCATTGAGAACAAGTAGAATCAGCATTTCTGGAAAAAAATTCACTCTGTAGGTCCCCTCCCAGCTTAGTATCGCGTCTGAAAACTTTACAAGTGTCCTCTCTCTGCCACTGTCTAAATCATTGATGAAGATATTGAACAGAATCAATCCCTGCGGGACCCCGCTCGATATGCTCTTCCAGCTTGACTGAACCATTGATAACTACTCTCTGGGAACGGTTTTCCAACTAGTTATGCACTCACCTTATAGTAGCTTCATCTAAGTTGTAGGTCCCTACGTTGTTTATGAGAAGACAGTATCAAAAGCCTTACTAAAGTCAAGATGTATCACATCATCTATCGCTTCCCCCCATCCACAAGGCTTGTTACTCTGCCAAAGAAAGCTATTAGGTCAGTTTGACATGATTTGTTCTTGACAAGTCCATGCTGAGTGTTACTTATCACCTTATTATCTTCTAGGTGTTTGCAAATTGACTGCTTAATTATTTGCTCTATTATCTTCCAGGGTACTGAAGTTGAGCTGACTGGTTTGTAATTCCCCGGGGTTGTCCTTATTTCCCTTTTTATAGACTGGCACTACATTTGCCCTTTTCCAGTCCTCTGGAATTTCTCACATCTTCCATGACTTTTCAAAGGTAATGGCTAATGGCTCAGATAGCGCCTCTGACAGCTCTAGGAGTATTCTAGGATGTATTTCATCAGGTCCTGGTGACTTGAAGACATCTACTGTGTGTAAGAAATTTTTAAACTTGTTCTTTCCCTATTTTAACCTCGGATCCTACCCCATTTTCACTGGCATTCACTATATTAGTCATCCAATCGCTACTCATCTTTTTGGTGAGCATCTTTTCATTGAGCTTGATGTGGATGTAAAGTGCAGATCATCATGGCCTGATCCAAATTTGGCGATACCTTCTGGCCACCTGCAGGTGGAAGAGGAGGTGTTTTGCTGCCGTGGCTATTCAGGCCAGAGCTGACGGGAGCTCCCAGGGCTGTAAATTGTTACATCCATTTAGGTACAGATGCCCTGAAAATGGGAGTAGTTATGCAGGAAGGGTGCTCCCCCTGGCTTCACCTCAGCTTTTTGGGGTTTTGCTTCATCGAGATGCCAATTCTAGGCACTGTGCAAGCGGGGAAATGGAATTATTTATGTTTGGCATTAAGGTTATGTCTGCATACTGCTGGGGCACCAGCCTGCACCGCCTCACTACCTCTCTCAAAGGCACTGTATGACTAGGATAATAGTAGTTTCGGTTTTGTGCAAGAGAAAAGTCCTGAGCCATTTCAGGACATTTCCATCTATCTCTGCTGGAGAGGGTCAGAGCAGGGCAAGATAGCTGGGTGATCAACATGAAATGTTGCACAGATATCAGGCAGCAAGAGTATGGACACACTTTCCCTTTAGCCTGGAGATGACCTCATATTTCTCCTTGCCATGGCAGACACACAGATTGAGTAATACATTCAGCAGGTGCGGGGAGATGGTGGAGCATATGTTGAGACTGAAAGCTAGATGGATGTGTCTGCTGAGCTGGAACGACTGTTCAGCCACTAATGTATCTGCCGGCTGCACTTTGCATAACATATGTGAAAGCAAGTGAACAGTAGAGCGCTAAGGCAGCCAGACTGACAGCAACCCACGAATAGCCAGACAGACAAGCAGTTCCATCTGAGGTTGCACATGATGCACAAATAAGGAATGATCTGTCCACACACTAGAGAATTAGATCCTGATCAAGTGAAGTGAATATAACTTCTGTTTTAAAACCAGCCTCTCTTAATTAGACAATTCCATTTATTGGCCTAGCAAAGAAGTTCCTGAAGGAGTGGATTACTGTGGGATCAGAGCTATATTCTGGATGAGGTTATGTCCTTAGAGCGAGTGAGTTCATGGAGGGGTGAACTGCTATTGTACCGATATCGAAGGGCAGTATTGCTGATGTGCAAAGTTCGCAAAGAATGAACTTTGTTACACACAAGCAAGCTGCTCTAAGTGCTAACATACAAACCAGAGTAGGGCACTGGGGGCTATTCTCTTGCGAGTGCCTTTCATTTGGACACATTTTCCTTCCCACATTCTTGCAGAGAAGTAAGATGCCTGAGAAAAGGTTAGGAAGAAGTGGGGGTCTAGGAGGACAGTCCCATAACTGCTGTTGCCCTGAATTATTGCACTACCTGTCATTATCAGGGCATGAAGGATGCAGATGCTGGCTCAAAGCAGCAGACATTTTCATATTCCTTTAAATAACTCCTACTGGATCTGTCTATTTTCCCTGCACATCTCCCTCTCATTCTTAACACATTCCTGCATCAGTGCCTTAGCCTATCTTTTCATAGTGACTCTCGTTTGCGCTTCTACAACTGGCACATCAACTCAAGAGTCCCTATTTGTGTCTCTGTGCATTTCTAGGAATAGACCCTCTCTGCTCTTCCCCCATCCCTGGACCTCAAGGTTCTATCTCCCTCCTGCTGGCTCTGGGTCACCTGTGCTGCAGTGGTGGACGCTATAATGTAAAGCGAATGGTAGAGTTAATAGCAGTCTCCAAGCCATCTTTGTAATACCAAGGCATGCCAGGATTGCAGAGATTCCAAGTCAGGTTTGCATTCCAGTTCCTACTTGAAAGCCACTCTCTCATTGAGCTACAAAGGCTAAGGACACATTAGAACTTAGATACAAAACTTTAAAAGGTGGGGTAGAGGTTACAACATGATATGGGAATCAAGATCTGCCCTTTTGGAACATTTCTCAGTGAAGAGCTGCATACCTGCTGTAGAGAACCCCTCCTCCACCTCCAAACTGGCTCAGCTGCTATCCCTGCAGCCGTGCCAAGGTGCTAGGTCTGCTCAAGAAACCTTGAGATCCCAGCAATGTACCAGGCACCACCTGCACTGCTCCTCTTTGCTCTGGTTTGTATAGTTCTCAGAGTCTGCTTAGTACCTCCTCTAATGACTAAGTTGCAAGGTGCTCCTGTGCCAGGCTGGGTGGAGTTCCTAGGATTCAGACGTGCACTTGGTAAACAGGCACATTTCCTGTCTGAATAGGACGAACTGCTGACATCCTGGGCGTCATTATACTGGACCTGCAGCCTCTTTATCTTCTCATGGCACTGCTTTTGGCAATGCCCCAGTTGCTCTGCCACACGGTCATACGCTAGGGCATGCATGCAACAGTCAGCTAGCCATGATCTCTCCTCTCCCCAGATGGGAGACCTGAACCCACAAGGCAGCTTCAGGCCAGCTGGAAGCAAGCTCGTAGGATGGTCTCCTCTGAGCCAGGCCAATGATAAGTCTCAATTGCAAGAGTCTTTCAGTGCTGACACTGACACAGTGCTATACAAGGACCAGAGACCATGGGAGGAACATGTTTATAAAATAAAACTAAATTTTAGAATGGTATAATTTCAGGCAGAGTGTTATTAAATGGTTAGAGCAGAGGTCTAGGGGTCAGGATTCCTGGGTTCTGTTCTACCTTCTGCCTTTCCATTTGCACATCTATTACATGGGCACAGTTCCCACCTCCCAAGAGTGCTGGGAGGCTAATTATGTGCAAAATGCATTGAGATCTTTGCATGAATGGCACCAGGAGTGTGTATTTGCATTACCATAGCATCTAGGAGCTCCAGTCATGGACCAGGGGTCTCAAAACACCACCAGCCTAACTGTTGTCAAGTTTGTTATAAAGCATCATTATTTGCCTCAGATTTATAAAGGCTTTGGTCTGTTCAACGACCTCACTGTTATGGCCACTGGACCCCCATTCAGAATATTCCTTGTGCCATGAATGAGTCGCTCCACTAAATTATTGTACAACAAGCATTGTCTCACCAAACCTTCGACCCACTTCAGTCTCTAGATTGTTATTTAGAGGATAGCTTAGTTACAGAAGAGTCAAGCTCACAGCCATCTCACAACTGTTTACATTAGCATGATCTCATGTTTCAACCGCTCTCAGCCATCTCGCCTCCCAGGAAATTGGCTCCTGGGTCACTTTGCTTAATCTACAAGCTATTACTAAGATGCCAACATGCCCACAGCTATTGGGCTTGGCTCCTCTGCATCCAGGGCAGAGGAGAGCTGGCAACTGCGGTATCAGACCAACAATATTACCGTGACTTTTACAAGCCACCACACAAATAAACGTTGAGAGTTTCCCCTCCCAAAGCCTGCTGCACGCCATGCCTGGCTTGTAGGATTTCTGCAGCAGATTGGAAGGGTAGCAAGACAGTAGACACTTCACTGCTAGCTCTGGAGCCTGGGTAACTAGTTCCATTTGGCCTGTGGAACATCACCTCTTCCTGCATCCAGGCTGGGTGAGTGCTTGGAGACCGTTTCTGGAGCAGTACGTCAAGGCAGAGGGGGAGGGAATTAAATTAAGGTCCTTCTCACTGTTCATAGCTCCAAGAACAACAAGGAGTCTGGTGGCACCTTAAAGACTAACAGATTTATTTGGGCATAAGCTTTCGTGAGTTAAAACCTCACTTCTTCGGATGCATCCGAAGAAGTGAGGTTTTAACTCACGAAAGCTTATGCCCAAATAAATCTGTTAGTCTTTAAGGTGCCACCAGACTCCTTGTTGTTTTTGTAGCTACAGACTAACACGGCTACCCCCTGATACATAGCTCCAAGATGTCCCTCACGTTTAGATCTGAGAAATATCTTAAGCTCAGAAGCAAGTCTGAAGAATCTCACCAGGGGAAGCTGTCAAAGCAAGAGCTGAAGATTATGAAGTTGACCCTGGTGTGCTGGCGGCCAAAGTCTAAGATGCTGGCAGATGTGAAGCAGGCTCAGTGTGACATCAGGGCACAGGCTAGTGAGTTCTCTCAGTCAGCAGAGCTTGTTTCACCAGTCCTCTTCTAATTCCAGCAGCTGTCCTGGATACCTCCCTCTCCATCAGACAGAAGCTAGGCGGCCTCCCCAGCAATCACTTTGGGAAGGCAGGAGATTAGCTGTTGCTGTCTTCAGCTTCACAGTAACTTTATAAATGGTTTAAAATCTGGTTATGATGGCAATCCTGATGGGCCAGGGATCATCTCTCGGGGTCTGTACAGCACCCAGCACCAGGGGGCCCCAGTCCCTCCAGGGCAGGGATTCTCTCTCTGGGTCCGTACAGCACCCGGCACCATGGGGTCCCAATGGAGTAGCCAATCCTCCAGGATTAGCCTGGAGTCTCCCGGAATCGGCATTGATCTCCTGGTGACTATTGAAAGCATTCCGGGATTTTAATAGGATATTTTGAGAAAATGACATTATGTCATGTTGGGGGAAAAAAATCTCCCGAAATAACTTCAGTCAGAGTTGGCAACTCTAGGTCTCAGTGAGGACTTTGGGCTCTACCCTGATCGGTTTAAATCATGGGTGGGCTAACTTTTTGGCCTGAGAGCCACATCAGGGAATAGAAATTGTATGGAGGGCCATGAATGCTCACAGGAGGACCTTCTGGACCCCTTCTGAACAGGCCCATTCATCTGGGTTCAGCCACGCAACATCCACGCCGTGAGGTGGAGGGACACGAGGTTGGGGTGCAAGAGTCAGCCGGGCTCCTGTGAGAAGCAGGTCCGGTCAGTTCGGCAGGGTTCAGGGAGGGATCGCTGACAAGCTTGATAACATCCCAAACTAGTGCTGGCGAGGCTATGCTGCGGGAATCATGATAATCTGCACCTTGTCCCTCTTGATTTTCGGTAGGACCTTGCTGATGAGTGGAATTGGAGGGAATATATACATCAGGCTTCCCGCCCACGGCAGGAGGAAGGCGTCTGAGAGGGAGCCCTTGTCCAGACCCCGTCTGGAACAAAACCTGTGGCATCTCCTGTTCTGCCTGGTGGCGAACAAATCCACTTGGGGAGTTCCCCACCTCTGGAAGATCATGCCGGCTACCTCCGGGTGAGAGCCTCTTGGCAGATGGCCGAAGATCGTGCTCCGCCTTGCCTGTTCATGTAGGACATTGAGGCCATGTTTTCCATGAGGACTCTGACCACTCTCCCCAACAGGTGAGGTAGGAAGATCACTCATGCTCTGCGCACCGCCCTGAGCTCTTTGATGTTTACGTGTAGCATCATTCCTCTGGGAACCACATACCCTGAGTCTGGAGGGTGCCGAGGTGCGCCCCACAGCCAAGGTCTGAGGCGTCCAAAACCAACTGAACTGAGTGAGGAGTGCTGATGAAGGGAACTCCTTCCAGGACTTTCTTGGAGTCGGTCCACCATCGCAGCGAGTTAAGCACCGTTGCAGGGATGGTGACGACCTTCTCCAGGTGGTCCCTCGACTGGGAGTAGACTGTCGCCAGCCATTGCTGCAAGGGTCACATCCGGAGCCTGGCGTGGCGCAACACATATGTACATGCTGCCATGTGACCTGGTAGGCACAGACAAATCCTGGCCATGGTCAGGGGAAAGGCAGAGACTTCCGCGATGAGGTCCATCAGTGCCCTGAATCTCTCCAGTGGCAGGAACGCTCTGGCGCAGGTCGAGTAGAGCACCGCTCCGATGAACTCAAACCTCTGTACCGGAACTAGCGTGGACTTTGTCATTCACCAACAGACCAAGGCGATGGCAGGTGGCTAACAGCATTGCAACATCCCTTTGGACCTAGCTCTTCTCCTGACTAGGCAGTCATCAAGGTACAAGTAGATCTAGACACTATGACATCTGAGGTAGGCAGCCACTACCAACATGCACTTGGTAAATACCCGTGGTGCTGTCGCTAGGCCAAACGGGAGGACCGCAAACCAATAGTAGTTGGGACCTACCATAAACCGGAGGAAGCATCTGTGACCCTTGAAGATGGTGATGTGAAAGTACACATCTTTCAGATCGAGGGCAGCATACCAGTCTCCTGGATCCAGGGAGGGGGATGATGGAGGCCAGGGAGACTATGCGGAACTTCAGCTTTGCTAGGAAGCGGTTCAGGTCTTGCAGGTCTAGGATAGGTCATAGACCGCCCTTGGCCTTCAGGATTAAAAGTATCAGGAATAGAAACCTTTGTTCCTGAACCCCGGAGGAATGATTTCCACCGCATCTACCTACAGTGAGTGACCCCTCTAACATCTGCGTGAGGAGACTCTCGTGAGAAGGGTCCCTGAAGAGGGACAGGGAGGAGGGATGGGAAGGAGGGGTAGAAAGCATCTGAAGGGTGTAACCCCGCGCCACTGTACTGAGGACCCATCGGTCCGATGTTATAGATGCCCATGCAGGGGAGAAAGGAGAAAGGCAGATGGCAAAAATAAGGGAGGACCTGGGTAGGAAGGTTTAAATAGCAGGACAACTACTTTGGTTCTCCAGGGTTCCTCACCCTCTCCAACAAGATTTTGATGATGCTGGGTGGTGGAAGGAAGCATAAAGGAGCTTTCTGAAATGGTGGCATTTTCACCAACCAAAGACACATGTCTGCAGACCAGATTGGGTTGCTTCATGGCTCCTCACTGAGCTGGAGTGTGTCCATAAAAAGCTCACTCATCCCGCCCCGAATGGCCAGAAACTCCATTTTATTCCTGCTGATGACAATTTGGTCATAATTCTACCCTGTGCACACAATGGCTCCCCAACCTCACCACATACAGATCCTCCCAGAGACCCACTTCTTCTGCAAAGCCCCCTCCCCCTTAATTCAAAAGTTATAGAAGGTAGCTTCTTTCTCTGGCTCTCCCAGAACAAACTTACTTCTCTAGTTCTGTCTTCTAGAGAGCATGGCCCGCTGGAGAGGGGACTGGCTCATCTGTGTATTGTACAGCACCAAGCACACTGTTAGCACATTACATAGAAATGGTGTGCACCAACTCTCACGCTGTGGTTTTCAAAAGCAGCCTCAGGGAGTTTAGTATTCAAACCGCATTGAAATCCAGGACAAAAAAAAAGTTAGAGGACTCATTCCCTTCAGCTTCTTTGAAACTAAATCCCTAGCTTTAGCTTACATCTTTTAATGAATTTGGATTGGTGCCACTTCTAAATATCAGGATATGCTGGCCAAAATTAAATATGCTAATTTCATGGGTATTCTTGCTAGAGGGAGGAGTCAACATGCAATCCTACTGCAAGACAAACTTACATGCAGAATGATTAGTTAATACTTCAGCAGCTCCTTCCACTGGCATCTGTAATGAGGTTTGCAGTAATGAGGGATAGCTCAGTGGTTTGAGCATTGGCCTGCTAAGCCCGGGTTGGAAGTTCAATCCTTGAGGGGGCCATTTAGGGATCTGTGGAAAAAAATCTGTCTGGGGATTGGTCCTGCTTTGAGCAGGGGGTTGGACTAGATGACCGCCTGAGGTCCCTTCCAACCCTGATATTCTATGATTCTATTCTACAATACTTCATGGACACACAATCTTTATTTTAGAGTCCATAGCCACTCAGTCTTCTGCTTACGCTCTCTCCCACTGCAAATTTTTGTTTTCCTTCACCATACCTCACAGGTCCTCTGAAACCATTCTTTGGTATTGGTATCTGATAATATAATACAGAGTGCAGCAACAAGTCATTTTGATCTTATTCCTAGCTTGCTGTTTTCTAGCAACCACATTCTAAGGTATCACAAATTCATCCTCTGAATCCTGAATTGTTCCATCCAACTTTAAACGACATGTGGCAGAAACTTCCCTTGTCCTTTCAGCAGATGCTGACATTTTCTACCCAGGGTGTTGAAAGGCATCCCGACTCAGCCACAAGCTCTTGTTCAGTTTCATCTCTGTGGAGTTTTCATCAGTTTTCACAGCACGGTTGTTGCTCTGATTCTACTGGCACTGAATGCCGCCAATTCAGACTCTGATTCCCTCCAAATTTCATCAACTCTCTTAGCAGCCTCATCAGGCACGGGATCCAAAAGGCCTGATTGCAACACCCCTGTCTTGCCAACAACTGCAGTGGAAGCAGGATTGGGCCCTGGGAGGTAGCATTAGGCTGCTGGGCACTGACTTGCCTTGAATCGTTCAAAAACATCATCAACTGGTGACAGACTCCATGGTCCAGCTGAGATCTCATCATGCCTGCTTGATGTGGTGTGCCTGAGGGATCCCTCTCAGGTTCCTCTTCTTGGTATTGCTGGCTGCTGTCAGGGCTTATAAAGCTGTCCTCTCTGCCACCGAATAATCAAGCAGTGATAGGTAACAGCTTACAAGCCACCAAGAAGTGGAGTTTACATGCATGCCATGGCACATAAGTCAAACAAAACTGAGATCTCATTAGTTCCAAGTTCTTGCTGAGCAAGGATCCAACCCTACAGATTTCATTTGACTGAACCTGTGCACTAAGTACACAGGATTACTTCCTGGATACTACTCTGGCCTCTTTATACCACCCCAGCAGTGCAGAGGAGCCAGAAAGCTAGTGCAGCCTTCCAGCTGCGGAGTTAGCTGGCATGGGGGAAATCCCTGAGTGACACAGTTTGCACCGCCAGGGCTTACTCATGGTGTGCCAGGGGTGTGACCAGAGAATGTTATAGTGGAGCAATCCCCTGCTGTGTAGTGACCTGTTGGGGGCTGTTGCTAGCTAGCATAGTTTACAGCAGATCTGGGACTACTCCAGGGACAGGGACACTGTAGAACTAGTCCCAAGATTGCATTGCTGCAAATGGCTCCTTTGTGATGAGAATTTGGCCCCGAAGAGTCTGTTCCTCTGACATCACATTACCTTTTGAAATGGCGGCTCTGTTCCATTTCAAGACCATTTTCAAATACTGTAGGAAATACAGTTGGACCAAGCAACAAGAGTCAGTGCCATTGAAATGTGCTTTTGATTGTCTCAAAACTCAATTAATGAAGCTCATGAACTGTTGAAGTACGTGTTATCAATGTTACTGGAGTTCTTAGGACCCCACAGCAGACTTTCACTTTTGAGCATTCTCACCAGATGGGGAAGAAGGAACCCGTATTTCCATAATCTCTCAAATTTATCTCACTGATATTTGATTCCAGTGGAGATATTAAGAAGGTGCCAATTATTGCTCCACAGTTAAGGCTGAGCTGAGTTTAAAAGCAGAGATTCAATCTCTTATTTTATAGATGAAAAATCAGAGAATCATAGAATATCAGGGTTGGAAGAAACCTCAGGAGGTCATCTAGTCCAACCCCCGGCTCAAAGCAGGACCAACACTAACTAAATCACCTCAGCCAGGGCTTTGTCAAGCCAGGCCTTTAAAACCTCTAAGCATGGAGATTTCAACACCTCCCTAGTGGGAGCCACCATTCCAGTGCTTCACCACTCTCCTAGTGAAATAGTGTTTCCTAAAATCCAACCTAGACCTCCTCCACTGCAATTTGAGACCATTGCTCCTTGTTCTGTCATCTGCCACCACTGAGAACAGCCGAGCTCCATCCTCCTTGGAACCCCCCTTCAGGTAGTTGAAGGCTGCTATCAAATCCCCCCTCACTCTTCTCTTCTGCAGACTAAACAAGCCCAGTTCCCTCACCCTCTCCTCGTAAGTCATGTGCCCCAACCCCCTAATCATTTTCACTGACCTCCGTTGGACTCTCTCCAATTTGTCCACATCCTTTCTGTAGTGGGGGGCTTAAAACTGGACGCAATATTCCAGATGTGGCCTCACCAGTGCTGAATAGAGGGGAATAATCACTTCCCTCGATCTGCTGGCAATGCTCCTACTAAAGCAGCCCAATATGCTGGCAATAAGGGCACACTGCTGACTCATATACAGCTTCTCATCCACTGTAATCCCCAGGTCCTTTTCGGCCAGTTGGTCCCCAGCCTGTAGCGGTGCATGAGATTCTTCCGTCCTAAATACATGGTAATCTCCCCAAAATTACTGTGCTGCCTTTCTGAGCATAGAATTTATGCGCTAATGGATTCACTTGTGAAGTCTCAATTAGTTTACAGATTCATAGATTCCAAGGCCAGAAGGGAGCACTGTGACCATCTAGTCTGACCTCCTGTATAACACAGGCTGGAGAATGTCACCACAATCATTCCTAGAGCAGATCTCTTAGAAAAACATCCAGCCTTGATTTAAAAATTGTCAGTGATGGAGAATCTACCATGAGCCTTGGTGAGAGTAATTAATCATTGGAACAGTTTACCATTAAAAATGTATACCTTATTTCCTGTCTCGATTTGTCTAACTTCAACTTCCACCAAATGGATCATGTTATACCCTTCTCTGCTAGGTTGAAGAGCCCACTATTAAATAGCTGTTCCACATGTAGGTATTTATAGACTAATCAAGTTACCCCTGACCCTCCTCTTTGACACTATCACTGTAAGGCATAAAGAGTCCTGTGGCACCTTATAGACAAACAGAAGTATTGGAGCATAAGGTTTCGTCTAGACTGATTCTTGCCTGCATATTTATACCTACCTCTGGAAATTTCCACCACATGCGTCTGACAAAGTGGGTATTCACCCATGAAAGTTTATGCTCCAATACATCTGTTAGTCTATAAGGAGCCACAGGACTCTGTCGCTTTTTACAGATCCAAACTAACACAGTCTGTAAGGCAGACTGTAAGGCATGTTTTCTAATCCTTTAACCATTCTTGTGGCTCTTCTCTGAATCTTCTCCAATTTATCATCAACATCCTTCTTCAATTGGGACACCAGAACAGGACAAAGGATTGCAGCAGTGATCACCTCAGTGCCAAATACAGAGGTAAAATAACCGCTCTATTCCTACTAACTGTTCCCCTGTTTATGCATTCCAGGATCAGATTAGTTCTTTTGGCCACAGGATCATAGGTATGCAATATTAAGTTTACATCATTCTAGTTTTTTAATCAAAATATTGTGTGGTACCAAGTCAACCACCTTACAGAAATCTAAGTTATTACCTCAACACTATTATCTTCATCAACAAAATATATTTTTTGAGGCAATTGCAAGTTAAGTTAGACAGGATCTATTTTCCATAAACCCATGTTGATTTCCATTAATTACATTACATTCCATTAACTCTTTATTGATTGAGTCCTATATAAGTTGCTCCATTATCATTGTAGACTGACAGGCTTACAATTACCCAGGTGATCCCGTTTACTCTTAAAAAATTGGCACAACATGAGCTTTCTTCCAGTCTTCTGGAACTTTCCCAGTGCTCTAAAACTTATGGGGGGGGGGGGGGGGGGGGAGAAATCAACATTAACCGTCCAGTGAGCTTTTCTCAGACAACTCTTAAAACTCTCAGATGCAAGTTATCTAGACTTGCTGATTTAAAAATATGTTACTTTAGTCGCTTCTGTTTAACATCCTCCAGAGGTAAAGTCATAGAATATCAGGGTTGGAAGGGACTTCAAGGTGGTCATCTAGTCCAACCCCCTGCTCAAAGCAGGACCAACACCAACTAAATCATCCCAGCCAGGGCTTTGTCAAGCCTGACCTTAAAAATCTCTAAGGAAGGAGATTCCACCACCTCCCTAGGTAACCCATTCCAGTGCTTCACCACCCTCTAAGTGAAAAAGTTTTTCCTAATATCCAACCTGAACCTCCCCCACTGCAACTTGAGACCATTACTCCTTGTTTTGTCATCTGCTACCACTGAGAACAGTCTAGATCCAACCTCTTTGGAACCCCCTTTCAGGTAGTTGAAAGCAGCTATCAAATCCCCCCTCATTCTTCTCTTCTGCAGACTAAACAATCCCAATTCCCTCAGCCTCTCCTCATAAGTCATGTGCTCCAGCCCCCTAATCATTTTTGTTGTCCTCTGCTGGACTCTTTCCAATTTTTCCACATCCTTCTTGTAGTGTGGGGCCCAAAACTGGACACAGTACTCCAGATGAGGCCTCACCAATGTCGAATAGAGGGGAATGATCACGTCCCTCAATCTGCTGGCAATGCTCCTACAGTAACTCCTCGCTTAATGTTGTAGTTATGCACCTGAAAAATGCACTTTCCAATTTCCCTACATCCTTGTTAGGTGGAGAGGATGGAAGATGATAAAATACAGGTAGGATCTCATGAGAAACAGTCAAATGAAAAAGAGAGCCATTCAATTATATCATATAATGGCAGATTGCTTATAAACAAATGCTAGATATCTAAATACTAAGATGGGTGAACTAGAGTTGCCTCGTATTAAATGAGCATATTGATATAATAGGCATCACAGAAACTTGGTGGAATGAGGATAATCAATGGGACATGGTAATACCAGGGTACAAAATACATCGGAAGGACAGAATAGGTTGTGCTGGTCGGGGACTGGCACTAGATGTGAAAAAAAAGTGTAGAGTCAAATGAAGTAAAAATCTTTACTGAACTAAAAACTGTACCATAGAATCTCTGGATAATAATTCCATGCTTGAATAATAAGAATCTAGCAGTAAGGATATACTACTGTCCACCTGACCAGGACGGCGTTAGTGACTGTGAAATGCTCAGGGAGATTAGAGAGGAAATACAAATAAAAAAAATCCAATAATATAGGAGGATTTCAACTATCCCCATGTTGACTGGGTCCATGTCACCTCCGGACAGGATGCAGAGATAAAGTTTCTTGACACCTTAAAGGACAGCTTCTTGGAGCAGCTAGTCCTGGAACCCACAAAAGGAGAGGCAATTCTTGATTTAGTCCTAAGTGAAGCACAGGATCTGGTCCAAGCAGTGACCGTACCTAAACAACTTGGTAATAGTGACCATAACATAACATTTAACATCCCTGTGCAGGGGGAAACACCACAGCAGCCTACCATGGTAGCATTTAATTTCAGAAAGGGAAAGGACACAAAAATGAGGAAGTTTGTTAAACAGGATTTTAAAAAGGTACAGTGCCAAAAGTGAAATCCCTGCAAGCTGCATGGAAACTTCTTAAAGACACCATAATAGAAGCTCAATTTAAATGTTACCCCAAATTAAAAAACTAGGTTCACAAGCCTCAGAGGCATTTGCTTCCCTGGGTACATGGCATCGCCCTTCTCTGTTTCCAAAATCTTGCACCAGACCTGACAGACAGAGCAAGAGCTCTGCATGGGCCGCCCCAGCACCATAGCTCAGAGCTCCTTGGGACCCAGGGGATAGTATACACAGTGTGACTAGAGGACATAGCAATTGAGGCACAACCTATACTGGAAACAAAGGACAGCAGATTTTGGTTATAGTATAAGGAAGGAGAATCTGAACAGCTATTATGCCTTCCATGGTACTAATAAAAAACCCCAAACTCTTTATGCTGAAAAACAAATAGAAAAAAAAAAAAACGGTCTATTACTTGAGGTGAAATGAGAGAGGTGGCGGAAATAGCATGGCATATATTGCACCTTGCTCCAGTTTGGATATGTTAATTGTAATTCATTAATAATAATTTAAGTTAAACGTTTAAAACCAGCTCTTTTCCCATCAGCTGCTATTTGTTCCACACGGCCCCCAGCTAACTTGGTGCAGCTTGTCATGACAGTAATGTTATTTGAAGAACTTTTCCCAGAACGCAGCACTCCAGGATCTCAGGGACGAATGCTGCAGCTGAATTTTAAGGTTAAATAGTATGGCCAAGAACAGCTTGCAAAGCTACAACTACAGAATTAGTCTGGTCTTGTGCTTCAGGCATTAAGTCTTCACTGCTGAGGTCATAGAATCATAGAAGAATCACAGAAGATCAGGGTTGGAAGGGACCTCAGGAGATCATCTAGTCCAACCCCTTGCTCAAAGCAGGACCAAATTCCCAAACAGATTTTTATCCCAGTTCCCTAAATGGCCCCCTCAAGGATTGAACTCACAACCCTGGGTTTAGCAGGCCAACGCTCAAACCACTGAGCTATCCCTCCCCCAAAGTTACTCCATGTCCCCCACTACGACCCCCCAGTCACTAGCCTTGGACTGGAGAATTGTTTGCCCTTCTGGGAAGCATTGTGGGTCATTATCAGAGGCAAAAAAATGAGCTTGCATAGGCCAATGGTCTGATCTAGCACGGGTAAGGCCACATTCTAGCCTCACACTTTATGCCCAGTTGTAGGTGACAGGCATAGCCCCATTCCGGCCCGCAAGCACCTCCCTGCAACGGCTTTCGCAGAGGAATGGAGCAATTCTGTAACATCACTGAGTAGCTTTGTAACATGGTGCCGCTGGGAGAGAGGGCTGGGAATGTCCTAGTTTGAAAGGCTCTCGAGAGGGAAAGGCGGCAAGAGGATTCAGAGCCTCTGCCTGGAATGCCCCCGGCAGCTTATTTTTAAAATGCGCCCTGGTTAGCGGGAGTGACAGCATGAGGCATGCACCTGCTCTTGGGGGCTGTGGTTGGGAGGCTATTTATAGAGGTTGAAAGACTGGCATGGCAGGTGCTTAGTGAGCTCGGACAATTGCTACCAATAGCAAGATTGAAACCCTTTCCTCCACATCAGGGACCCTCCTGGCTGCTAATCAACAGGGCGAGAAGAGTTTGGGAAGAGACCCCCCATGAACAAGGTCAGCTGACAAACCTGAGCACTCACCTCACTTCCAAATTACTCTGCCAGAGACTAGCATTGCAAAATGAATAAGCATTTTATCAACCGCCGCATGGTTCTGCTGGTCGCATGTTCAAGGACCACGTTGCATGCCTCCTTCCCACCCGCCTCCACAGAGAGAGTTCGCCTAGATACAGATTTGTTTTAATGAGGGGCAATCAGGGAGCTCTGGGTCAGTAATCAGTTCTAGGGAACAGTCAGTTAAACCAGTGAAACATTTGGATGAGACTTAAAATTGAGGCCCCAATCGGTCCATTATCAGAGATTCTGTGGCACTTTTTGCAACAGATAGTAATTCCACTGTGCATCCTGGCCAAAGCTCCATTAGTGATTACCTCATACCTAAATCCTGCCCTCCTGGAGCTTCTGCTGGACACTGTATTCTTCACTTTTTATCCAAAATTGATTGTGTAAGTGTTGCCATTAAAACCAGCAAAATTAAGCATGAAGCAAAATATACACAGGTCTGTAAAATGCTTTAGGGTATTCCATATGAAAGGCCCTATATAAACATATTCTTATTGGACTACAGATTAAAAAAAATAAATTAAACATAAAAAAAAAAGAATTACATTCTCATTGATATGAAAGCCAAAAATACCTTTGCTCAGACAAGATGGCTCAACATAAAAAGTTACACAAATTCCGTGTTAAGATAAGAGAAACTTTAATGAACGTTTTATATTTACAACATTACCTTATTATCCATAAGAAATTGTGAACTGCAGTGTTGCTATTAGAATTAACATTAAAAATCAAACCACTAAAACAGTAGGCATATTAAAATACTACTGTAAAGTTAATAAAATCAGTGTAGGTGAAATAAAGAATACAAATAAATTTACAAAGCGCCATTAATCAAATGTTTCCCAAAGCACTTGTCAGTCATGCAGGGATCTCTGGCTGCGATGTGCCACCCCATTCTGTGGCAGCTATACTACAAAGTTTTGTGGGTTGTTTTTTCCTCCAAATATCTGTTACATGCAAAACCCTTCATTAATGCAACAGTGATCTGAACACGGAGTCAGAACAAAGAGAAAGTGGTTACATTGCACGCACAGGTGCAAGCAGATGCGGCTCCATGGGTTTCAGTGAAGCTATACTGATTTACACTAGCTGAAGACCTGGCCTAGGGTATATTAAATATATTCACAGACTAACACCAGAGAGGAACTCTGTGATTGTCTAGTCCAGGTTCTCAAACTTCATTGCACCGCAACCCCCTTCAGCCAACAAAAATTACTACACAACCCAAGGAGGAGGGACTGAAGCATGAGTCCACCCGAGCTTGGCTGCCCATGCGGGGGGGGAGGGGAGGAGGGGAAGGAGGCGGGGAGAGAAGACAAACCCCCAGGCGGAGGGCCTATAACATGAGCCCTGCCACCAAGGGCTGAAGCCCTTGGTCTTCGGCTTTAGACCCAGGGGGTGGGGCTCGGGCTTCAGCTTCGGCCCCCGGGCCACAGCAAGTCTAACGCCAGCCCTGGCGACCCAATTAAAAAAGGGGTTGTGACCCACTTTGGGGTCCTGACCCACAGTTTGAGAACCACTAGTCTAGTCTGACCACCTGTATATCACTGGACTTCCCTGAATATATTCCTATTTGAACTGGAGCATGCCTTAAAATAAATAAATAAATAAATCATCAGCTTTGATTTAAAGATTTCCAAGGACAGAATCCATCACAGCCCTTGGTAAGTTGTTCCAAAGCTTAAATTACCCTCACTGTTGAAAATTTGCAAATTTAGACTAGGAAAAACAAAAAAACCCCACGTCTAGCTTCACCTTCCAGCCACTGGATCATATAAGACCTCTCTCTGCTAGACTGAAGAGCACTCTTATCAAATATTTGTTCCCTATGCAGGTACTTATAAACCATGATCAAGTCACCCCTTAACCTTATTCTTGTAAAGCTAAATGAGAAAGCTCTGAGTCTCACTGTAAGACATGTTTTCTAATCTTTTAATCATTCTTGTAGCTATTCTCTGAATCTTCTCCAATTTATCAACAGCCTTCTTCAATTGTGGACACTAGAACTGGTCACAGGATTCCAGCAGCAGTCTCACCAGTGCCAAATACAGAGGTACCTAATATAACCTCTCTACCTCTACTTGGACTTTCCCAGTTTATGCATCTAAGGATCTCATTAGTTTCCACTAGGAGATGATTATCCACCATCACCACCAAATCCTTTTCAGAGTCCCTGCTTCCCAGGATACAGCCCCCCCATCCTGTAAGTATGGCCTACTTTGTTCTTTGTTCCAAGTTGCAGATATTTACATTTGACCATATTAAAACGCAAATTGTTTGCTTGTGCCCTTCTTACCAAGTGATCTGCATCTCTATTATTTACCACTCCTGTAGTTTTTACATAATCTGTAAACTTTATCAGGAATTATTTTATATGGTTTTCTTCCAGATCATTGATAAAAAGATTTTAAAAAAAGTTATAGAAAAGGGCCAAAAACTCCTCTTTACAGGACCACACTAGAAATACACCCACTTGATGACAATTCCCAGTTTTCAGTTACACTCAGACTTGTCAGTTAGCCAGTTTTCAATCAAATTTAAATGTCTGCCATGTTGATTTTGTGTTGTCCTGGTTTCTTAATAAAATATCATGTCAAAGGCCTTACAGGAGTCTATTACATCAATGCTATTACCTTTATCAACCTAACTTGTAATCTCATCAAAAAGAGATATCTTGGTCATTTAGCCAGTAGCAGTTGGTCATTCAAGTTTAAGCCTTAGCACTGCATTGCAGTAGTTCCTTCATTCAATCACCTTGATTTTCCTTTTTTACTTTCTCTGGATCTGATTCTCTATTACCTCCAGAACCCAATGTACTTATCTCCACCTGTGCAAAGGGCATGAAGATGGTACACAATCAGAGCAGTTAGTGGCATGCTTTGGTATAAGTGACCATACAAAGGTGCAGAGCAAGAGAGATTCAGGCACATTATTTTCTTTTGGTTTTATGACAAAATATATAAATAAATTAAAACACACAGCTGTAGTAAGATAAGGTACAAACTGGTTTTTCACAAATCCCTGAACCAAATTCTGGCTCCCTAGCTACATGGCGTCATCTCTATGTTCCAAGCAGCTAAGAATTGGAGCCATCACCATGACATAGATACACTAAAAACACTGGGGCTTGTCTACATACAGGGGTGGCATCGGTTTAACTAAAGGTGCAGTGTTGCAGGAGTTTCATTAGTAATAAGATATACATCAGGCAGGCACAGCTGTAGGAAAGAGATCTTTAGTATGCAAGTTGAGTTGCCAGCATTACTTGCCGATGCTCTCGTGTTTGAGTACGAACAGACTGTGTGCCCTGACTTGCATTCTTGAGCCCTGATGCTACAAACTGGTTCCCTCCTGAAACTTGATCCTCTTTCTCCAGTTCTCCATATCACATTACAGCATCAATTGAGTTAAACCAGTCCAACTTTGCATGTGGACACATTAAACTGATTTAAATCCAGCTAACAGGGAACAAGTAAACCAATACAAGCCAGGTTTAAACTGATGAACATGTGTCCACATTAGGGTTGCCAAGCCTCCCGGTTTGGCCAGGAGTCTCTTGGAATCGAGGTGACTAAAACCAATCCAGGAGATTTTAGGCCGTTAAAAGTCCAGCAGCGCAGCAGGGCTAAGGCAGGTTCCCTACCTGCCCTGGCTCTGCGCCGCTCCCAGGAGAGGCCAGCAAGTCCGCAGCACCTAGGTGGAGGCGTGGCCAGGGGCTCTCTGCGCACTACCCTCACCCCGAGTGCCAACTCCACAGCTCTCGTTAGCCAGGAACAGGGAACTGCAGCCAATGGGAGCTGCAGGGGTGGAGCCTGTGTAACCCACACACCTTCTGGGTGTGGTATTCTGTGACATCTAGTGGCACCGAGACCACTTAGAGAGAGATCTAAAATGGGTCTGCTCTACAGCCTTAGCTAACAGCCAGTTGGCTTTTAGCTGGTGCGGTAGAGGCTCATGCGCTAAGCTGCAGAGGTCCCAGGTTCAATCCTGCTCACCGACGACCAGAGTCGGTCAGCGTTACAAGTGGGGGGTGGGACATTGCACTCTATATGATTTTATGAAAGTATGCTGATGAGTGTGAATATAATGCAACTAAAATATGCTTCATGCAAAAGGTCTCTTGTAAGGTATCATTACAAAGCTTATAATTTACTGAGTGTGGTCATCCTATTTGTATATTTGTATGGCATCACTGAAACTTGGTGGGATAATACACATGATTGGAATGTTGGTGTGGATGGGTACAGCTTGCTCAGGAAGGATAGACAGGGGAAAAAGGGAGGAGGTGTTGCCTTATATATTAAAAATGTACACACTTGGACTGAGGTAGAGATGGACATAGGAGACGGAAGTGTTGAGAGTCTCTGGGTTAGGCTTAAAGGGGCAAAAAACAAGGGAGATGTCATGCTAGGAGTCTACTACAGGCCACCTAACCAGGTGGAAGAGGTGGATGAGGCTTTTTTCAAGCAACTAACAAAATCATCCAAAGCCCAAGATTTGGTGGTGATGGGGGACTTCAACTATCCGGATATATGTTGGGAAAATAACACAGCGGGGCACAGACTATCCAACAAATTCTTGGACTGCATTGGAGAAAACTTTTTATTTCAGAAGGTTGAAAAAGCTACTAGGGGGGAAGCTGTTCTAGACTTGATTTTAACAATAGGGAGGAACTCGTTGAGAATGTGAAAGTAGAAGGCAGCCTGGGTGAAAGTGATCATGAAATCATAGAGTTTGCAATTCTAACGAAGGGTAGAAGGGAGAACAGCAAAATAGAGACAATGGATTTCAGGAAGGCAGATTTTGGGAAGCTCAGAGAGCTGATAGGTAAGGTCCCATGGGAATCAAGACTGAGGGGAAAAACAACTGAGGAGAGTTGGCAGTTTTTCAAAGGGACACTATTAAGGGCCCAAAAGCAAGCTATTCCGCTGGTTAGGAAAGATAGAAAATGTGGCAAAAGACCACCTTGGCTTAGCCACGAGATCTTGCACGATCTAAAAAATAAAAAGGAGTCATATAAAAAATGGAAACTAGGACAGATTACAAAGGATGAATATAGGCAAACAACACAGGAATGCAGGGGCAAGATTAGAAAGGCAAAGGCACAAAATGAGCTCAAACTAGCTACGGGAATAAAAGGAAACAAGAAGACTTTTTATCAATACATTAGAAGCAAGAGGAAGACCAAAGACAGGGTAGGCCCACTGCTTAGTGAAGAGGGAGAAACAGTAACAGGAAACTTGGAAATGGCAGAGATGCTTAATGACTTCTTTGTTTCGGTCTTCACCGAGAAGTCTGAAGGCATGCCTAACATAGTGAATGCTAATGGGAAGGGGGTAGGTTTAGCGGATAAAATAAAAAAAGAACAAGTTAAAAATCACTTAGAAAAGTTAGATGCCTGCAAGTCACCCGGGCCTGATGAAATGCATCCTAGAATACTCAAGGAGCTAATAGAGGAGGTATCTGAGCCTCTAGCTATTATCTTTGGAAAGTCATGGGAGACGGGAGAGATTCCAGAAGACTGGAAAAGGGCAAATATAGTGCCCATCTATAAAAAGGGAAATAAAAACAACCCAGGTAACTACAGACCAGTTAGTTTAACTTCTGTGCCAGGGAAGATAATGGAGCAAGTAATTAAGGAAATCATCTGCAAACACTTGGAAGGTGGTAAGGTGATAGGGAACAGCCAGCATGGATTTGTGAAGAACAAATCATGTCAAACCAATCTGATAGCTTTCTTTGATAGAATAACGAGCCTTGTGGATAAGGGTGAAGCGGTGGATGTGGTATACCTAGACTTTAGTAAGGCATTTGATACGGTCTCGCATGATATTCTTATCGATAAACTAGGCAAATACAAATTAGATGGGGCTACTATAAGGTGGGTGCATAACTGGCTGGATAACCGTACTCAGAGAGTTGTTATTAATGGTTCCCAATCCTGCTGGAAAGGCGTAACGAGTGGGGTTCCGCAGGGGTCTGTTTTGGGACCGGCTCTGTTCAATATCTTCATCAACGACTTAGATATTGGCATAGAAAGTACGCTTATTAAGTTTGCGGATGATACCAAACTGGGAGGGATTGCAACTACTTTGGAGGACAGGGTCATAATTCAAAATGATCTGGACAAATTGGAGAAATGGTCTGAGTTAAACAGGATGAAGTTTAACAAAGACAAATGCAAAGTGCTCCACTTAGGAAGGAAAAATCAATTTCACACATACAGAATGGGAAAAGACTGTCTAGGAAGGAGTACGGCAGAAAGGGATCTAGGGGTTATAGTGGACCACAAGCTAAATATGAGTCAACAGTGTGATGCTGTTGCAAAAAAAGCAAACATGATTCTGGGATGCATTAACAGGTGTGTTGTGAGCAAGACACGAGAAGTCATTCTTCCGCTCTACTCTGCTCTGGTTAGGCCTCAGCTGGAGTATTGTGTCCAGTTCTGGGCGCCGCATTTTAAAAAAGATGTGGAGAAATTGGAAAGGGTCCAAAGAAGAGCAACAAGAATGATTAAAGGTCTTGAGAACATGACCTATGAAGGAAGGCTGAAAGAACTGGGTTTGTTTAGTTTGGAGAAGAGAAGACTGAGAGGGGACATGATAGCAGTTTTCAGGTATCTAAAAGGGTGTCATAAGGAGGAGGGAGAGAACTTGTTCACCTTAGCCTCTAAGGATAGAACCAGAAACAATGGGTTTAAACTGCAGCAAGGGAGGTCTAGGTTGGACATTAGGAAAAAGTTCCTAACTGTCAGGGTGGTTAAACACTGGAACAAATTGCCTAGGGAGGTTGTGGAATCTCCGTCTCTGGAGATATTTAAGAGTAGGTTAGATAAATGTCTATCAGGGATGGTCTAGACAGTATTTGGTCCTGCCATGCGGGCAGGGGACTGGACTCGATGACCTCTCGAGGTCCCTTCCAGTCCTATAATCTATGAATCTATGAATCTATGAATAAATGTATCACTCTTGTATCTGAAATAAGAAATATAACTCTGAGGTACAATTGTACTTATGCAAAGCATGGGCCATTAATGGTGGTTTGGAATCTTAATGGCTCCCATTAACCAGGATGATTGACTGTAGATGGCTCTGTTTTACTTGTAAGTCTTCCTGTATACGTGTGTGCTGGCAAGTGGGTAATGAATTCTTACAGTGACATGTGATCATGGCACCTGAACTGGAATCCATCTTTAACCTGGTGCCTTTCCATTGAGAAGGAGAGGTGGGAACCCAGAAGGACAAAGGATTCCCACCTTATTCAAAACATATATAAGTGGGTGGAACAGAACAAAGGGGGAAGCCATCATGAGAAATCCCCTAGCTACCACCTGAGCTGGAACAAGGGCTGTACCAGGGAAAGGATTGTGCCCAGACTAGGAAGGCTCCAGTCTGTGAAAGAAACTTATTGAACCATGTTTCAGGGTGAGATTTTATCTGTACTCAGTTGTATTACTGTACTAGGCTTAGACTTGCGGGTTTTATTTTATTTTGCTTAATAATTCACTCTGTTTTGTCTGTTATGATTTGGAATCACTTAAATCCTACTTTTTTGTTTTTAATAAAATCACTTTTTACTTATTAATTAACCGAGAGTATGTTAATACCTTGGGGGTGGGGGGGAGAAGAAACAGCTGTGCATCTCTATCAGTGTTATAGAGGGTGAACAATTCATGGGTTTACCCTGTATAAGCTTTATACAGGATAAAATGGATTTATTTGGGGTTTGGACCCCATTGGGAGTTGGGCATCTGAGTGTTAAAGATAGGAACACTTCTTAAGTTGCTTTCAGTTAACTCTGTAGCTTTGGGGTACGTGGTTCAGACCCTGGTTCTGTGTTGGAAAAAGGCTGGTGTGTCTGGCTCAACAAGACAGGGTGCTGGTGTCCCAAGCTGGCAGGGAAAGCAAGGGCAGAAGTAGTCTTGGCACATCAGTTGGTAGCCCCAGGGGGTTTCTGTGATCTAACCCGTCACAGGAGGCTCATCTGGGATTTCAACTGGGAAGTCTCTGAAGCTCGGGAAACACTTCCTCAGCTAGGGGAAGTATGTAACCCACACACCTTCTGGGTGTGGTGTTCTGTCCAATCTAGTGGCACTGAGACCATAAGAACATAAGAAAGGCCGTACCGGGTCAGACCAAAGGTCCATCTAGCCCAGTATCCTGTCTACCAACAGTGGCCAATGCCAGGTGCCCCAGAGGGAGTGAACCTAACAGGCAATGATCAAGTGATCTCTCTTCTGCCATCCATCTCCATCCTCTGACAGACAGAGGCTAGGGACACCATTCCTTACCCGTCCTGGCTAATAGCCATTAATGGACTTAAACACCATGAATTTATCCAGTTCTCTTTTAAACGCTGTTATAGTCCTAGCCTTCACAACCTTCTCAGGTAAGGAGTTCCACAAGTTGATTGTGCGCTGCGTGAATAAGAACTTCCTTTTATTTGTTTTAAACCTGCTGCCTATTAATTTCATTTGATAACCCCTAGTTCTTGTATTATGGGAATAAGTAAATACATTTTCCTTATCCACTTTCTCCACATCACTCATGATTTTATATACCTCTATCATATCCCCCCTTAGTCTCCTCTTTTCTAAGCTGAAGAGTCCTAGCCTCTTTAATCTCTCCTCATATGGGACCCGTTCCAAACCCCTAATCATTTTAGTTGCCCTTTTCTGAACCTTTTCTAGTGCCAGTATATCTTTTTTGAGATGAGGAGACCACATCTGTACGCAGTATTCGAGATGAGGGCGTACCATCGATTTATATAAGGGCAATAATATATTCTCAGTCTTATTCTCTATCCCCTTTTTAATGATTCCTAACATCCTGTTTGCTTTTTTGACCGCCTCTGCACACTGCATGGACATTTTCAGAGAACTATCCACGATGACTCCAAGATCTTTTTCCTGACTTGTTGTAGCTAAATTAGCCCCCCATCATATTGTATGTATAGTTGGGGTTATTTTTTCCAATGTGCATTACTTTACATTTATCCACATTAAATTTCATTTGCCATTTTGTTGCCCAATCACTTAGTTTTGTGAGATCTTTTTGAAGTTCTTCACAGTCTGCTTTGGTCTTAACTATCTTGAGCAGTTTAGTATCATCTGCAAACTTTGCCACCTCACTGTTTACCCCTTTCTCCAGATCATTTATGAATAAGTTGAATAGGATCGGTCCGAGGACTGACCCTTGGGGAACACCACTAGTTACCCCTCTTTTTACCATTTATTCCTACCCTTTGTTCCCTGTCTTTTAACCAGTTCTCAATCCATGAAAGGACCTTCCCTTTTATACCATGGCAGCTTAATTTACATAAGAGCCTTGGTGAGGGACCTTGTCAAAGGCTTTCTGGAAATCTAAGTACACTATGTCCACTGGATCCCCCTTGTCCACATGTTTGTTGACCCCTTCAAAGAATTCTAATAGATTAGTAAGACACGATTTCCCTTTACAGAAACCATGTTGATTATTGCTCAACAGTTTATGTTTTCCTGTGTGTCGGACAATTTTATTCGTAGCTATTGTTTCGACTAATTTGCCCGGTACAGACATTAGACTTACCTGGCAATTACAGACCAGATCACCTCTAGAGCCCTTTTTAAATATTGGCGTTACATTAGCTAACTTCCAGTCATTGGGTACAGAAGCTGATTTAAAGGACAGGTTACAAACCTTAGTTAACAGTTCCACAACTTCACATTTGAGTTCTTTCAGAACTCTTGGGTGAATGCCATCTGGTCCCGGTGACTTGTTAATGTTAAGTTTATCAATTAATTCCAAAACCTCCTCTCGTGACACTTCAATCCGTGACAGTTCCTCAGATTTGTCACCTACAAAAGCCAGCTCAGGTTTGGGAATCTCCCTAACATCCTCAGCCATGAAGACTGAAGCAAAGAATCCATTTAGTTTCTCCGCAATGACTTTATCGTCTTTAAGCCTCCTTTTGTATCTCGATCATCAAGGGGCCCCACTGGTTGTTTAGCAGGCTTCCTGCTTCTGATGTACTTAAAAAAGAAACGGTTACTCACCTTCTCGTAACTGTTGTTCTTCAAGATGTGTTGTTCATGTCCATTCCAAGCAGATGCGTGTGTGCCGTGTGCACGCCAGCCGGAAGATTTTACCATAGCAGCGTCTGTAGGGTCGGCTCCGGCACCCCCTGGAGTGGCGCCTTTATGGCGCTGTATATAGGGGCTAGCCGACCCCCCACCGCCTCAGTTCCTTCTTGCCGATACTCCGACAGAGGGGTAGGAGGGTGGATATCGGAATGGACATGAACACCACATCTCAAAGAGCAACAGTTACGAGAAGGTGAGTAACCGTTTTCTTCTTCGAGTGATTGTTCATGTGCATTCCAAGCAGATGACTCACAAGCCCAAGTCTAGGTGGTGGGGTCGGAGGTCACTGCAGACTGGAGGACTGCGTGGCCAAATGCAGCATCCTCCCTAGTGTGATGCGTAATGGCGTAGTGAGCCATAAAGGTGTGGATCGAGGACCAGGTGGCCGCTCTACAAATTTCCTGTGTTGGGATGTGGGCCAGGAACGCAGCTGAAGAGGCCTGCGCTCTTGTGGAGTGGGCCGTGATAGGCGGGGCTGGTACATTGGCCTGACTGTAGCACACCTGGATGCAGGTTCTGATCCAAGCCGAGATCCTCTGTGACGTGACCGGGAGCCCCTTCCTACTGTCGGCCACAGCGACGAAAAGTTGGGTCGACTTCCTGAAGGGTCTCGTCCTTTCTATATAGGACGTGAGAGCCCTGCGAACATCCAGAGAATGTAGTCTGTGCTCCTTAGCCGAGCAGTGCGGTTTGGGATAAAACACAGGGAGAAAAATGTCTTGACCCATGTGAAAAGGGGAAACCACCTTAGGTAGGAACGCAGGGTGTGGCCCAAGTTGGACCTTGTCCTTGTGGAAGACGGTGTATGGAGGCTCGGATGTCAGAGCTCTGAGTTCCGATACTCTCCGTGCTGAGGTGATAGCCACCAAGAACGTGATCTTATATGAGAGGTATAACAGCGAGCATGAAGCCAGCGGCTCGATTGGGGGCCCCGTGAGGACGGATACGCGGGAACAATCTGTCAAGACCCTTAAGGAATCATCCCACAAGTGGGTTTGCAAACACTGAGGTCCCCCCCTCCCCAGGGTGGAATGTGGATATTGCAGCAAGGTGTACTCGAATCTATGAGAGAGTTAGTCCCATGTGTCTCAGATGTAGCAAATAGTCCAAGATGAGAGGGATCGGGGTGAGCAAGGGGGACTGACCACGTTGTGTAACCCAGAGGGAGAAGCACTTCCACTTGGCCAAATACGTAGACCTTGTCGAGGGCTTCCTGCTGCCCAAAAGGATCTGTCTGACCTGATGGGAGCATTGTAACTCCAGTGGGTTTAGCCATGGAGCATCCAAGCTGTAAGGTGGAGCGACTCCAGATTCGGGTGAAGGAGGCGACCTCGATCCTGCGTGATCAAGTCCGGTAGTAGGGGCAACCTGAGTGGAACCCTCGTAGACATGTGTAGGAGAGACGCGTACCAATGCTGGCGCGGCCACGCAGGAGCTATGAGGATGAGTCGAGCGTGATCTCTGCGGGCCTTGAGGATCACCTTGTGAATCAAGGGAATCGGGGGGAAGGCGTAAAGCAGCCCGTCTGCCCAAGAGAGGAGAAACGCGTCTGATAGGGATCCCTGACTGCGTCCCATGAGGGAGCAGAATTGACGACACTTCCTGTTCTCGTTGGAAGCAAACAAGTCTACCTGGGGATGACCCCAGAGTCGGAAAATTGAGAGAACTACATCCCAGTGGATAGACCACTCGTGACCCTGGAACGAGTGGCTGAGAGTGTCCGCGAGTGCGTTGTGCGTGCCGGGAAGGTAGGATGCTATCAGGTGAATTACGTTCTGTACGCAAAAGTCCCATAATGCCTGGGCCTCCTGGCAAAGGGGAGAGGAGCAAGCACCACCCTGTTTGTTGATATAAAACATCGTTGGAGTATTGTCTGTGAGGACAGAAACGCTCTTGCCCGCAAGCTGGGACTTGAATGCCATGCACGCGAGGCGTACCACTCGTAATTCCCTGACATTGATGTGCAATGAAAGATCCTCCCTCGACCAAAAACCTTGGGTCCGGAGGTGGCCCAGATGTGCACCCCACCCCTGATCCGACGCGTCCGTTACCAGGGCCAGGGAGGGCTCTGGTTCGAGGAAAGGGACCCCCGCGCAGACCACCCGTGGGTCGAGCCACCATTGGAGGGAGTCCACCACCGGACGAGGTAATGTCAGCACTGAGTCTAGGGAGTCCCTGACTGGCCGATAAACCCCTGCCAACCAAGATTGGAGAGGGCGGAGTCTGAGCCTGGCGTGTCTGACGACATAGGTACATGCTGCCACGTGCCCTAGTAATTTGAGGCAGCTTCTTACTGTGATGGTAGGGTAAGCTTGGAGGCCGAGAATGATGTCGGACAAAGTTCGGAATCTGGCCTCTGGGAGATATGCTCTGGCTTGTGTCGAGTCCAGAAGTGCTCCTATGAATTCGATTCTTTGTGTTAGAGAAAGAGTGGACTTGGCCTCGTTGAGTAAGAGGCAGAGGGAGCTGAAGGTGTGCCTGATGAAGACCACCTGAGCCTCCACGAGAGCCTTGGTCCTGCCCTTGATGAGCCAATCGTCCAGGTAAGGGAATATCTGGATCCCTTGCCTGCGGAGGAAGGCTGCCACGACTGCCATGCACTTCGTGAAGACCCTTGGGGCTGCTGATAGACCGAAGGGTAGAACCGTGAACTGCAGGTGCATGTTGCTGACGAGAAACCTGAGATAACGCCTGTGGTGAGGGATTATCGCGATATGGAAGTATGCATCCTTTAAGTCGAGGGCGGCATACCAGTCTCCTGGATCCAGGGAAGGAATGATGGAGGACAGGGAGACCATGCGAAACTTGAGCTTCTTGACAAACTTGTTGAGACGCCGCAAGTCCAGAATAGGTCTCAGGCCCCCTTTCACTTTCGGTATTAGGAAATATCGAGAATAGAAGCCCTTGCCCCATAGCTCTCGAGGCACATCCTCCACTGCCCCTGCTGTAAGGAGGGACTGAACTTCTTGAAGAAGAAGTTGCTTGTGAGAGGGGTCCCTGAAGAGGGACGGGGAGGGGGGCTGGTGGGGCGGGAGGGAGGAAAACTGAATAGAATATCCCTCCTC